>NC_080044.1:44331512-44931512 GCF_012489685.1 Lotus japonicus
AGCACCAGCAACGGTGGGACCATTTCTGCCCGCGTGCCTCTTACACCAAGCAAAGGTATGGACAACAACGAGTCAATCCTAGCACCAGCAACGGTGGGACCATTTCCGCTCGCGTGCCTCTGGGATGGACATCACGGATCAATCCTAGCACCAGCACGGTGGGACCATTTCCGCCCCCGTGTCTCTTACACCCAAACCAAGGTAGCCAGATCAGCCGTAACCCGTAGGTCTGCCATTTCGGTCTGCTACAAGAGACGTCTACAAACGCTCTTTCACGGCATTCCGGGTCTTATGACCATTTTGGAAACCGACGAGGTCCAGAGTACGTCCTGGTTAATACTCATTAATGTTGCATGTATGCAAAAATGATTAGTCAAACAACGTCTCCGTCCTCACTCGACACGTCGCCACGTGTTCTAGGGAAGTTAAAGTCTCTAAAAGCTTACCCTAAGGTAAAGTCGATTCTGCGACAAAAGACACACTTCACAACACACATCGCTGCTCCAACAGCACAAGAGTATCACATACTCGGGAACTAACGGTTCCCCGGACTTATCCCCAGGATAGCCCAACAACATCGCTGCTCCAACAGCACAACAACCAACGCTGCTCCAACAGCACAACAACCAACGCTGCTCCAACAGCACAACAACCAACGCTGCTCCAACAGCACAACAACAACAGACTCAACACTTGGATCCGATGACACTTCTCGTTTTCCAAACTATGATTTTCATCCAAAGCCTCCTTTCGAGATTATTACCCTTACTTAAAGATTTAGAGGTTGTTTAATGTCTTATGAATTTTCTTTTCAAAATAATATCATTTTTAGTCTTATCGCAATTCCTATAAGTTCTCGGGATCTCGAATCCCCAAATGACTCCAGAGAATGTCTCGATCCATAAACCCTATACAAGGCCCGAACCTCGTTCGTCCTATCAAACTTTCTCAAAACTCTCAAAAATAAAATCGGCATGACCTGCCCGCTATTCTCACCATTCAGAATCTCAGATTTTCAGTGTAAAGCATATTTAAATCATCACAATCAACAACATGTCATATATCAATAAATCGCATCATAAACACTTAGCACTTAGCATATAAAGCATGCACCACACATCCTAGATTACCCACATAGCACATAGCATGTAAGTCAATCTTCAAAAACATTCAGTAGATGAATCATCTACATTGTCAGCCGAAGCCTCAGAAAACATTTTCAATCACACACAATCCCAGTGCATAAACAGTAAACAATGTCGAAACATCGACCCTAAGCATTAACTAGAGATTCAGTGAGAAGCCCTCACCTGAAAGTTCTCCAGAATGATCAACTAGTGCTTCCTCGCACTCAAGTGTTGCTCCTCGGGAAATTCCTCAAAAGTTCCTTTAAAACAAAATCACAGAAATACTATCAGAATCTATCGAAAACTAAGTTATCGATACGTACTAAGGTTACCCGAAGTAATCTATACTCTAAGGTACGATAATCTAGCGCGAAAGACAAGTTTTCGGAAAAAGGAAATTTCTTCCTCCCCCTTAATAGGGCTCGGCCACTTTGGCTAATTATGGGGCTCGATTTTTCTTCGATCAAACTTGGTTCCTATGCTTTCATAAGCCGTAACTAAGGGTATTCTGAACTCGGAAAAATTATCGGATCAAAAAACTGTCACAGGGGGTATTTTGGTCATGATTTTTAACAGGATTTTCAAAACTGAAATCCCAAAAATAAAATTTTGCAGGGATGTTACTAACGACGTTTATGACAACTAATCCTACTAACACTAAGCTAAGGCGATAGTTTACAGCCTAAAGGTTGGAACTTTACTCAAAAACTACATAAATGGGTATTTTAGGCTAGAATTGATTCCGGCGGAATTCCGGCGACATAACGGAAAATCTAATCCGGCAGAAGTGATCTTGGGCACATATAGAAGAGGTTTAGAATCAGAAATGAAAGATTCAGGATAGTTTTGCAAAAACCCATAAACTATCCACTCAGAAAACTCTACAGAAAAGCTATGGAAAAAGCGATCAGAGGTAAGGATTAGCGACTATACCTCGAAACCTTGAAGCAGCAACTGATTAATCAACGATCAAGCAAGGATTGAACAAAATCTCTTCTCCTCCTCTCCTATGCAAACTCGCGGCCTTGAATGGGTTGAAATGGTGGAGTTTTGTGATTTCTTCTCACTTGCTTGCTATATATAGAAAATGGTAATTCGCGGGAAAATGAAAGTTTCGCGAATCTGATTTTTCCGGCATCATTCTCCATGAATTCTAAGATAGGTTTTGGCAAAGGAATTCCTAAGCTAAGAAGATGTCTCCTTGTATTTTTTGCAACTAATGCAAAGTCGGTGCAAAGTCGGTGTAAAACTATTTTACCCGATAAGTTGCTTTTTGCCTCGAATGTCGGAATGGAAAACTTCCTTCTGAAGAAAGATTGAAATCATCAAGAGAAATGGGTGTACGCGTGTGGAATATTCATTTGAAGCTCTGAATAGATAAAGTCTTCATTGTCGAGAAATTCTAGGGTTTTGAAATACCAGGGATTCGGTTTCGGCAAACTTCCGATGATTGGAATCGGACGTTCGTAGATCCTAGAGTTTCGCCTCGAAACGATTGTGACATATGGAAAAAGAGAAGTTCTAACATTTCTCTGAAGATTTTTGGAATTAACTGCCATCGTGCCTAAAAGTGAAAATTAGCTATATACTAGGGTTTCTGACCTAGGTTTAAGCGTAAAACGTTCGTGCTATAACTTTTATCGATCATAATGCAATCCTTGAACTTTTCCTGAACTTTCTCCTTCATAAATATATTTCATTTAATAAACTTTCGTTCAGGTTTCCCTTCACATTACATCAACCCTAATCGTGAATAAGAAGTTTATTCGCTTAACATAAGCTTAAAAACTTGGGTCTTACATTACTACCCTCCAAAAAGAAAGTTTCGTCCTCGAAACTTAAGGGTCCGTAAAAGTTCTGGATATTATTCCTTGATCTTTTCTTCTAATACCCATATAGCACCGTCCGTGTCTTTGTTCCAAATAACTCTTACTAAAGCACTCTGCTTTCCCTTCGATTGTTTCACTCTTCTAGTCCCAATGTTGATTCGACGGCGTCTCAAAAGACATATCATCTTCCAACTCTATGTTGTCCGGTTCGACCACTTGCGTTGAGTCTCCGTTTGAAGTAATACTTGTTGGCATTCGTGCAATTGCACAACATTAACCACTCGTTCCTTTGCTTTTGTTCGTCCAAAATGTTGATTAGAAACTCGGTACATCTCTATGCTCCGGAGTGAATGCTCAACTTGAGTCTTAATACCTTGTGCATCACAAGACTCATCCCCTTTAACATTAACTTATCAATAACTTATAAGCTAACCTTCATCTTAATATCTACAATTCATTATTATCGTCTTCGTCCTCAAAACCCTCCTCGCTCAAACCAACTCAGACTTACTGAAATCCCTAACACTTCGCATAAAATGAGATTTATCCCCTAGGAATCCAATCATAACTATACTTCAAGGAATTTAGCTAGTCATCTCGTCATCTCATCCTTCAACTTACTGTCATCCAGCTCGATAGCATGTGTCAGATCCGCAATATACTTCCGTTTAAACGCACCGGTGGAAGACTACTTCCTAGGCTTAGCATGTTATCCTACACCTCGTGTACTTCTATAGTTAAAATACGAGCTACGGTCAAGTAAGGTATTAATAGGCGTACTAACTATAAGGTCAAAGCTTAAACGATGTAAGCAAGATAGGTGTGTTTGCACACGTTACGAGAGAAATGGAACAATATTATACTGAAATAAGAAAGATTGGTTAGAAGTTTACCATCGTTCTTGCGCTCTCCTCTGACAAATCCTTCAGCTCTCTCACCGTCCATGGTGTAAACTCTTGCTTTAGCAGCAGAACGTTTTCCACGAGCAGTGTTCACGGTTGGCTCCGTCTTGGGTGCTCTACACTGATCGGCATTATGCCCCATTCTGTTACAATTAAAGCATTTGGGCCTCTTGTCGGGACAAGCATTAGCATAGTGCCCCGGCTTCTCACATCTGAAACAGGTCACCTCCCTGTTCAAAGTCCGATCTCCAGAACCACCAGCAGTACCCGTCATGGGTCTGTAAGATCCTGAAGTAATCCCTCCTCCAGCAGGACGCTGATATGGTTTCCTGCTCTGAAACTTCCCCTTGTCTTGAAAATTTTGAGAACCTGATCTCATCGGCCCTCCAGTTCCAGCCCGGTTCAACCTCCGGTTCTTCATCAGCTCCACTTCCGTGGCTTTCTCCACCAATGATTGGAATCGCATGATTCCCAGTGGCCTCACTGAGTCCTCAATATCGGGCCTCAGTCCATTCACGAAGCGCTTGCACATGTAGCGCTCGTCAACATGATCATTAAAGAATTGGAAATGCTTCGCCAAAGACTCCAGCTTCGAAGCAAATTCCGGTACAGACATACCTCCCTGACGGAGTGTCAGAAACTGCGCCTCCCTCTCATCCCGGGCACTTGTTGGAAAATACTTTTCCAAGAATGCGGTCCGGAACGAGTCCCAGTTGATCTCTTCATGGTTGGCTTCCATGATTCCCCTGGTGCCCTTCCACCAGTATTCAGCATCTCCCAGCAGAAGATAAGTCGCCATGCCCACCTTGGCACCCTCTACAGTCTGCAGAACGCCGAAAATCTTCTCGATTTCCTGGATCCAGAGATCCGCTGCGTCTGGATTAGTACCACCAGAGAACTTTGGTGGGTTTTGCTTCCTGAAGTCATTGAGGCCTTTGTTCTGGTCCAGAGTGACTTCCCTCTGGCGCTGATGCTGTTCACGTGCTTCTTCAGTAGCACGCCTCATGGCATTATCGTTTGCCTGTGCCGTTACCGCTTGGGCCTGCGCTGTTACCGCTTGGGCCATAGTGGCCATTATCGCAGCTAGTTGGTTAGTATTCACCATGTTCTGTTAAGTTAAACAAACAGTTAGTACTCATCATGAGATAGCATCTAGCTTAACTATACAATATGATTAAGCAATAACTTCAATCAATTTTTAAGCGAAAAATCGCTTGCAGACAATCAATTTTCACTCTTTGCAGAGTCACACAACCTAGCACAGAAGACCTATTCCCCAACAACTCCCGAAAGACTCGACCGTGCTCTGATACCACAATGTAACACCCCGATTTCGGTGGCGTCACTTTAGTAACCAAAAGTAAACTTAATGCGGAAAAACGTGAATATTTTTTTTTGATAATAACTAAGACGAGACTGAATTAAATAAAACCCAACAATAACAAAATCAGAACTAATATATAATACATAAACAGCCCCCGCTGTAGTACTAACCTCGTCACGAGTAAACCTCCAGTGACGGAAAGAAAAGTGTAGCGCCCGAAGGCAATATGTACAGACTGAAAATAAAGGTGAAGTGTCCGCAACACCATCCCTCAAAACTGAAAATCAGCTGGCCCATCGGCCTGAAGCAAGACCTCCTAAGTCCAACCAACTCTCTGTGATTCCTGTAAAGAAACCGCACAAAAGCTATAGGTGGGAAGCTACCCTGTCCCAAAAGAAACAAATGATGTTCAGAGCTAAGACTCTACTCCTACACTAATCCCATCTTGAGGAGCTCACACCAGCACCAAAACCTACATGCTAGCATGATCGTCGTCCGAATTCGAAATCCAGAACGACCTAGTCTATGTACACCATCCGTCATCCTCTCGCTACCGCGACGCGCTCCTGTTCCAGCATCCCAACCTAGTTTCCCCCGAAGGGTAAACCATGGTGAACCAGTCCGCAATACTCATCTGACAAAAGGCGTTGTCCGCCAAAACACACACAGAAGACGCGAGGGTCAACTCTAAAGAACTATGTAGATAATAAACCCAATAGGTACAAATAATATATAGCCACTTAGGCTTATAACTAGAGATATCATTCCTAGGGTTGCATGTTCCACCAAATCATAATGACAATAATAACATTTAGCATGTTCCAAGTAAGTTTATCAAATAGCAACCACACTCATCAACTAAGTCAGTATGCATGTTGCGTGATATGTATGCAGGTTAACCCAGTCAACCAATATGCAATCCGGAAACGGATGGGCATCAAAACGGATCAATCCTAGCACCAGCAACGGTGGGACCATTTCTGCCCGCGTGCCTCTTACACCAAGCAAAGGTATGGACAACAACGAGTCAATCCTAGCACCAGCAACGGTGGGACCATTTCCGCTCGCGTGCCTCTGGGATGGACATCAACGGATCAATCCTAGCACCAGCAACGGTGGGACCATTTCCGCCCGCGTGTCTCTTACACCAAACCAAGGTAGCCAGATCAGCCGTAACCCGTAGGTCTGCCATTTCGGTCTGCTACAAGAGACGTCTACAAACGCTCTTTCACGGCATTCCGGGTCTTATGACCATTTTGGAAACCGACGAGGTCCAGAGTACGTCCTGTGTTAATACCTCATTAATGTTGCATGTATGCAAAATGATTAGTCAAACAACGTCTCCGTCCTCACTCGACACGTCGCCACGTGTTCTAGGGAAGTTAAAGTCTCTAAAAGCTTACCCTAAGGTAAAGTCGATTCTGCGACAAAAGACACACTTCACAACACACATCGCTGCTCCAACAGCACAAGAGTATCACATACTCGGGAACTAACGGTTCCCCGGACTTATCCCCAGGATAGCCCAACAACATCGCTGCTCCAACAGCACAACAACCAACGCTGCTCCAACAGCACAACAACCAACACTGCTCCAACAGCACAACAACAACAGACTCAACACTTGGATCCGACGACACTTCTCGTTTTCCAAACTATGATTTTCATCCAAAGCCTCCTTTCGAGATTATTACCCTTACTTAAAGATTTAGAGGTTGTTTAATGTCTTATGAATTTTCTTTTCAAAATAATATCATTTTTAGTCTTATCGCAATTCCTATAAGTTCTCGGGATCTTCGAATCCCCAAATGACTCCAGAGAATGTCTCGATCCATAAACCCTATACAAGGCCCGAACCTCGTTCGTCCTATCAAACTTTCTCAAAACTCTCAAAATAAAATCGGCATGACCTGCCCGCTATTCTCACCATTCAGAATCTCAGATTTTCAGTGTAAAGCATATTTAAATCATCACAATCAACAACATGTCATATATCAATAAATCGCATCATAAACACTTAGCACTTAGCATATAAAGCATGCACCACACATCCTAGATTACCCACATAGCACATAGCATGTAAGTCAATCTTCAAAAACATTCAGTAGATGAATCATCTACATTGTCAGCCGAAGCCTCAGAAAACATTTTCAATCACACACAATCCCAGTGCATAAACAGTAAACAATGTCGAAACATCGACCCTAAGCATTAACTAGAGATTCAGTGAGAAGCCCTCACCTGAAAGTTCTCCAGAATGATCAACTAGTGCTTCCTCGCACTCAAAGTGTTGCTCCTCGGGAAATTCCTCAAAAGTTCCTTTAAAACAAAATCACAGAAATACTATCAGAATCTATCGAAAACTAAGTTATCGATACGTACTAAGGTTACCCGAAGTAATCTATACTCTAAGGTACGATAATCTAGCGCGAAAGACAAGTTTTCGGAAAAAGGAAATTTCTTCCTCCCCCTTAATAGGGCTCGGCCACTTTGGCTAATTATGGGGCTCGATTTTTCTTCGATCAAACTTGGTTCCTATGCTTTCATAAGCCGTAACTAAGGGTATTCTGAACTCGGAAAAATTATCGGATCAAAAACTGTCGCAGGGGTATTTTGGTCATGATTTTTAACAGGATTTTCAAAACTGAAATCCCAAAAATAAAATTTTGCAGGGATGTTACTAACGACGTTTATGACAACTAATCCTACTAACACTAAGCTAAGGCGATAGTTTACAGCCTAAAGGTTGGAACTTTACTCAAAAACTACATAAATGGGTATTTTAGGCTAGAATTGATTCCGGCGGAATTCCGGCGACATAACGGAAAATCTAATCCGGCAGAAGTGATCTTGGGCACATATAGAAGAGGTTTAGAATCAGAAATGAAAGATTCAGGATAGTTTTGCAAAAACCCATAAACTATCCACTCAGAAAACTCTACAGAAAAGCTATGGAAAAAGCGATCAGAGGTAAGGATTAGCGACTATACCTCGAAACCTTGAAGCAGCAACTGATTAATCAACGATCAAGCAAGGATTGAACAAAATCTCTTCTCCTCCTCTCCTATGCAAACTCGCGGCCTTGAATGGGTTGAAATGGTGGAGTTTTGTGATTTCTTCTCACTTGCTTGCTATATATAGAAAATGGTAATTCGCGGGAAAATGAAAGTTTCGCGAATCTGATTTTTCCGGCATCATTCTCCATGAATTCTAAGATAGGTTTTGGCAAAGGAATTCCTAAGCTAAGAAGATGTCTCCTTGTATTTTTTGCAACTAATGCAAAGTCGGTGCAAAGTCGGTGTAAAACTATTTTACCCGATAAGTTGCTTTTTGCCTCGAATGTCGGAATGGAAAACTTCCTTCTGAAGAAAGATTGAAATCATCAAGAGAAATGGGTGTACGCGTGTGGAATATTCATTTGAAGCTCTGAATAGATAAAGTCTTCATTGTCGAGAAATTCTAGGGTTTTGAAATACCAGGGATTCGGTTTCGGCAAACTTCCGATGATTGGAATCGGACGTTCGTAGATCCTAGAGTTTCGCCTCGAAACGATTGTGACATATGGAAAAAGAGAAGTTCTAACATTTCTCTGAAGATTTTTGGAATTAACTGCCATCGTGCCTAAAAGTGAAAATTAGCTATATACTAGGGTTTCTGACCTAGGTTTAAGCGTAAAACGTTCGTGCTATAACTTTTATCGATCATAATGCAATCCTTGAACTTTTCCTGAACTTTCTCCTTCATAAATATATTTCATTTAATAAACTTTCGTTCAGGTTTCCCTTCACATTACATCAACCCTAATCGTGAATAAGAAGTTTATTCGCTTAACATAAGCTTAAAAACTTGGGTCTTACATTACTACCCTCCAAAAAGAAAGTTTCGTCCTCGAAACTTAAGGGTCCGTAAAAGTTCTGGATATTATTCCTTGATCTTTTCTTCTAATACCCATATAGCACCGTCCGTGTCTTTGTTCCAAATAACTCTTACTAAAGCACTCTGCTTTCCCTTCGATTGTTTCACTCTTCTAGTCCCAATGTTGATTCGACGGCGTCTCAAAAGACATATCATCTTCCAACTCTATGTTGTCCGGTTCGACCACTTGCGTTGAGTCTCCGTTTGAAGTAATACTTGTTGGCATTCGTGCAATTGCACAACATTAACCACTCGTTCCTTTGCTTTTGTTCGTCCAAAATGTTGATTAGAAACTCGGTACATCTCTATGCTCCGGAGTGAATGCTCAACTTGAGTCTTAATACCTTGTGCATCACAAGACTCATCCCCTTTAACATTAACTTATCAATAACTTATAAGCTAACCTTCATCTTAATATCTACAATTCATTATTATCGTCTTCGTCCTCAAAACCCTCCTCGCTCAAACCAACTCAGACTTACTGAAATCCCTAACACTTCGCATAAAATGAGATTTATCCCCTAGGAATCCAATCATAACTATACTTCAAGGAATTTAGCTAGTCATCTCGTCATCTCATCCTTCAACTTACTGTCATCCAGCTCGATAGCATGTGTCAGATCCGCAATATACTTCCGTTTAAACGCACCGGTGGAAGACTACTTCCTAGGCTTAGCATGTTATCCTACACCTCGTGTACTTCTATAGTTAAAATACGAGCTACGGTCAAGTAAGGTATTAATAGGCGTACTAACTATAAGGTCAAAGCTTAAACGATGTAAGCAAGATAGGTGTGTTTGCACACGTTACGAGAGAAATGGAACAATATTATACTGAAATAAGAAAGATTGGTTAGAAGTTTACCATCGTTCTTGCGCTCTCCTCTGACAAATCCTTCAGCTCTCTCACCGTCCATGGTGTAAACTCTTGCTTTAGCAGCAGAACGTTTTCCACGAGCAGTGTTCACGGTTGGCTCCGTCTTGGGTGCTCTACACTGATCGGCATTATGCCCCATTCTGTTACAATTAAAGCATTTGGGCCTCTTGTCGGGACAAGCATTAGCATAGTGCCCCGGCTTCTCACATCTGAAACAGGTCACCTCCCTGTTCAAAGTCCGATCTCCAGAACCACCAGCAGTACCCGTCATGGGTCTGTAAGATCCTGAAGTAATCCCTCCTCCAGCAGGACGCTGATATGGTTTCCTGCTCTGAAACTTCCCCTTGTCTTGAAAATTTTGAGAACCTGATCTCATCGGCCCTCCAGTTCCAGCCCGGTTCAACCTCCGGTTCTTCATCAGCTCCACTTCCGTGGCTTTCTCCACCAATGATTGGAATCGCATGATTCCCAGTGGCCTCACTGAGTCCTCAATATCGGGCCTCAGTCCATTCACGAAGCGCTTGCACATGTAGCGCTCGTCAACATGATCATTAAAGAATTGGAAATGCTTCGCCAAAGACTCCAGCTTCGAAGCAAATTCCGGTACAGACATACCTCCCTGACGGAGTGTCAGAAACTGCGCCTCCCTCTCATCCCGGGCACTTGTTGGAAAATACTTTTCCAAGAATGCGGTCCGGAACGAGTCCCAGTTGATCTCTTCATGGTTGGCTTCCATGATTCCCCTGGTGCCCTTCCACCAGTATTCAGCATCTCCCAGCAGAAGATAAGTCGCCATGCCCACCTTGGCACCCTCTACAGTCTGCAGAACGCCGAAAATCTTCTCGATTTCCTGGATCCAGAGATCCGCTGCGTCTGGATTAGTACCACCAGAGAACTTTGGTGGGTTTTGCTTCCTGAAGTCATTGAGGCCTTTGTTCTGGTCCAGAGTGACTTCCCTCTGGCGCTGATGCTGTTCACGTGCTTCTTCAGTAGCACGCCTCATGGCATTATCGTTTGCCTGTGCCGTTACCGCTTGGGCCTGCGCTGTTACCGCTTGGGCCATAGTGGCCATTATCGCAGCTAGTTGGTTAGTATTCACCATGTTCTGTTAAGTTAAACAAACAGTTAGTACTCATCATGAGATAGCATCTAGCTTAACTATACAATATGATTAAGCAATAACTTCAATCAATTTTTAAGCGAAAAATCGCTTGCAGACAATCAATTTTCACTCTTTGCAGAGTCACACAACCTAGCACAGAAGACCTATTCCCCAACAACTCCCGAAAGACTCGACCGTGCTCTGATACCACAATGTAACACCCCGATTTCGGTGGCGTCACTTTAGTAACCAAAAGTAAACTTAATGCGGAAAAACGTGAATATTTTTTTTTGATAATAACTAAGACGAGACTGAATTAAATAAAACCCAACAATAACAAAATCAGAACTAATATATAATACATAAACAGCCCCCGCTGTAGTACTAACCTCGTCACGAGTAAACCTCCAGTGACGGAAAGAAAAGTGTAGCGCCCGAAGGCAATATGTACAGACTGAAAATAAAGGTGAAGTGTCCGCAACACCATCCCTCAAAACTGAAAATCAGCTGGCCCATCGGCCTGAAGCAAGACCTCCTAAGTCCAACCAACTCTCTGTGATTCCTGTAAAGAAACCGCACAAAAGCTATAGGTGGGAAGCTACCCTGTCCCAAAAGAAACAAATGATGTTCAGAGCTAAGACTCTACTCCTACACTAATCCCATCTTGAGGAGCTCACACCAGCACCAAAACCTACATGCTAGCATGATCGTCGTCCGAATTCGAAATCCAGAACGACCTAGTCTATGTACACCATCCGTCATCCTCTCGCTACCGCGACGCGCTCCTGTTCCAGCATCCCAACCTAGTTTCCCCCGAAGGGTAAACCATGGTGAACCAGTCCGCAATACTCATCTGACAAAAGGCGTTGTCCGCCAAAACACACACAGAAGACGCGAGGGTCAACTCTAAAGAACTATGTAGATAATAAACCCAATAGGTACAAATAATATATAGCCACTTAGGCTTATAACTAGAGATATCATTCCTAGGGTTGCATGTTCCACCAAATCATAATGACAATAATAACATTTAGCATGTTCCAAGTAAGTTTATCAAATAGCAACCACACTCATCAACTAAGTCAGTATGCATGTTGCGTGATATGTATGCAGGTTAACCCAGTCAACCAATATGCAATCCGGAAACGGATGGGCATCAAAACGGATCAATCCTAGCACCAGCAACGGTGGGACCATTTCTGCCCGCGTGCCTCTTACACCAAGCAAAGGTATGGACAACAACGAGTCAATCCTAGCACCAGCAACGGTGGGACCATTTCCGCTCGCGTGCCTCTGGGATGGACATCAACGGATCAATCCTAGCACCAGCAACGGTGGGACCATTTCCGCCCGCGTGTCTCTTACACCAAACCAAGGTAGCCAGATCAGCCGTAACCCGTAGGTCTGCCATTTCGGTCTGCTACAAGAGACGTCTACAAACGCTCTTTCACGGCATTCCGGGTCTTATGACCATTTTGGAAACCGACGAGGTCCAGAGTACGTCCTGTGTTAATACCTCATTAATGTTGCATGTATGCAAAATGATTAGTCAAACAACGTCTCCGTCCTCACTCGACACGTCGCCACGTGTTCTAGGGAAGTTAAAGTCTCTAAAAGCTTACCCTAAGGTAAAGTCGATTCTGCGACAAAAGACACACTTCACAACACACATCGCTGCTCCAACAGCACAAGAGTATCACATACTCGGGAACTAACGGTTCCCCGGACTTATCCCCAGGATAGCCCAACAACATCGCTGCTCCAACAGCACAACAACCAACGCTGCTCCAACAGCACAACAACCAACACTGCTCCAACAGCACAACAACAACAGACTCAACACTTGGATCCGACGACACTTCTCGTTTTCCAAACTATGATTTTCATCCAAAGCCTCCTTTCGAGATTATTACCCTTACTTAAAGATTTAGAGGTTGTTTAATGTCTTATGAATTTTCTTTTCAAAATAATATCATTTTTAGTCTTATCGCAATTCCTATAAGTTCTCGGGATCTTCGAATCCCCAAATGACTCCAGAGAATGTCTCGATCCATAAACCCTATACAAGGCCCGAACCTCGTTCGTCCTATCAAACTTTCTCAAAACTCTCAAAATAAAATCGGCATGACCTGCCCGCTATTCTCACCATTCAGAATCTCAGATTTTCAGTGTAAAGCATATTTAAATCATCACAATCAACAACATGTCATATATCAATAAATCGCATCATAAACACTTAGCACTTAGCATATAAAGCATGCACCACACATCCTAGATTACCCACATAGCACATAGCATGTAAGTCAATCTTCAAAAACATTCAGTAGATGAATCATCTACATTGTCAGCCGAAGCCTCAGAAAACATTTTCAATCACACACAATCCCAGTGCATAAACAGTAAACAATGTCGAAACATCGACCCTAAGCATTAACTAGAGATTCAGTGAGAAGCCCTCACCTGAAAGTTCTCCAGAATGATCAACTAGTGCTTCCTCGCACTCAAAGTGTTGCTCCTCGGGAAATTCCTCAAAAGTTCCTTTAAAACAAAATCACAGAAATACTATCAGAATCTATCGAAAACTAAGTTATCGATACGTACTAAGGTTACCCGAAGTAATCTATACTCTAAGGTACGATAATCTAGCGCGAAAGACAAGTTTTCGGAAAAAGGAAATTTCTTCCTCCCCCTTAATAGGGCTCGGCCACTTTGGCTAATTATGGGGCTCGATTTTTCTTCGATCAAACTTGGTTCCTATGCTTTCATAAGCCGTAACTAAGGGTATTCTGAACTCGGAAAAATTATCGGATCAAAAACTGTCGCAGGGGTATTTTGGTCATGATTTTTAACTTAGGATTTTCAAAACTGAAATCCCAAAAATAAAATTTTGCAGGGACGTTACTAACGACGTTTATGACAACTAATCCTACTAACACTAAGCTAAGGCGATAGTTTACAGCCTAAAGGTTGGAACTTTACTCAAAAACTACATAAATGGGTATTTTAGGCTAGAATTGATTCCGGCGGAATTCCGGCGACATAACGGAAAATCTAATCCGGAAGAAGTGATCTTGGGCACATATAGAAGAGGTTTAGAATCAGAAATGAAAGATTCAGGATAGTTTTGCAAAAACCCATAAACTATCCACTCAGAAAACTCTACAGAAAAGCTATGGAAAAAGCGATCAGAGGTAAGGATTAGCGACTATACCTCGAAACCTTGAAGCAGCAACTGATTAATCAACGATCAAGCAAGGATTGAACAAAATCTCTTCTCCTCCTCTCCTATGCAAACTCGCGGCCTTGAATGGGTTGAAATGGTGGAGTTTTGTGATTTCTTCTCACTTGCTTGCTATATATAGAAAATGGTAATTCGCGGGAAAATGAAAGTTTCGCGAATCTGATTTTTCCGGCATCATTCTCCATGAATTCTAAGATAGGTTTTGGCAAAGGAATTCCTAAGCTAAGAAGATGTCTCCTTGTATTTTTTGCAACTAATGCAAAGTCGGTGCAAAGTCGGTGTAAAACTATTTTACCCGATAAGTTGCTTTTTGCCTCGAATGTCGGAATGGAAAACTTCCTTCTGAAGAAAGATTGAAATCATCAAGAGAAATGGGTGTACGCGTGTGGAATATTCATTTGAAGCTCTGAATAGATAAAGTCTTCATTGTCGAGAAATTCTAGGGTTTTGAAATACCAGGGATTCGGTTTCGGCAAACTTCCGATGATTGGAATCGGACGTTCGTAGATCCTAGAGTTTCGCCTCGAAACGATTGTGACATATGGAAAAAGAGAAGTTCTAACATTTCTCTGAAGATTTTTGGAATTAACTGCCATCGTGCCTAAAAGTGAAAATTAGCTATATACTTGGGTTTCTGACCTAGGTTTAAGCGTAAAACGTTCGTGCTATAACTTTTATCGATCATAATGCAATCCTTGAACTTTTCCTGAACTTTCTCCTTCATAAATATATTTCATTTAATAAACTTTCGTTCAGGTTTCCCTTCACATTACATCAACCCTAATCGTGAATAAGAAGTTTATTCGCTTAACATAAGCTTAAAAACTTGGGTCTTACAGTTACTTTCTTCCGTCACCCGTCGCTTGAGGTTACTCGCGATGTGGGCATGTATATATTTATGTAGATGTATATTAGTTTTCTTTTACCTTTTGTCGAGAAGTTTATTTTCTTTCAGTCTTTCATTTTATTATAAAAAAAAAAAATAATTCACGTTTTTCCGCTTAAGTTATTTCTTTGGTTACTAAAGTGACGCCACCGAAATCGGGGTGTTACATTATCTATATCTAAAAAAATATTCTTTTAGTATAATGAGATCATTGCGGAA
Source organism: Lotus japonicus (assembly GCF_012489685.1). Lineage (NCBI taxonomy): Eukaryota > Viridiplantae > Streptophyta > Magnoliopsida > Fabales > Fabaceae > Lotus > Lotus japonicus. Next base: position 44,346,934 of record NC_080044.1, read on the forward strand.
AATACCCAAAGGAATAAAAAAAAAAAAAAACTCCAATTATTTTTAATATTTTCGAATATGTGATATTTTTATGTATCATATTTTTCTATTTTGTGATTTCTGAATATGTGTTTTATTTTTAATATTTGAAATAATTTATTTTTGATTTTGTCATTTTTGAATAAGTGTTTCAATTTTAATCTTTAAAATTATTTATTTTCAATTTTGTGATTTTTAAAAAGGTTTATTATTTAATCAAAATAGCTGCATACATAAATTTCATGTTATCTACATCCAAGATCTCAAGTAGATATGTTAAAAGTTTAAAAAATAATAATATTGATGATGATTCGAAAACCCTTTTTATTATATTGATGATTAGTTCCTTATTAAATTGTTTTGAAATATATTGATGATGATTCAAAACTTCTTTTTATTATATTGATGTTCACGCACATCAATGGTGAATTATTTCGTGGTTACTATTTTTTTATCAAATATTGTTAATTTTTTTATTTTTATAATACATTAGAAAATAAGTTAAGTAGTAAATATAGATTTCATTTACTGTAGCTTAACCTATATTCCATGAAACTTTTATTTAGTCCATCAAATATAAATGATATTCCAAAGGTTTATTATATTTGAGTCATTTTTATAATTTTCAAATATAAATTTCTCATATTTTATAATTTTTTCTTTATTAATTACTGATGATTTAATAATTCAAAAAGAATTATTTAATATAGAATCTATGTATCAATATGCGTGATTTCAAAAATGCATAATTTTATTAAAAAGTTGATTATTTTTATTAAAATTAATCATAAAAAAGTTATGAATTATGTGTTTTTTTTTTGGTACTTGTGAATTATGTGTTAAAACAATGGATATAATTTTTTTTAAAAAAAATATGTATGTCAAAGTTAAGAAAAAACAAAATATTTACTGATAGATATATTTTTTTATATAGAGGGAATTGGAATGATATGAGAGTGACACGTGACAAAATCTTCTAGAAAAAAATCTTCATTTAAGGTACTAAATAAATATAGATAAAAACTATCAAAATCTAGCAAATCACAATAAAAACTCATAAAATCCTGAATTAATTAAAAATCCGAAAATTCAATAAAAATACCATAAAAATTAATTAATGCTCTAAAAAAATAAGAAATAAATTAAGATTAAATCAAGAAATAAACAACCTAAATCCTAATCAAATCTAAAATTTAAAAATAATTTTTTTTATGAGAATTAACCTGAGAATGACGCGTGGAATTTTTTTAATGAGAATTAACGCGAAGGGAGAAATAGAGAAAATTGTGTGAGAATTTTGGAGATAGAGAACGTATGAAGGTTTTTTTGCTCTTTTAACCCTTTTTATTTTCTAATATAGATTGATATTGATACTCTATATAAAAAACAATATTTTTTAGGAAGATTTTTTTAACAGAAACTATCTAACAAAGATACATAAAAGCAAACAACCTAAATCCTAATCAAATCTAAAATTTAAAAAGGTACTAAATAAATATAGATAAAAACTATCAAAATCTAGCAAATCACAATAAAAACTCATAAAATTCTGAATTAATTAAAAATCCGAAAATTCAATAAAAATACCATAAAAATTAATTAATGCTCTAAAAATAAATTAAGATTAAATCAAGAAATAAACAACCTAAATCCTAATCAAATCTAAAATTTAATGTGGCAAATAGGGCCAAGGTGGAAAAGTTGATGTGTAAATTATTAAATGATAATTAATAGGTGGAAAAGCTGACGTGTAAATAATTAAGTGAGAATTAATCTCGGAGCGACACGTCACTAACTTGGCTTGTGAAAGCGACACGTCATGCTAGAAGTTGTTCTTTTCTAATATATATAGATATAGATTCTAAAATTAGAAGTTACTTAAAATCAACTTCTCTGTCCTCCCTGGCTTCAAAATTAGGAATTTGGTTTGCTTGCTACCAAAATAGTCCTTAAATTCATGTCATGGACGAATCTGAGTCGTGTGATCTTGATCAGACGACTTAAATTGTAAAATATCTCTACCGTCTGATTCTGATGGAAAATATGAGTCGGCCGACCTTAATTCTCTGATCCAAATATCGTATATACATGAATGTAAGAGATGAGTAAACTACGAATAGCTCAAATTCCAAAAATCAGTTGTAAAATGATTTCTAAATATGCATATGTTCACCGTAATTAATCCATTGGTCTCTGTTTAATTTTATATTTTTCATCTTTTTTTCTATTCTTTCGTGTATTGACAACAATAAACTCAACTTAAAGTCTTATACTAGTTATTCAAACCTTTTACCACCAGCATGATCTTAGCTTTCAACTTTTGTTATTATACTATGATCTTATCTCAACACGCTTTAAACATCTATCATAATGTTTTTATAATGGAAGATACAGACATGTGACATTGCTAGAGTTAGAGCTCTCTGTCCTGATTGGCTATAGTCATACATCAGATTTCAATTCATTTGTTTCTTTATCAACCATCATATTTAAATTCAAAGAAGAACCAGAATATAGACACCCAATGACTATCATGGCTATTTTATTTTTACCCCAAACATACATGGAGGATCCAAATTAAACAGTTTGCAAACTTGGGACCCATACAATCATACAGGGTCTAAAGACTAAACTAATAGGACCATATTAGGTACACTTGCAACAGACCCACTAATTAATTGGATCCAATTGTCCTTTCCATCACAATTTGTTGGGGCCCCAACCTTTGCTCAATTTTTATGCATTTGTATCATCTCCTTTTAAGTTACTGTGCAACGGGCAACAACTGACATCAAGCACATCATGTGACTAACATCTGATATGGAACAAATGGATGGCAAAAAAAACAGTAGAAGGTTTAGGGTACATGTAAGACCCATGGATCTAATCTTTGTCCCCCATAGTCTGGTTTTGGCACAGGCTACTAGCCCATTCCCCCATTTTTACCCTTCTCTTTATTTTTTTCCCAAAACCTTTTGAAGCATTTTTAGAGTGATCATGGTGCAAAAGGTCCTCCTTGTTGCTAATAGTCGATTCATTCATTGATTATAGTTTCACCAACCCAAATCGGAAGGTGGTGGTGGTTTCTTTAGTCATAAAAGTATTTTTAAGAATACAAGTGATCAAAGAGTAGTGTTTGGTGTTCCTTCTAGGTTGTGACTTTTTTTAGAAAATAAAAATTGAATATATTGCAGAAAAGACAAAAGTACAAAGCCAACTCCAATAGGAGAAAAGATCCCCCTAAAAAACAGCAATTGACCCCTGAAATAGCCATAGAGAAAAAAACCAACAAGCCCTAACACGACCATAGACACAAAACCCAAACAAACCAAAGGGGCAACCCATAAGAACCACTGTGGGAAGGACAAGGAACGACCGCCAAAAAGAAGAAACAACCAATACTACGACAGCTTGCAGGCATGAATCTAGGTTGCTATCTGGTTTAGAGCGTTCTCATTTGTACAATCGTACCTCATACCCAGACGTAACCCCATCAAAAGGACACTCCTCGCCCTAGTCATGACATTATGACTTTTTACCGTTAGCTTATCTATTTTATTTAAATTTATAAAACTATTTTGGCTTAAATAAGTTTCTAGTCCCTAGAATATACTATATTTTTGTTTTTAGTCCTTGTAAAAAAATTGTTCTTTTTCATCTCTCAAAAATTACCAATTTCACTTTTAGTCATTGACGTTAAATTTTCCATATAAATTTAAGGGAAGTCCACGTACACTTGACATGTAGCATTTTTAAATAAGCATTTAACTAAGGGTAAACATGGGTTGGGTTGGATAGTAGCATCGTTTGAGCGCAGTATGAATAAAATTGATCACCTTTTCAAGACCCCTTTCTACACAAATATTAGGGGATTTGTGTCAATCAAATGCCTGAAACTCATTGATGCTGAACTGACAAGAATGCGAGCCTGCGGCGGCAGATGCGATTGCTTATTGAGAGAGACTCATGGACTACCTTGCGGTTGTCAACTTGCAGGTTACCGGTCAACCACTCTCCTCTCAACTACTTCCAATTATTTATATTTGTGATTCAATGTAACATGTCTGTGAACTTGCAGATTATGAGAGGATTCCGTACGAGACCATTCATCCATTCTGGAAGAGCCTAAGTTGGGAGCATGTACCTGTTGCAGATACTGGCAGCTCAGATATTTGCGGACTAAACCATGGAGAGATGCACCCAGAAGTTGAGGCACTGACATGTTATTTCCATTCTTTGGATACTGGAGGGCAGAGTATGGTAAGGAGGAAGCTTCAAGCGATATATTGTCCTGAAAGGAGTACACTATGTACTCCTGAGCTTCGGATAAAGTCCAACCGCACTCCTAAGTTGAAAGAGAGCAAACAACCCAAGGGTCGAGCAATAGGATCCTTGACTCGTGATCCTTCAGCGTTTGAACTTACAGACAAGAAGATTAAAGAGGAAAAGAAGTCTTCACAACCAGCAAAGAGGAAGAAGCGTGTGAAGAAGTCTGATACAAGCCATTTCATGTGTAACTTTCCAGCCTTTCTCCATCCATATATTGGCACAATTACAGATGTTGAGGATGATGGTAACTGTGGCTATAGATCCATTGCTGCATTAATGGGGCATTCCGCCGGTCAGGACGGTTGGCCTTGGGTTAGGGCTACATTGATACAAGAACTTGAGACCAATGTGGTAATGTATAATAGGATGTGGGGCACAGATGTTGTTTATGGCTTACATAATCGTCTCACTCTTCCTATTGGTGACCCGGCCACCCCTGACAAATGGTTTCAACTGCCAGAGATGGGATACCTTGTTGCCACAAAGTACCAATTGGTTCTCGTATCCTTATCCTCTATGGGTTGTAACACATACTTTCCACTAATAGGAGCCGGCCCACGAGATGAGCATTCTGTTATAGCTATTGGACATGTGATAAATCACTGGGTACAGGTATATTTTGACCAAATACACTAATATTTTAGTTGCCTACTAGCTTGTCGATTAATTTTTGTATGTGGAAGTTATCTAATTTTATGGTTATTCTCTAAAATGCAGCTCCAATTAACTCCTGGACATCCTATGCCGACTATTGCTCCCCAGTGGGAATGGCACAGTGATCTTGCCTCCAAATACTGGCGCAACCTATATGGTCCACGTTTAGGCATGTATGATGCACAATTCCAAGCTTGGCTTGGTGCTTTTAGTGGTCATGCGGACTATGTGGACATCACCACAGATTGAATGTTCTTGTATTGTGTAATATTAATTTGTAAACTCTCTGTAATTTGGTAGAATGTGGCCCTTATCACAGGTTGTTGTTAATGATGAAAATCTAGACATCATCGTAGATTGGCAGGTTCATGCGTGTACTTTTGGTAATGTTAATTTGATGCACTTTTGGTAATGTTAATTTGATGCACTTTTGGTAATGTTAATTTGATGTACTTTTGGTAATGTTAATTTGATGTACTCTTGTCATTTTCATTTTCATTACCCTCCACCACCAACCCTGACATTACTCTCAACCACCAGCCCCAACCACTCTTCTACCATCCACCAGTACACCTTAAATGTTTTGACCGCACGCCTGAGCTATAAATATCTGTTGTGTCTTGCCTCTTCTTCTTACTCTTCATTCCTCATCTTCCTGTCTATTGTGTCTTGCCTCTTCTTATTACTCCTCTTTCTACACGATGGAACAAGACCCAAATCCATTCCTCCGCCATTGCAAAGGTCAAAGCAACAACTCTGGCAGCTCTCGTCCTCTCATTCCTGGCCCGGCTGGCGCCATCCAGGCTGCCATGTATGCCCGTAGATCCACCCCTAACACACCACTCATTCCGACCTAGGAAATCGTGAGGCGTGTGCTAGATCATGGATCAACCGAAACCGATCCTGATTTCAACTCACATGCTTGGCTATCAGCCCTGCAAGAGTGGGGAATAGCCACTCCGCTGGGCTCTCTGACAGCGAACGTTGAGAGGGTGGAGAATGTTGTTGCTGTTATCAAATCTTGCACTCCCAATGGGTTTGGAGATGCGAAAGTTACCCTCAAGGTATGTCTTGTCCTTGCTTTTGTAAGGCCTTGCTTTTGGTCCCCCTTGACTAACCGTTCTAATTTACTTCTCAAACGATTTCAAAAATTTAGGACCCCACGGGTGCTGTTGATGCTAGCATCCACCGCAAGGCATTTACTCACAGTGAATTTGCGAATGACATAACTGTTGGATCTGTTCTCGTTCTCCAAAAGGTCTGAAACCTAAACATGAAACTTGCTTCATTTTTTGGACAGTTAAGCATGGTTTAATTAAAGTATACATTTCACATGCAGGTTGTTGTGTTTGCACCTAGAGGAACTGTTTGTTATCTTAATATAACATTGCCCAACCTAGTGAAGGTATTCCCAAAAGATTGCGGACCCCATGACTTCATCGATATCACAGAGGAATAATTTTGTTTTCGGTGTTGCTTATGTTTAATTTGGTTGTGTAACCGTTTAACTTATTGTCATGGATTACTACATGCTTTGAATTATTTATATGTTGTCGTTGTTTCTGTTTTTTTCATTATAAGAGTCATAATATTAAGACTAAAAATATAACACATGTAAATAAAACGAGGCAAGAGTCATAACATAACATAAAAAGTCCTAACATATACATAATAATGGATCCCACATAACAAGTGTAATAAAATCACTCTCCCCGACCCCGCCCCCTGCGACCTCTGGGTCCACGAGCTCGACCTCCACGAACACCCTCTCCAGGATCACCCTCTCCACGAGCTCTGCCTCCACGAGCTCCGCCTCCACGGGGTCTGCCTCCACGAGCTCTGCCTCCACGAGCTCTGCCTCCCGCAGCTGCGGCTCCTCAAATAGCAGAAAAGGCAACTCCCTGGTTACCAACGAAGGAACTCCGTCGAAAGAGATCGAGCGCCCTCTCCGTGAGGATCCGGGGCTGTGTCCCTGGAGCAAGAGCACCTGGCACCTCCAGGGACTGCTCCAACAACTCCACACCCCTACGTATGGCAGACTGCATAAAAATAATATACAAAAATAATTTCATTAACAAAAATCACAATTGAATGAATAAAAATAATATACAAGTTTAGAATCCAAACTTACCACGGCACTAAGCTCCTCCCTCCTATCCTCAGGGATGATGAACACATGTGACACTCTGCTATACCACCTCATGTAACCCTCCACCGCCTCTCCCGGATATGTAGCAGGTATCCCCTGAGGGCGGAGGTGCGGCTCAAACTCAGCATAGGCAGCATCTGTGGTCTCAGCAAGGGACCCCGTCGTCTGGATCTCAGAGGGGTGTCGAGGGATGTCCTGTATGAAGCCAAACTGGCGCATAACCCGCTCTGGTAGATGTCGGCTCACAGACCGGCCGTAAGGTGTCCGGATGTAGCCGGAATAGAGGGCCCTGGGATCCCGCGGTCGAACATCTCGATGGTCCTCAAAAGGGGTCCATGTGATATCATCCACTGTAAGCTCATCGAGCATGACTCATCTCTCATCGAGTCCGGAATGCGCGATCCGAGACGTGGACCACCGCTGCGCCCTAGGCTGGTCCTGTGTGTAGCCGGGGACCTCCGTCCTGATAATGACGCTGCTAGATATGTACTCATACGCCCATGACAGCACGAGGGAGGTGAACCCACCGATCTGCGCTGTCTTCCTGCGGGATGCACGACTCAGCTGTTCGTACAACGAAGCCAGCGCAATCGCACCCCACGCGTACTCCGACACGCGACCGAGGTCCTCAAGCATCCCGATCCAGTAGACAGTAGTGTGGTAACCACCACTCTTGCTGGCAAAGAGGGTGGCACCAAGCTGGTTCACCAGCCAGATCCTAGCAGCATCCTCATAGCGTCCCCCTACAATGAAATGAATTAAGTTAACAGTTATTAATAATACTCTAAAAATAAATACAACTTAATAAAGTAATTATTAAGACATACCATCCATAGCAGACGTGTACATGGTCTTCAGAGTAATGAACCGAATGTTCTGGCCACCCGCCGCCTCAAACTCAGCCAGATAAGCAGCAACAGATCCTCCCAGGAGCTGGGCGCAGAGCGCTGCAACCTCGTCTCGCTCCCCTCTGCCCGGAGTGTAGAACCTCGACCCTGTGGGAAGATGGAGAAGAGCAGACACATCGTCCAGGGTGATAGTCATCTCCCCGAACGGCATGTGGAAGCTACTCGTCTCCTCATGCCATCTCTCAACAAGGGCCAGTACGACAGCTGGGTCTGTCTCCGGTAACCCGCACCAAGGCAGGTGATACAAACCCGTCTGCTGCAGCAGCTGTCGCACATGTGTGTGGGCCTCTGAATCGCCATCACAGGGGAGGTTCCATACCTTCCCCCCAACAGTGGCCACCCTCAATGTCCGACGGTCCACGTACCGCGGGTCTGTGCGAAGAAGTGCCTGCCACGTCCAAGGAGCCTTGTGGTCAGGATAATGCGCAAGAAGCGACAGATCCTCAGGCCCCCCGGGAAACGGTGTCACCCTCTGGATGAGGTCGTCATCCGCGCCGCCCTCTGCCACCACATCTGGCACAACATCAGCAGCATCAATCTCCTCCTGGAGAATAAGAGGCTCCTCCTCCTCACCACTGGCCTCAGAAGCAGTCTCAGAAGCAGACTCCTCGCCACTGGGCTCCGAAGAAGACTGCTCGCCAGATGTCTCCTCAAGAGGTAACTCAACCATCGGAGAGACCGGAGTAGGATGAGGCTGAGGCTCAGCCGGAGTACCTGACGGAGCTGTAGTAGATGGACCACCTGACGGAGCTGTAGCAGACGGACACGGAGACGGAGCCCCGGCCGGAGTAGCAGACGGAGACGGAGACGGGGCCGAAGCCTCAACCGCCTGACTAGTTGCTCGATGGTCGCCGCGCCGCGTAGAAGCATGCAAGCGCTCGTGGCGATCCTCTGCATCATCGACTGTAGAAGATCGAGACCTCTTCCTCCCGCCCTTCATTCTCCTATGAAAAGCAAACAAATTTAACATCAAATTACAACTTGAACAACTTTAACAGTTACAACTTGTACAAACATCTCTCATATAGCAACAAACATCTCTCATATAGAAACAAACATCTCTCATATAGCATCAACACCCTTTCTAATATGTCAATCTAGATAACTAAAATGCAACATTAAGGAAGTTCCCTAGTTCTAATAAGCCGATACCATCAACACCCTTTCCCAGTGTCATGACACTAAAATATTTGAAAATTTGTACAAAATATTCAGCCCAATAGATGGAGGAAAACTAAAAAAAACTGGCTTAAAAAAACTGCCTTAAACTGCCTTAAACTGGTTTAGAATCGGGAAATGTTTTCCCATTATAGAATCGGAAAAACATTTTCCATTACAGAATCGGAAAATGTTTTTCCGATTTTACAGTAACCCAGAAACCAGAACTGGAAACGACCCACTCGTGCCCATGACCGTTTCATGCCATTTCAGTCAATAAAACCTACCTCTAATCAATAATCAACTACCCTAGTGTTCAACATTCACCTAATAATCAATCAACAACCTCTAATCATCAATCAATGTGAGAGAATCAATAAAAATCAAACTTACCTTTTGAATGTAATGGAATGGGAGTTCCGGTGCTTTGAGGAAGCTTTGATGATGATGGGACCGAAGCTTGGAGTGGTGGAACGCAAGTTTGGGAGAGATTTGAAGAGGGAGTGATTTGGGGAGGGAAATGGGTTTTGAAAATTATGTTTCAAAACCTATCTGATGCTGTTATATCAATACGAATCGGTAAATGATAAACCGATACGTATCGGAAAATCATTTACCGATATTAATCCTGAGGGTTTCCGGTAATTTCCCCACTTTAAGTGGGGCGGGAAGCCTAAGGGCTGGGGTGTTAAACCCAATTCCCCTCTTCTCCCCACCATGTTAGAACAACATTTGGACAAACAGTTTTGCATCTCCATTGTTGTGGTGCCGAACCACACCTTCTATGACGCCTTGGGAGAGAGAGAGAGAGAGAGATAGAGATACAATGGAGGGAGATCAAGCTTTGACGAAGAGGAGGTTCCCCTGCTTCAACTATCTCGTTGGGGTCTAACAACCGCAACAAGAGCTGAATTTGTGAACGGTTTTCAATGGGGAAAAGATCCAAAATTGAATTGTCTTCAATTTCTTTCATAGATTGGTTGAAGGATGAACTGATGAAGGCTTATGGACATTTTCGGTCCACACATGGTTGTTAGAGAGTAATGGTCGATGATGGATATGATTGGGACAAAAGAGGGGTGGATAGTAGTTTCTCAGGTACTGGCAAAATGTTATAGTGTTGTTGTTGTGGGGATAGCAGGGAAGGAGGGGAGGGAGGTGAGGAAAGGGAAAATGTGAGGTTCCCTACCTAGGTGGTATATGATGGGGGTAATAAAAGGAGCGGTGGGTGGGGGAACAGAGAGTTGAGGGAGACAGAGAAAGTTTATGGAAGGGGAGTGGGGGAGAGAGGGAATTGGGGGAAGGAAAATGGGAGGAGATGGTAGAGGATGGTAACAGAAATTTGTAGTCATGCAGGTAAGGGATGAGACCAGGTGGGGGAAGCTGGAGAAGGAGGCGTGGGAAGAAAAAATGGGAGTTATGGTGGGGGGAGGGATAAGGGAGAGAGATAGTGTCTGGTAGGTTCATATTTCCATCATTCCATGTATAATTCAAATATAATGAAAAAAAAATATTAAATTTAACCCAAGTATCATTTATTACATTTGTGATTTACTTATGTTGGTTAAAATGCTTTATTTCAATTATTTAAAATGTGTTAGAGTGAATGCACATGTACTAGAAGTTATAATGTGTTCAGATTGTGATCATGTATAATATAATTATTTGTTATTGACTTAAAACTCATATTAGTCTCTGTCTTTGTGTCGCCGTCTGAGGTAGGTCCTTAACCGGAAAAATTTGTGCAAAAGGTCCTTGTGAATGAAAAACGTATGAAGTCAGTCCTCGCCGGAGCCCGGACCTCCGGCGAGTGATGAAATGGCACGCTGACTGGGTTAATGAAGCTGACGTGGAATTAAAAAAAAATTAAAAATTAAATTTAATTAAAAACCTAAATTACCTCCAAATTAATCAATTAAACTTATTAATTAAAAATTAAATTAAAGTTATTGATTTTAAAAAAAATCATAAATCCTAAAATTAACTCAGAATCTGAAATCAACCCAAATTAGGGTTCCATCCACCCACCTTTCTTCTTCTTCTCTTTACATTTCTTCCCCAATTTCCTCCATTCTCTCTTCTTCTTCTCTTTATAATCCTCACATGGAATGTCACACCAGATCACCCTCCCACACCAGATCAGCTTCCCCTAAATCAAACAAAATTCTCAAGCACCCAACTCACACACACTCATCTTCAATTTTCCGGGAAAATTTTCACACAGGGAAAAGGAAAGGAAAAAAGAAAACTCGTGAAAGGAAATTTCGTCGCGATTCAGTGTCAATTCCTCTTTCTCGCCCGCCATGACATTCTTCCTCCTCCGCTCCTTCCATGGTGGCAGTACCATGACTTGAAGGGAAGTTTCGTCGCGATGGGGGCCTCGCTGTCGAACATTGGACCATCGGTCTCGACCTCGGGGACATCCCTGAGAACTGCGTCGCTCGAGTTTTTCTTCACCCCATTCCGCCTGAGATTTACAACTTGGCCCGCCTCTACCGATTTCATCTGGAAAACTATGTTACCGAACAACTATAAGGATCTGCTCCACGCTCTACCTCCTGAACGGTTCCAGGAACGAATCTAGGTTTTTCATTCTGGGTTCTTCTCTTTTGTGTTTCTGGGATTTTTCTTCTCATCTCCGTCCATCTTAATCCTAGAATCACTGGTTGGTTAAAAAAAATAGCAATTGGAGTCAGACATGAAGATGAAGATGAAAGATTTCTGTTCAAAAACTTGAAGAGATGAAGATAATTGAAAAAGGATGGATGATGAAGATGATTACGAAAGGTTTTGTTCTGGGTTGATTGGGAATTTGATGGAGTTGTGGTTAATTTTGGGGAATTTGTTTGTATTAATTAAATTAGGTTAGTTTTGTTTTTTTTGGTACATAGGTTAGTTTTGTTAATTGGTTTTATTCTTTTTGTTAATTTAATTTATGACGTTTAATTTTAATTTTTTAATTTTTTTTAATTCCACGTCAGAGTTATTAACCTAGTCAGCGTGCCATTTCATCACTCGCCGAAGCTCCGGGCTTCGGCGAGGATTGGCTCCAGACAATTTGCATTGATGAGGATCTTTTGCACAAATTTTTTCGGTTAGGGACCTATCTCAGACGGCGACACAAAGACAGAGACTAATATGAGGTTTAAGCCTTTCTTATTTGTAACTTAGATATACACAGTTAGATTATTGGTAGAGTAATAGAAGACCCTAATAAAGATATGGCTTAATACATCAGAAGGCCCCTGAAATTGTAAAGGGAATCAGTTTCAGGGCCTGGAAAATTTTCGCATCAAATTGGGTCCCTAAAAAAATTTTTTAATTCAATTAAGGCCAAATCTCAATTTTTTCCTAGTCATCAGTGACACCTAGCTTTTATAATTTTTTTTTAATTAAAAAATATTAAAAAAATAATTTTTAATTCCAAGTCAACAAAATAATCAAAAAAAAAAATTAAAAACTTAATAAAAACCTAATCTAATAATCATAAACTAAACTGAAGGTATGAAAAACGGTAGAAAGGGGGGGGGTTTGAATAACGTTTTCAGTACAAGACTTCCACCTTAAAGATTTTGGCAAATCTTTCGAGAACTTAAGTGCTAAAGATAAGAGATAGAAAAGCACACAAGGATTTTATCCTGGTTCACTTGATAAATCACTCAAGCTACTCCAGTCCACCCGTTAAGGTGATTTCTTCCTTCTTAGAATGAAGGCAATCCACTAATCAGGTAAGAGTTACAACTGCACTTGAAACCTACAAGTGACTAACAATTACACTGACTTAGCTCACACTAAGATTCACTCTCTTAGTCTTCTCTAGGATCCGATCAACCTTGATCTCCTAAAGGCAAACTATACAACTGTATATGAAGTTCTTGTTTACAAAGAAATTGCTTCTAAAAAGCTTATAGTAAACACAATGAATTTCAGATGAAAGAAGGCTTAGAATATTTTGAATATGTCTTGCGCGTGTGTATTGCTTCTTCTTAGTTTTTTCTAGCCGCTTCTTTCAATCTTCAGCCTTTATATATATACTCCAAGGATTAGGGTTGAGCGTTGCATGGGAAATGCTACCGTTGGAGGGCAGTTCTGGAAAATCCAGCTTCTGCTGTGGCTGAGAACGTTAGGTAGGTCGTCAGGAAGGTACACTTGCTTTTGTACTTGGATAGCGACTTGACCTTTTAACCTAGGAGACTTCTGATCAGAGGAATACTTCATATTGGAACTTGTGAAGCCGGTTGATCAGAGTCAGAGGGAAAGCACAGATCCTCTGACCATTGTATCTTCTGATTCTGAACTCAGAGGGAAGAACATGGCCTTCAGAGTTTCTTGCTTCTGGACTTCAGAGTTTCCACTATTCAGCTTCTGGATCTTCAGAGTCTTCTACACCATCAGAACATCTGAACCTTCAGTGTTTCTTGGTTATCAGAACTTCTGGATCTTCAGAGCTTCTAGCGACTGAGTCCACATCAGAGTTTGTATAGCTTCAGAGCTTCTGAAGCTTTTCCACTGTTCATACTGAACATGGTGAATGCGAAAGCGTTGCTTGGGTCACTCTTTATACACAGTGCTTCTGATTTGTGTGAGATTGAGTTGAGGTCAGAGCCTGTAAATAGCACACTCAGAAAAACACGTTAGAGTACCACAATTGTTCATATCAAAAGGTTAACTTGTAATCATCAAAACCTAGAGTTGTACTACTAGATCAAAACTTGATCTTACATAAACAACCTAATAAACCTAATTTAAAAATCTAATCTTCAACACCATCATCTTCATCATTCTCATCTTCAACACCCAACACCTTCATCTTCTAAACCCAGCAACATCCACCCCACCTGCAACCTCAACATCCACCTCCAACACCATCCCCAAACCTCAACCTCAACCTCCAACCCCCACCCCCAAACGGCCAAACCAAAACTCCACCCAACCCCCAACTCCACCTACAACCGAAACCCCATCCCCACCCCCACCTGCAACTGAAACCTCCACCCCCACCCCCACCCGAAACCAAAACCCCAAATCCCCAAATCCACCACCAGGCGATGCAAGGAGAAGGAGTGATTGAGAGAGAGAAAGAAAATCTCAACCTCCTTGAGTCCCAAAACCCCGATTTAGAGGCGGTGGCGCTCCATCCGACACACCGCTGCAGCCACTGCGTGAAGCTTCTGTGGATGTTGGATGTGGTTTGCATGTGGGTTTTAGTCTCTTTGATTTTCTCGATCTGGACCGATTCTTTCAGATCTGGTCTCTTTTGTTTCTCTTTTTCTTTGTTTCTTGATCTGGTTTCTTTTTCAGATCTGGTTTCCTTTGTCCTTTAGGTTCTATGTGTTTTCCCCTTTATCTTTTCCTGGAGTTGAACACAAAATGGGTTGAAGTACATATAACATTCTTATATATGTCAAATTTCTTCAATTCTTTAGGGCCAGTAGTTGATTAACGAACAAGAGGTGCTGCTCAAACAGGTACCAGTTACAAGAGAAATAAAAAACAAAGACAGGGGAAAATGAAACAGGGGAAAAGATAGACAAAATTCAAATCAAAATAAAAAGATGTGCAGGTTCACGCAGCAGCATAACAAGCAGCAAGTTTAGCATATCAGTAGGCACAGGTTTGCAGGAGAGCAAAAGCAAATCAACCCCCCATGGTCGTTTGAACCTGAACCATGGTGTGCGAGGATGGTGCTTGATCTTGCATTAGTGATTATTAGATTAGGTTTCTATTTAGATTATAGATTTTATTAATTTTTTTATTTTTTATTTATGCTTCAATATATGAGTTGGTATTAAAAAATAAAGTTTTAGAAATTTTCAGGTAAAAAATAATTCCAAATGCCACGTGGAAAAGCTGAGTAGGCTAAAATTGAAGCCACTTCAGCATCAGACACACTTTGTCCTTAATTGAATTAAAAAAAAAATTTAGGAACCCAATTTGATGCGAAAATTTTCCAGGTCCTGGAACTGATTCCCTTTACAATTTCAGGGGCCTTCTGATGTATTAAGCCTAAAGATATTATCGGTGGAGAGCTACAAAAAGCGAGGCCTTGACTCGAGCTGCCTACCGTCTTGAGAAACGAACTGTGAAGATGGAAAAATGATTAATAGGCTTAAAACAACTACAATTGTTGAAAACAAGGATGGAAGTGTTGGATCATATACTGGACCAGTGAAACAATTGTAGTAAAATAATTAAATTAATAATATAAAACTGTTATTGCCATTGGTGTTAATTATTGCTTACGAGAATTTTTGCTTATAATTGTTATTAGAAATGTGTTATAATTAGTGGATATATATATTAAAATTATTTTCACTGCATAGCATCAAATTTATGTTAGGAATTTATAGTTATCCAATTCCATCTATAATTAGTGGTAAATAGAGCTCTATAGTTATATGATAGCATATGCAAGTATACAAATTTTTCCCAAGTAATAAAAGATATCGAACAACTTGGACTGTTTGTTACGTTAACCACCCAAAAGTTAAAATAGTGTTAATTAAAAAAACAGAAAATAGTGAAGAAAACAATAAAAGAAGTTTCACGAAGGCAAATAAAGAAGAAAACGTGTTTGGAAAGGAGTTTAATGGATGTGCATTGTCAGTGTAACGAAGTTTTACACTGTCATCCAATTATTATATGTCATGTGGGATAAATACTTATATTCTTCATTTATTTTAATTAAATTACAATTATAGTTTCTGATGTGGCGGAAAACAATTGGACATCTGTGTAAAAAAAATTACACTAACGGTGTATCTTCCATTTTCTCTTTGGAAAGAATGAGTTCACTTGATTTACAACTTGTTCTCCACCAATATACTTTTATAAGGTTGAATCAACTATTAAAATGTCGATAAGATCTATTACTTACTAATTACTTAGTCAAGCAATCTACCCATTGAAATCCTACTAACGTAAGTCCTAATGATCACAAAATGAGCATTATAGCAGAAACCTACTCGATTAGACATTCCCAAAGCTCTGTTCATAACCCAAGAAGATCATGCCTAGTGGAAAAAAGCTCTGACTATCAGCCAAGAAATTCTAATAGTTCCTACCTAGATAATATGATCCTAGTAATGAGTATCTCGACTAGTAACTCGATACGACCTCCTTTCCTACTCTAAATGTTCATACATGGGGGTGAGCGTCTCCTATTGTCACTTAGAAAACCTCAACCTTGCCTAAGATAATCCTTTCATAGGATGATCTGATGTAAATGGTGGTTCTCTCATAAACTAAACTCACACCAATTTCTCAATTGCTATGCAAACCCTAAAAATCATCACATGGTCAAAAGATATATGAAGCACAAAAAGAAAATTGACAAACCCAAGACATGAGAAAATTCCCCCTATATCAACGAGGCATTCATCAATCCATATAAATTTGTTAATCTACTTAATAATGAATATAAACCCTTGAAATCACCAACCGGCTAATAGAAGAATTAAGGGTAAAGACAAACACCAAACAATGAAAATCCACCGATTATAATTGCGGAAAGATGTATTGAACAAGAGTAATATAAAATTACATCATCCCAAATACCAAAATAGAGTTAAAAAGCAAAAAAAGGGCACAGAAAAAAGTGGAACTCAAGACAGAAAGGAACCGTGGTCGTTTGGAGAAGTTGTCATCTTCCTCGATAATGCCTTAGCACCAGTGTCTCCCAAATGTGTTCAATAGGTTTAGAATGACAAGATATAACATAAAAAAAAATCGAGCTTATATATGACGCTGAAAGCTTTGACCAATTTTCATAAAATGACTAGTGCAGACTCGTTAACCATTGGATCGGGCTCAAATTTTGATATATTGTTCAAAACACATTGATATCCTATCTAACCGGTTGAATTGTCAAAAAAAATTGTGCTATGAGAGTTAGCCCACACAAGATAAAACTAGTCAACCACGTCATTTCGGTGAAATCTGTCTCTAATCTTCTTTTCAAAAAACTTTATCTTGTAAATCTATTTTGATTTTTTTTTGAAATAACTTTATCTTCCAAATTCACTTTCAATCTTCTTTTGATCTCCTCATCTTTTATCAAAACACAATAAAAACCATAAAATATCTAATAAATTTATTAAAATACTAAATTAACTTTAAAATACAAATATGCATAAAGTAAAGTACTAATTGCATGAAAAAGGACTAAGATACCCTAATTAATCAATTAAAAAAATGAAAAAAAATAGCCCTAAACCCCGGGTCAACATTATGATTAGTGAAATATATATAAATGTTTATTATTTGTCACGTCGAATAAACACAGTTATGTAGTTTGGTTGCTCAATCGTTCTCAGTTTCCCTATGAAACGTCAAATAAACACAAATAATATATCGATGATGCATGATACTCTTTGACAACTAATAAGCATTAACACACACACACACACACACACACACACAACAATGATCAAACTATTCAACTCTATTCTTTTTGGTGTAGTCTCTACTGACCAAATTGGTATCATGGTGAAGTGTCTGGATGAGTTTTGTAACTCTTCAGGCAAGCTAGTTAGCAAGGCTAAGTCGCGTAATTTTGTGTCAAATAACGTCCACCGAGGAGTGGCTCATGACAAAAGTTCTTTGGATGGTATTCGTCTTACTGATGATCTTGGGCAGTATCTCGGGGTTCCTATGCTTCATAAAGCCCCTACTCGTGCTACATATGACTTCATTCTGGAAAAGACCCAAAAGAGTCTGTCCTCTTGGAAGGCCTCTACTCTTAGCTTAGCAGGTAGGGCAACGTTGGCTAAGTCTGTGGTGGCTGCCCTACCATCGTACTTCATGCAAACAATGTTGATTCCTAAGGGTGTTTGTGAGAAGCTCGATCAAATCTAAAGGAACTTTGGGTGGGGTGCGGAGAATGGCTCACGTAGGGTACGCCAGGTGAAGTGGGAGATTATTTGCAGTCCAAAAAACCAAGGGGGCCTTGGATTTCGGTGTTCATCGGATTTCAATGAAGCCTTGCTCATGAAAGTTTGTTAGGGGTTGATACACCGACCAGACTCGCTTTGGGTGAGAGCTTTGTATGGCAAATACGGATGCGGTAATGGAGTAATTCCGGTGGTGAAGAGATGTGGGAGGGAATCGCTGGTTTGGAGAGGAATTCGATCGATGTGGGACAAGGTTCTCTCGGGCTGCATGTGGAATGTTGGAGATGGCACTAGTACTCATTTGTGGAAGGATACCTGGATCATGTCTGGACATAGCTTATTGTCTCTTGCTACTCAAGCCATTCTAGATGTTATTATTGATTTACCACTGGCTCATTTCTACGAGCATGGTCGAGGGTGGAAAACTAAGTTGTTTTCTCACTTGCTTCCTGCTAACAAGATCCATGAGATTGTTTCTTTGCATGCAGGTCCTAATATCGATGGGAGAGATAAAGTCCTTTGAGCGATACTCCTTTTAGAGGCTTCTCCACCAAGTCTGCCTACGATATTATTGCTCGTGAACTCTCCCAGAGAGGTCATGAGGCTCTTTGGAAGGTAATCTGGCGAGTGCAGGGTCCTCAACGTGTTCGTGTATTCCTTTGGAAGTTGTGTAACAGTGGAGTCCTTACCAATTCTTTTCGGATGCGGCGCCACATGGGAACGTGTGACATTTGTCCCTTATGCTTAACAATGGCTGAGGATTACTTACATCTCTTTAGAGATTGCAGCGCTACTCATGCCTTATGGGAATCTGTGATTCGAGGGGCGGTGGGTGTTTAGCAATCTCACAGGAAGTTTTATTGGTAGCAGTGGTGTGGATTGGCCTTGGTTCTATGCGTCTGCGTTATCTACAATTTGGCGCATGAGGAACGAGTGGGTTTTTAACCAAACACCCTTTAGCTCGCAACGAATTTGGAGCCTCATGAAGTCGCTAGGGATGAAGCAAAAGGCGTCTTCTCAAACGTTGCATTTGTCTCCTACTATCCAGGGTGACCAACCTGGGATTTTTTATTGCCGAGCTTTTCGCAGGACTTTCTCTAGTTGGGTGAAACCATATTCTAGATGGGTTAAAGCTAATGTTAATAGTGCAGTGAGAAGCACTCTAGGAGCTAGTTGTGGTTGTGTGTTACATAACTCTGAAGGCAGGTGGCTGAAAGTTTTTGGTGGTAAGGGCTCTCTAGCGTTTGCGAATGTGGTTCTCTCATAGCTGTTGGCCGTTAAGTACGTTGTTGAGCTTATTTTAGGTTTAGACCTCCCTTCTGTTATAGTAGAAATGGACTCCCTAGAAGTGGTCCAGTTGTTATCTGTTAAGTTCAAACGTATCATAACGTTTTAAAATCTTATTTTGATCATAACAATTTTATACCAGAAGTTTCGCTGGAAATTAAACCCTTGTTAACGTTTCTGATTTCAGGAGAAACTCAAAAGAATTCTATACGCTTCAACGTTCTATCACTTCAAAAAGGAAAGAGATATCAGATAGAAGAAGAGTCTTGTTTTTACAAAATAGTTCTGCAAAGGAGAACTAACTTTTATCCAGCCTCAAGTCTCTGACCGTCCAATGACACGTCGTCAGTCAGATTTATCAAAGATAATTTTTGAGCGCCAAAGTCTTAGTTTGATTACAACCAGTTGTCCAACATTCAAATCAAAAGACAACTAATCAACTTATATTCAAACCAGATCACGTGAAGACAATCTACTTCAGCAAAAGGCACGCTGACCAACAAGGAAAAGTACAAGTCGTCAACATCAAATTGCCAAATTGTCTCATGTCTGAAAAGTAGCCCAAAGTCTATCACCACCTACTAGCTAACAAATATCATCTTTTTAGCTAAAGGATAGACTTGCTTCTGAATCAACATTTAATGAAGCTACCAACCAAGCCTTTTGAATCAACAGCTCGATCTCATTTTACAACGGCTATCTCAATGGTTGGATATTGTCTCACAACGGCTACAACACTAGCAAACAAGTATTTAAGCCACCCTTGAAGATCTGAAGAAAAGAAGAATTAACTCCGAGAATACAAGCATTCAAGCATTCATTTCAAACTTCTCAACAGCATTCAAAGCTCAAGCAGAAATTCCTAAGTGTCAAACACAAGCCATTAAATTCTGCAAGTGAAAGAGAAAACCTCGTACCTTAAAAGAGTCATATCTCTTTATTCTCTTTACACTTTTGTTAGAACTCTTAAGTGATCCAAAGTCAGATCTGAAACCAAACACTTAGAGGTCCAGTGCCATAAATTCTCTACCACTACTCTTGAAAGAAGAGAAATCTTGTAGAGTGATTCAAATCATTGTAAGATTTTGGAGAAGTTCTGAACAATACTTGTAGGAGGAGTCCTGTAGAATACTTGGAGAAGTCTGTGATAATACTTGGAGAAGTCCGGTCAAATACTTGTATTGGAGAAGTCCTTGATACTTGCTAGTGAAAATCTTAGTGGTGACCAAGTACTGGACGTAGCCCAATCGTTTAGGGTGAACCAGTATAAATCTCTGTGTGCTGCTCGTTCTGTCTCATTTACTGTTTTACTTCCGCTACACTGAACAGTTTACGAAAAGTCATACTTAAACGTTTTCACAAAAGAACTTATATTCTTTTCATAAAACAAAGTTTTAAAACGTAAATTTCAAGTACACAATTCAAACCCCCCTTTCTTGTGATACTTATTTGCATCTCATTATCATCCTCCGATTTGACAGGCCACCGTTATGAACAATTGGCTCATGACGTTCTCCAGCTCTGTAATGCACATGGCAATCTGGTCTTCCAGCACACACCGCGCGAGGCGAACTCTCTAGCGGACTATCTGGCTAAAATTGGCTTGAACCTCCAGTATGGAGAACATTTGGTTGACTCTCCCTTCGGTGAATACCACTCGTTCCTCATGAGGGATTCTCCTCCCGCTGCCCACCTTCCTGGTGATCTTGCTCCGCCTTAGTGCTTGTGGTTTCTTCCACCACTTTCTAACCAAAAAAAAATCAACATATGAGGTTGGATAGTTTTGGATTTCAACATGAATTTGGTGTGGCTGCACACACACACACATACTCCCCATTGATCAAACTATTCAACTCTATGTACCATTGAAAAACAATCAACGAATGAGGTTGGATGATTATAGATTTCAACATGAATTATGTGTGGGTGCTGTGGAAGTAATATGAAGATTAGTATCGGTCTTATCCAACGCTAAAAGGACATAAATATTGTCGGCCTATACGACTGACGCTAAATATTACCATTCAGCATCGCTTGTTGTCACCAGGGAGTTGTGTCGGCTTAGAGTGTGTAAGACCTGGATTTTCAGAACAAGTTAATTTCCGACTTACGCGTAGAATCAGTGTAAGCGTGACAGGAGTTTGATGTTTGAGAAAGATTAATGAAGAAGAAAGTTCAGAAATTGCTTGAGGAATGTTGCGTAGTTGCTTTCGGAGTTAGTGCGAGTCGTCTGCACACCTGCCTTATGGCTAGCGTGTCCAGAATAGGCTAATTTCGCTTTAGAGCAACGTATTAAGTGAGATTTCAAATCCTTGGGAAATTTAAAGATTCTCTTTATTTTTCCTTCGACCAGCGTTTCATTTTGGAACTCTGGGTTGTACGCACGATAGGTTTCACTGTTCGGAAGTCCGACGACGCTAATTTCTTTGCTTCGAAACCCTAGATTCGAGTGATGGATGAGGACTTTTTCTATTCGGGACTTCTAACTAAGTTTCCGTCTGCTTTGCCAGATTTGTTTCGACGTTTCCAATCTTTCTTCAAAAGGAAGTTTTGTCGTTTGAGCATCACAGCAAAAAGTAGTTTTTCGGGACAGATTAACTTACACCGCTTTTGGGATTTTAGATATCATTTTTCCCAAATCATAGATATTTGTTTTGAGTTCTGGAATTCTGACGCCAGAATCTCTCTTAGAATTCTTCGGTGAACGTGCTGCAAAAATCGGAATCGCGAAATTTTCATTTTCCCGCGATTTCACCTGCCTATAAATAGTCGAAAAAGCAAAATATCTCCCCATTTGCACCATTAGAGCCGCGAGTTTGAAGGGGAGGGGAGGAGAAAATATTTTCGCGAAAACTCGATCAATCTTCGTGCAGTTCGTCCCTACTTCGAGGTACTGAGGTAACTAGCATGATTCTTACCTCTGATTACTGTTTCTACTGCATTTCTGAAGTCGTTTCGGTGCTCACAGTTTTGAGCTTTTTGTAAAACTGTCCGTTTTCTCTGATTTCTTGCTTGGGTTATCTTCCCTACGTTCCCAAGAGTCTAAAACCTCTGTCAGTAATCGCCGATTGTGATCGAGCTGTCCAGGATCTGAAAAACTGTTTCAAAACCCTTTTTGCGCACATTTCGAAACTTTATTGTCGAAAAGCCGTAATCTGACTTCGTGCCTTTAGGATTTGTTGTCACGGATGTCGTTAGGATCATTGCTGTCAAATTTGTTTTCCGAACTGATAACTTTGAGGTTTTGAGCTTTTATTTTGGACCAAAATGCCCCTGAACGGCCGTATTTCGATCCGATTGTTCGAAAATTGTTCCGACAGTTTCTTTGCCTTAGTTTTACCCTAAAACTACCTTGTAAACTGATTTGATCGAAGAAAAAGAGCCGGAGCCCTTTTTCTCTTATGGCCGTGAGCATGTAGTGTTGGGGGGGGGGGAGTTTTCGTTTTCGAAAACTTGTATTTTCGTACCCGATTGTCGTATTCTGAAGCTTTAATGCTTTGTCTATCGTTTATGTGTTGTATTGCGATCGAACTAATCGATTTTGTTTGGATTCTGCTTTGTTTTTCTCCGAGGTTCAGTTGAAGGAACTTTGGAAGTTTCAAAGCATTTCTGTGAAGGAGATTTTGATTGCGAGGCTGGAGCAGCTCGAGGTTAGGGCAACTTACATATTAGCTATGATTGCATGATAGGCGTCGATAAATTCGACTTATGTTTTATCTGATGTTGATTATGATGATGAGTTGATGTTATGATGCTTTTCCATAACTTGTGATGTTGTGATATTGTTGAATTGTGCGTTTTGACGCGATTTCGGAGTGGGGAACCTATGAACTGGTTAAAGTTGGTGTTTCGGGTTGGATGAACAACCCTAGGCAAGTCCAAACTTGGGGTTTGAGACTTAGCCATTCGTTGGTATTCGTTGGAATTCTTAGACTTTCCCCGGGAAATATCTTTGTTGCTTGGGCTGTGTTGTATTGACCGACACTAGACCCTTGTGTACTCTTGTGGGTGGAGTTGTGTTGTATTGACCGACACTAACTCCGAGTCGTGTTGTATTGACCGACACTGACTCTGGCTTTGATTTTGGGTTCTATTATGGTGGGAGTTGTGTTGTATTGACCGACGCTAACTCCGAGTTGTGTTGTATTGACCGACACTAACTCTTGGGTTTGTTTTGAGATTGGGTTTGAGCTAAATGCTTGTGTGGTGAGGACGATTCGATGTTTGGCTAACCATATTGCATTAATCGGGTGAATAATGGGAATGGTTCACCTGTGCATTTCATGGTGAATAACGGGAATGGTTCACCACTGCATCAATGATGAATAACGGGAATGGTTCATCATACAGTGAATAACGGGAATGGTTCACCAAGGATGAATAACGAGAATGGTTCATCCAGGATGAATAACGGGAATGGTTCATCCATAGTGAAGAACGGGAATGCTTCACTTGTGGCGAACGGGAACGCGTCACAATCCGGATCATGATTGCATTTCACGCATACATTCATTCTGACTGAGATTGTGTGCTGTTTGATTTATTGAAGCATTGTTAGAGGCATAACATGCTAGGATTATCTATATGTTTATATATAACATATATCTATACCCCATATCACATGTTGAGTGTATATCTACTCTATTCCGTGAGTTGACCCTAGCGCCTTGGCTTTGGTTTCATGATTGTGTTTGGGCGGTCGGCCTGCTGCCAGATGTCGACGGTGGACTGGGTTTTCGATGATCTCTTCCTCGGGGGGGATCAGGTTTGAGTTGGAGGACCGGACGGACGAGCGTGGACGTCTGACGAAAGGAGTTCTACGACGCATGGAGCTGAGCTTCAACTTGCCGTCTTCAGTTCGCTGTGGACTCGGTTATGTGAGCAGTTCTGGGAGGGTAGGTTTAGGCAGGCGTCATATTTTGTGTAGAGCTCTGATTCGTTTTGCTTTTGGGACAGGGTAGGTTCCCGATGCATGGCTTTTCGTGTGGTTCTCTTACTGAGGAATCACAATGAGTCAGTCGGACCATAAGGGGTTTTGCTTAGGCCATTTTGAGGCCGACTTTCTACTAGTGGATTGTAGTTACAACTTTATTACTCAAACTTCTGGGTCTGTATATATTTGCCTGCGGGCACACTACTTGGAGTCACTGCGAGTGCGCGTGACGGGAGAGTGCAGCTGAGGCTGTACATGTGTATATTTGATGTATATTGGTTAGTTTAGTGGTTGGGCTATGTCTTTATTTTCTATTGCTTTATTTAAAAGGAATCAAACGGAAAAAAATTTACCTGTTTTCCGCGTAGAGTTTATTTTTGGTTACTAAAGTGACACCTGGAAATCGGGGTGTTACAGAGTGGCTAGAGCGACTCTAAACATTTGCGGCGACTAAATGGTTGTTGCAAAATGTTAGCTTCGACCTTTTTTGTTACACCGAATTTTGACTCATTTGCCGACGCTAATAATCACTTTTCTTGTAGTGAATCTAACAATGTATAAAAAAAAAAAGAAAAATGACAAATACAAGCTTAAAGTGTTTGCATCTTGATGGTATGCCAGATATGAGATGCTTTTGAACTGACTGAAAACACCTCCTATTTATAGTAAACATCTTTCATATTATTCCACCAAAGAAAACATCCTTCAATTATGCCTTCGTAAAGCCATGCGCTGAAAGTATCAATCTTGCAATCACACAAAGTGACTTATGGACTCCACAAAACATGACTATTTTTTAGCCTTCTTGACGGAAAAATTTATTATAATCATCTAAAAACTTGTGTAAAGTTACACCAAGCACTTTTGACCCACTATAACAGGTTTTAAAAAAAAATCAAAAAACATAATTTCTTAATTAAACATTTATCTTTAATTAATTTCAAAAAAAAAAATCATCCTTCATCTGTTCCTCTTCTCTCTTCCTTCTTCACCTCTTCTCTCTTCAACATCAGATTCAACATTTTTTCTATCAATCTCAGACCTGTCTCTCTTCAACACCTCCTCCACTACCGGTACAACAACCCCAAAACCCATCCCCACCTTCTAATCTCTCACTCTCCTCTCTCCCCACCGTCCAGTGTCCACCCATCTTCTGGGTTTGTTTCTCAACATAAATCTTGTTAAATTCGTGCTTCTCTTCTCAGATCTGGAAACAAACACTGAAATCAAGCTCAGAAACAAACCCAGAAATGGAACTCAGAACCGTCGTCCATAATTTCCATCTCCAGATCTGCTTTCCCCAAAGTGGGTTTGCTCGGTGCTCCATCTCCAAATCTGCTTTTCCCTTTACTCCATTCACAACTCCATCTCCAGATCTGTGAAAAATACTGGCGGTTTTCGATAAATCGGTGACAAAGGGTTGGAGGCTCTGCGCCAAAGCCACCCTCTCTCTCCCCGTTTCTCTCTCTTCTTCCCCCAAATTCGCTTTATCCTTCAAAAACTCCATCATTTTCAAGCATGCGTGGGCTTTTCTCTCCCACTTCTTTGTTGTTTAGTTGTCATGCTCTACCTTCAAATAAAACCCATTTCTATTTCAAAGTCTGAATCTTTATTTGTTTTAGTTCAAGAAACATAGAAGGGAAGGGATGTGCATGTTGGAGAAGCTGCAGAAAATGGGCATGCTGGGGTGTCTTCTATGCATCGTGGGATATTGTGCTCAAGGAAAAATTTAAGACCAGTGAGCAATTCCTGTGCAGTAATTCTTCATGGTAAATCTGATGACAATTTCAATTTCATGAAGGTGAAAGTTGTTGTTCTATCTGCTGGACTGTTGCTCTTTGGATGATTTCATAGTGTTTAGTAAGGACAGATCTGGGAGTTTGATGTGGCCGGTTTTTGGTTCAAGATTCAATGATACCAATTAGATGAATTGAAGTGAAAGATGAGTGGGAGGTGGTGGGTGATGGTGGGTTAGTTGGTGCTGAAAGATTCAAGTTTAATAGATCCAATTAATTAGATTAAAATTATCACAAGTTAATTATTGTAATTAATAAATATGTATTTTCATTTTTTTTTAAACCGGGAAAACCTGCTAGTGCAGGTCAAAAGAGTTTGGTGTAACTTTACACAAATTTTAGATGATCATAATAAATTCCTCCATTCCTGACCCCATGTTTTACGAAACTTGTTCGGGCATGTAAATTTTATAAAGGGTTGAGGAATCCTCA
This sequence comes from Lotus japonicus, assembly GCF_012489685.1. Lineage (NCBI taxonomy): Eukaryota > Viridiplantae > Streptophyta > Magnoliopsida > Fabales > Fabaceae > Lotus > Lotus japonicus. The sequence continues at coordinate 44,373,489 of NC_080044.1, forward strand.
TCCTTAAACTAACTTTGAGAGAGAATTAGGTTCAGACCAAGGCCGGCCCAAGGGTCAAGCCACCCAAGTAAGGGCTTTAGGCCTCCAAAAAAAAAATTATTCCTCCAAATTATTTTTTACTAATTAAAAAAGGCCCCAAAATTTTTAATAAATAAATATATCTTTAGGTAAAAAGGTCTCACTTCAAACTTTGCTTTAGGCCTCGTTTAGTGTTGGGCCGATCCTGGTTCAGACCCAATTTATAAGAGATTGTAATAATTAATTAGAGATATAAATCAAATGAATGAATCACAATAACAATGTTCCTTACATATTGTTTTATGTAATTTGTTTTAAAAGTAATATAATAGTTCTTGCACCCACCTATCTATCTCAGCAACCTACAACTACATTTTTCCCATGTTCAGTACTAGTAGCAAAATAAATGCAATAATTAAGCAAACGTTGTCAAGATGTGTTGTAGTGAAAGTCGTCTAAAACGCTGTTTGATCCACCTTCTAATCACTCTAGCCTTACACTAATTGTACTTCTGACTTGTCAATGGTAATCATCAATTACCTACTAATTTAGAACAATTTGCAATGTAGATAAACTATCCTGTTTTTTTAGTAATCAAACATTTTCTTCTCCTGTTCCACCATTGTAACCATATTCTGCAATATCAGTTATTGATACTAATTCTGCAGAGTAATTTCTCCTTTGAACCATCACGTAACATGAGATGAGACTTGTCAGCTTACAAATTTCATAAGAGTGTGCAAAACCATGTGGCCCCTGACACTCCACAGTGGTTTTATGAGTTTGAGAGATATTCTAGCTTTTTTCATATGTAAATGCTTTTTTCTTTAACTGTTTTGGCCATTTCCAGTGGCAATGGAATGTCAGCAATTAATCCCTTACAGTGGCAGTTCAGAATTAAAGAGAAACCATGATTCAGATGACTAAGAACCCATGATTCTTGGCTCTACATACATGTGGGTTACTTTCTTAAAAGAAGAATATTATACATAACCCAAAACAATCCTAGAAACCAAAAAAAAAAAATATGCACTCTACTACTTTCCAACTCTAAGCATTTAGCAAATTATCAGGGATTATAATAATACTCTGTTTTTAAATTTTGATCCCCTGCGAAACCACCATTTCCATGTGAAATTCTTAATTTTTCAGTACCTTTCACCATCATATATAGTTCAGTGGCCTGGACTGGAACAAACAACAATCTCAATTTGTTGAATAAGAAATATTTCTAGATGGACAATAAGATCATGTTTGGTTATGTGGTTGAAAATCTCATAATAAGAAATCACAAAATGTAGCTTTGAGTATGTTGTGGTTTGAATTGTGTGTTCACCACTTATCCAATCACACCATAGAGAAGCAACGATTTGGTATGATTTAGGTATAAGTTTAACGCAAAGTGAATGTACGTTTTTCTTAATCCATAGAGAGTTCCAAACATTTTTATCTGGAAGTGAATTTCAAGATCTATTTGCTCATGTTAGGTACAAGTTAAACTTAAAGTGAATGTACTTTTTTCTTAATCCATAGAGGGTTCCAATCATTTTTATCTCAAAGTGAATTTTAAGATCCATTTGTTCATGTGACAATGAGTATCCAAACATATATAGCGGTCTGACAAAGTAGAAACTGAATTGTTATTACCGAAACAAAAAAAGAAAATGAACTGTTTTTGAGATTTGATATATTTTGTCAAGTTATCAACGAGTTAAATATACCCATTATTGGAGCCAAGAAGAGTTATTTGCACCACAAATCACACATGTTCAAAAGTTAACTAAAAGTCAGATTCATTGTTGATTATGTGATATATGAGCACTTTCGACTTTGGATAGGCTCTTCTTTATTGTTTGCTTCCTTTTCCTGTGGTGGGCTAATATAATATGCTCCATAATGCATCAAAACCTTACAAGAGAGCATCATTACAAGGATCAAGGAGTTGAGAACAATATTGAACGTGATAATGGGTTTGATAAATTAGCAGATTCTCAAAAGTTGATGTTGAGATGAGTATGGCCATTGAAACTTGAGAGTTGAGAGTACTATTGACAGCCTTGTGTCATGGGGAAAATGTCCTTCATAGTTTCATTCCCACCAAGAAAGTAGGTGGTGGTGTGGATCGAGAGGCATAGTGAAGAGAATAAAGCAAGAAAGAAATAAAAGCACTTCTATATTATTAAGAAACCCATGTAGCTTGATTGATGCCTACAAGGCTATACCTGTATGTTGAAAACTAGATTATGTAAAAAAAATATTTATTTAGCAAAAAAAGGTGGGAAAAAAATTATTTAGCAAAGTGAGGTAGTTTTTGGAGAAAAGGTTACGGACTCAGAACCCTGTCAATAAAACTGTATCCAAAAGTCTGAAAAGGTAACGGTTTCCATTTGGTGGCCATAACCCCGGTTTCTGGAAAGGCTACGGTTTTACTACTGTTGCCTTAAGTTTCTTAACATTGACATCAATTTTTTTCTCTAAAAATTCGTATAAATTATTTTAAGTTATGAAAAAAAAAATTATTATATGTTTCTAGAATTTCCTTTGAGTTTACTTGTGTTATTTAGAGATATTTATTTTAAAGAACTAAAATAATTATGGGCATTTTCCTTTATTTAAATATTTTCAACAAAAAAATTTATATATTTGTAAATTTCATGATTTTTTTTTCCTGAACTCAAATTTCATGAGTTTATTAGAGTTATTTGTGTTCTTTATAAATATTTAAATAAATAAAAAGCCTCATATTTATTTTTGTTCTTTAAAATAATTATCTATTTATTTTTGTTCTTTAAAATAATTATCTATTTCTGTTATTTAAAATAATTATATATTTTTCTTTAAATAAATATCTATAAAGAACACAAATAAATTATAAAATTATAAGAAATATTAAGAATTTGTTTTCCATATGTTAAGATAATTTATATGAATTTTTTATTGTAAAGAAACTTTAGGCAACGGCTTTGAAACCGTAGCCTTTTGAAACCTGGGTTCTACCAACATTTGGAGTGAACCGTTGCCTTTGTAAACTTGTGGCCACGGTTTATTGATGGTGAACTGCGCCCGTGGCCTTTTCTCCAAAAGCTACCCCACTTTGCTAAATAATTTTTTTCCCACCCCTTTTTGGTAAATAAATATTTTTTTTACATTATTTAGAAAAAAAAATCTGAAAACTAGTTGGAGAATTTCATAAAGATAAAGTGTGTGTTTGATTTTTGTTACTGTTACCGTACCTTGTAAATGACCCATTTGGGAATACACTCAAGCACTCAGACATGTCGTACTCTCCTCAATACATACCTTGGTATAGAATCTCGTCGAGCGACTAAATGTCATACTTAAGAAAGTCAACACCATCCATTACAACTTTCACTACCACCACGTATATCGCGAGAACAACGGCTAGCCTTATGCCAACACACGGTCCGGAAGACCAGTTAGGTCTACCCCTTGGAAGAAGACCCACCAAGTTGACAAACCCCCGCTCAAATATCACAAGCCCTAAGGACACCACAACTGTAAGACCCAAGTTTTTAAGTTTTGGATAAGTGAATAAAATACAAGAGTTTATTGGAGGAAATAAATCTATAAAGGAGAAGGTTCAGGAAAAGTCCAAGGATTGTATCAAAACCGATAAAAGTTATAGCACGACTAACATTCGCCTAATCTTAGGTCGAAGACCCTAGTGAATAGTTAATTTATACTTTAGGACACGATGGAAACTAATTCCAAAATTCTTCAGAGAAATATTAGAATTTCTCTTATTCGTCTATAAACAAGTATTTTGATACGAAACCCTGAAATGTACGAACGTCAAATTCCAATACTCGGAAGTTTGCCGAAACCAAAACCCTGATAGTTCAAGAAACCTAAAATCAACGGACGATGAAGACTTTTTCTGTTCGGAGCTTCAAATAAGGATTTCATTCACGTATGTCCACTCTAATCGACGTTCCAAATCTTTCTTCAGAAGGAAGTTTCTGCATCCGAGGTCAAAACCATAAAGTGCATTTGAAGCCGGTAAGCATTAAAAAACAAGCCTCGAAAATAAAAAAATCATACCGATAATTCTTTGAAGAATTAGAAGATTCAGCGGGGAGAATATCATGTCTAGAATACGTTCGAATCAGTAGGAAGAATCAGAAATCACTCTCATATTTTTATCTTAACTCTATGAGTTAAATCCTCCGATGTCTAAACAAATCTGTACCAGTTTACAAAATATCTTCTCAAAATATCTTTGATAAATATCTATTCATCCTTATCCGATCTTTGATAAATATCTACTCATCCTTATCTAATCTTTACAAAAATATCTTCTCAAAAATATCTATCCATCCTTATCCATCCACCAAGTCATCCTTATCTAAACTTTGCAAAATATCTTCCATTTCCTTCAATATATAGGTTGTAGCTAGAAAATGAAAATTTGGCAAAATCTCACCCAAAAACCCACCCAAACCCGCGAGCACAAGGAGGAGAGGAGAGGAAAAAGATTTTCGCCGATTCTTGCCCGTTTGCTTCACAGTTCGTTGCTAGACGAAGACTACGAGGTATAGTTACTATCCCTCACTTTCGATCGTCATTTCCGTCAATTTTCTCAAGACTTTTCTGAGCTCAAAGTTTGGAGCTTTTTGTGAAATTGTCCAAATAGCTTGATTTCTCTGTCTAAACATCTTCCCCACGTGCCCAAGAGCACTTCTGTCGGATTAGTTTTTCCGTAATGTCGCCGGAATTCCGCCGGAATCAATTTTTACCTCAAATACTCATTTTTGGGGCAAAGTCTCAATCTTTTAGCTTAGAACTCTCGACTTAGCTTAGTGTCAATAGGATTAGTTGTCATAAACGTCGTTAGTAACATTTCTATCGGATTAGTTTTTCAAATTTCGTTTTTTGATTTTCCGAGCTAAAACTCTGACCAAAATACCCCTGCTTCAGTTTTCGATCCGAAAATTTTTCCGAGTTTAGATTCGCCTTAGTTACGACTAATGATAACCTAGGAACCAAGTTTGATCGAAGAAAAATCGACCCACACAATTAAGGGAAGTGGCCGAGAGCACCCTCAAGGGGGGAAGGAAATCTCACTTTTTCGAACACTTGTCTTAACGCGTTAGATTGTCGTACCACGGAGGTTGTAGTGTTCCGTGTACCCCTAGCACTGATTGTTTGCTGAGTTTCTGACTCATTGTGATTGATTTCTGTGAAATTGCTTTAAGGTTCGTTCGAGGAATTCGGAGGACTTGAGGAGGAAGACCGTGAAGGAAAGTTCAAGGAGCGAGCTGGAAAATCAACAGGTGAGGGCATCTCACCGAATACTAGATAATGATTTTGGTGTTGACGAATTCGACTTGATTTATGTGTTATGCACTTAATTGCTAAATGCCTGAAATGTTTTCTGAGGCTTCGGCCGATCTTGTTGAGTACTGGATGCCATGATATTGTGTGCTAAATGATTCACATGTTATGTGCTAAATGGTTAATCTAGGGTGTGTTGGAATATGCTCTTTATGCTTATTGATTGAGCTGACTTATTTATGTGATTATTTGTTCACATGATATTTGGATTATATTATAATGTGTCTTTCTATTACGCACTTGAATTGCTGACTATATTGAATATACCGTGCAATTGTGCGAATGAGTGAGGAACGTCAAGATAGTGGATAACGGGTAGTTATGCCAGACTCCTGACGAGTTTTTGGATAAAGTTTGATGGGACGGACCGAGGTTCGTACCCTATTATTATTTTATGGATCGAGACCTTCTCAAAGGAAAATTTGAGTTTGAAAATGTTATTGGAAAAACCCCATTTGAATTCACGTAAGAACTTGGGTTGTTCTGTCTAAGGCAAGAAGGGCTTTTAATGAGGCATTGTGCCCGGCCAGCTTACCTGGGAACTTCTCGGGCCATTACTGTAAGATCAAGGTTTGATCAGTGGTTGCATCTCTATATTTTGATGATTACAATTAAGGTTTGTGATGATGAACAATTGTGGTACCCTAACGTTTGTCTTTTTAAGTTGTGACAAACAGGTTCTGAATCTGACCCAAGCTTATTCGTTCAGAAGAAGAAGAACCAAGGGTTACTAAAAAGAGAGCTATTTAATCTATCATGTTCGTTCTGAACAGTGACACATACTTCAGAAGCTCTGAAGATGGAAGCTCTCAAGAAGTTCTGAAGAACTCAGGTCAGAAGTTCTGAAGACCAGATGTTCCAGTGGAACGGTCAGGAAGCAGAAGACTCAGGTTTTGAAGACTTTCAGAAGTTGGTTCTGAAGACCCAAGCTATTCTAGCTCTAACGATCAGAAGTTCTGAGGAACTCATTCAGTAGCAGAAGTTGCATGGTCAGAAGAATCCAAGCTTCAAATCTGACGATGATCAGAAGCTTCATCAACGTTCATCTGAAGCTCCTTCATCTCAAAGTCAACTGGTGAAAGGACAGGTCGCTATCACAGTACAACGTCGTACAAGTCTCAGTCTGTCCGCCACCTACCGTGTACAGCCTAGCAGTCTGATATTTCAGAATTGCCACTCCAACGGATAAAACCCTAGCAACGGCTACATCACAAGTCTTGGAGTATATAAAGGCTGAAGAAAGAAGAAAGAGACTAAGAAACTTTGCTGAAAGTATTCAACATATACGAACCATTCTCTTAGCATTATTTCTTCACTGTTCTTAAACTTCTGAGTTTACTATTAGCTTGTGAGAAGCACTCATTGTAAACCCAAAACCTTTTACATCATACTGTAAAGTTCATCAAGAGACCAAGGTTGGTCGGATCTTGAGAGGACTGAATCAAGGCTGATTCAGTATTTAGCTAGTCTTAAGAGGATCGGTAGATCAGCTTCTTAAGAGGATACTAGTGAGAAAATCAGTGTACTGTTAGTCACTTAGCAGGTTGCAAAGTGCAGTTGTAACATTCATTGATTTTAGTGGATTGCCTTCATCAGAAGAAGGAAGAAATCACCTTCACAGGTGGACTGGATTAGCTTGAGCTTTTATCTCAAGTGAACCAGGATAAAATTCTCGTGTGCTTTACTTCCTATCTTTCAGCACTTAGTTTTTATCCTTGAGTTTTGAAAAGGCCAAAAAGTATACCCAAGATTCAAAAACTCTATTCAAACCCCCCCTTTCTAGTGTTTTTCGCACCTTCAATTACTTGGGTGATGATGGACCTTTTGTTTTGAGACCTTCTCCAGGGAATCATTGGAATTATGGGATCTTTGAAACTAATAGGATTAGAGACGAAACTTAAACAATTTCATAATGAACCTCCATAATGTATTAAACAACCTCAAAACCCTTAATATAATGATAAAAGACTCAGACGAAAGTTTAGGGCTTGAACATAAGTGTTTTGAAAATGAGAAGTGTCGCCGAATCGAAGTTTTGGGGAAGCTCATAAGTTTCCAAGTACATTCGTACTCTTCGCTCGATGAGAAGTTTATTGTTTGGCTATCTAAAGTTTAGCCGGGAACTATAAGTTTCCAAGTACATTCGTACTCTTTCGCTCGATGAGCAGTTTATTGATTGGCTATCTAAAGTTTAGCCGGGAACCATGAGTTCCAAAGTACATTCTTCTTCTTTTGATTAATTCATTTTGTCGCAGAATCGACATTTACCTTAGGGTATTATTTTAGAGACATTAGGTTAATTAGAACACTTGGCGACGTGTCGAGTGAGGTCGGAGACGTTGTTTGGCTAATCACTTTACATTCATGCACTCATTTTGAGGTTAATACACGGCGTGATACCGGACCTCGGTGGATTCCAAAATGGTCATAAGACCCGGATTTCCATATTTATGACACTACGGTGGTCCTTAGTAGCAGACGGAATGGCAGACCTACGGGTTCACTGCTGATCTGACTACTTTTGTGTGGTGTAAGAGACGCCTGAGCGGAATGGTCCCACTATGGCCGGTGTTAGGGCTGACTCGTTGGTGTCCATCCTTCTTCCGGAATGCATTTTGTCAACCAGCATTGCATTTCATGCAACATACATACTGACTTGGTTGCTGAGTGTGATTGGTACTTGTTAATCCTATTTGATGCATGCTATTTGTTATTATCATCTTTTATATTCATTATGAAATATGCAACCCTAGGATGTTATCCCTAAACTTATAAGCCTAAGTGGCTATTACTATTTATCTTTACCTATTGAATGTACTATTATGTAATTCTTTGAGTTGACCCTCGCGCGTGCTACCTGTGTTTGGGGGGCTATGTATGCCCTTTATTGTCAGATGTCCATGGCGGACCGGTACGAGACGGTCGTCCCTTCGGGGGGGACCAGGTTTGAGATGTTGGACCAAGACACCCCGGGCTCATGGGTGGTCGACCCCGCCGGCCACCGAGCTATCTATTCGGGGCGAATAATGGAGGATCGCGTTGACCGGATGCCAAGCCTGACGCACAGAGTTTGGAGGCGCTACACTATCAGCTTCAACTTGCCACCGGGTGTACACTGTGGACCTGGACTGGGAGTACCACCACCATCGTCGCCTTCGGACGACGAGGACCCCTCGGAGGAGGTGCCTGTGGGAGGGACTTCTTCAGGCACTAGTTCACCCACTGTCGCGGCTGCTGTTGACTTGGGATCGGGTGCAGAACCCGCGCGACCAGCTGTGGAGACCGATGCAGTCATCGACATAGTCGTCTTGGATTCAGATTCAGACGACGATCTTGGGGATGCATAGTTGGGAGTGCGGTGATGTGCTCCTTTAGTTGGGATTAGTGTAGGAGTAGCGCCTGGCTCTGATGTTCAGTCTTTGTTTTGGGCAGGGTAGGTCCCCGACCTTTAGCTTTTCTTGTGGTTCTCTTTACGGGAATTACAGAGGGTTGGTCGGTCTAGGAGGTTTTTGTTGGCTGACCTACTGTTGTAGGGAGGACTGAATTTGGAACTCTTGTCCTTTTGTTCCGGTTTGTATGTATTTGCCCACGGGCACTACCTTCGGTCAGTTACCCGTCACTAGAGGTTACTCGTGACGTGGTTTTGCTACTAGCTATGGGGATTGTACATATATCTGTACATTAGTCTTGTCTACCCTTTGTCGTTGAGTTTTTATTTAGTCGAGTCTTTATTTTCTTAAAATAAATATCAAAAAATAAATTCACGTTTTTCCGCTTTAACTTTCTTTTTAATTACTAAAGTGACGCCACCGAAATCGGGGTGTTACAATTGGTATCAGAGCTTGTCGAGTCTTTCGGGAGTCTTTGGGGAATAGGTCTTCTGTGCTAGGTTGTGTGACTCTGTAAAGAGTAAAAATTGATTGTCTGCAAGCGATTTGTCGCTTAGAATTGATTGAAGTTATTGCTTAATCATATTGTATAGTATGTTAGATGCTATCCGATGATGAGTACTAACTGTTTGTTTGACTAAGCATAGGATGGTAAGCCTTGACCGTATGGCGAAGGTAATAGCTACCATGATTGAGGCAATGATGAATCAGGCTACTGAGGACGCTTACAGACGCGCTGAGGAGGCGGCACGTGAGCAACCTCAACCGCTAATCGAGGCGTCCCAGTACCAGCAAAGTAGGTTGGACCGAGCTGGAACTGGAGGACCAGTGAGGTCAGGTTCTCAGGAGTACCGTCAGTTGGGGCCGTATCAGCATCCGAAGGGGAGGGGTTTTACCCCAAGATCTTTTAAGTCTTCGACTACTGCCACTCCAGGGGCAGGAAGCCAATCAGCACACCCTGAGGTGACATGTTTCAGGTGTGGAAAGAATGGACACTATGCTAATACATGTCTGGACCAAGGGCCTCGATGTTTCAATTGCAACCAGATAGGGCATTTGGCCGTGAACTGTAAGACGTTTCAGGTGGGATCGTCTGACAACAAGATGAAGTGCAAGTTTCCTGCCATAGCTAGAAGGGCAGAGAAACAAGTGTCATGTTACAGATGTGGGGAGACTGGGCATTTTGCTAGCAGGTGCTCAGCGACTGGACCAAGATGTTTTAATTGCAACCGAGTGGGACATCTAGTCATGGTTTGTGAGGCGCCCAAGAGGGGGCCATCGGTCAACACTGCTCGAGGAAAGCGCCCTGCTGCCAAAGCAAGAGTTTACACCATGGATGGTGAAGAGGCTGAGGGAGCTGACGAGTTAGTCAAAGGAGAGCGTAAGAACGATGGTAACATTCTAACTATTCTTTCTCATTCTAGTATAATACGCTCCATTACTCTCGTAGCACATGCGACACACCTATTTTACTTATATTGTTTAAGCTTTGACTTTATAGTTATTACGCCTAATAATACTTTATTTGACCGTTGCTCGTGTTTAAACTATAGAAGTTACACGAGGTTTAGAATAACATGTTAAGCCTAGAAAGTAGTCTTGCACCGATGCGTTTAACAAGAAGCTAGAAGCTGAAGGATGAATCTCAGAGAGATTCCGTATGGATAGTATACGTATGATGTCGAGAGTGTGTAGTTCCGTAGCGGCATCATTGAGGATTTAATATCAAGATCTTTGTGACTACTTGATGTTAGGAACTCATTGACTGTTCCAGTGGGTTTTTCTAAATCTTCACCTGCGATGTATTAGGCCTGATCAACTTAATATTGAGGGGGTGATATTCGGAATCAGAACTGGCAATGGACTTTGATAGATGGATTGGTAAGATTAATTTGATTGGATCGAGGATTAGTTGAGTTGGGAAGTAAAGTTCTTGTTAAGCAATTGATTTCCTTTGGGAAGGAGTTATAGTTTTAAGAAATGGATATTCATTTAAGAAGTATTGAAGAATTAAAGGACATTTGAGGTCCAAACTTGGTGAAAGTTTAGGTTTTAAGTCTATGAATTCTTGTCTTAAGTGCGTAGGACTCAAGGTTTGTCAGGTTTTGATTGAGAGACTAAGTATCGGATTGATTGGAGGACGATCTAGTTACGGAAATAAAGAGTTAGTATTAAGATGAATACTTGAGGTTGTTATATGTGGACAAATTTCTTAGAGTCTAAGAGTGAATGGAACTTTGTTATGGATTTCGATGTTGCATGTTGGGGTTAGCAAGTGATTTTTACTAAGTTGAATGAGGATCTTAGGGTTAAGATTGACCTTGGGAGGTGAAAATCATGTACGAATAAGATATTAAATGGTGTTAGCATTAACGATTGTAGTTAAACCTCAGAATGTTGAGGGATCGGATGATGAAATGACTAGTTAAGTTTCCTGAGGTACAGTTATGATTTGATCTTCTAGGGAATAAGTTCGGATTTGGGGGAAGTGTTAAGGATTTTAGGTAAGTGTAAAGTGGTTTGTGAATAAGTGAAGGTTGGTTTTATGGTTCGAGTAAGGGAAGTCTCGAAAAAGGGGGAGATGAAAATGATGGATTGTAAGATATTAAGATGATGATTAGCTTATAAGTTGCTGATGAATGGATGTTAAAAGGGATTGGGTCTAGCGATGCACGAGGTATTAAGACTCAAGTCGAGTTTTAATTTGAATGATGAATAAATAGAAGATTGATTTCATGGTGCGAATGAGGATAGTTACGAAGTTGGAACTGACGTTAAGGGACTAGTAGATTCCAAGGGAATAGTTCGTCTATGATATATAGAGCGATCGAGTTAAGTGTTGAATCATGAGTAAAGATCACGAGGACAGGTTGAACATCCACCCTGGAATGGCGGAGGTGTACTGGGTTTAAGCAGAATATCGGACGAACGAAAGTAAATGAGCAAGTGGTTAAGGCTGTGCGATTGCACAGAGTGCCAACCAATATTATTCCCAACGTAGACCCGACACGAGTGGTTGAGCCGGACGACATAGAGCTGAAAGATGAACTGTATTTCGTAAAACGCCGTCAATTAGCATTCGTGACAATCATTTGGAACAAGGACATAGGCGATGCTACATGGGAGCTTAAGGAACAGATCGAGGAACAGTATCCGGAATTTTTACTGAACCATAAGTTTCGAGGTCGAAACTTTCTTTTTGGAGGGTAGTAATGTAAGACCCAAGTTTTTAAGTTTTGGATAAGTGAATAAAATACAAGAGTTTATTGGAGGAAATAAATTTATGAAGGAGAAGGTTCAGGAAAAGTCCAAGGATTGTATCAAAACCGATAAAAGTTATAGCACGACTAACATTCGCCTAATCTTACGTCGAAGACCCTAGTGAATAGTTAATTTATACTTTAGGACACGATGGAAACTAATTCCAAAAATCTTCAGAGAAATATTAGAATTTCTCTTATTCGTCTATAAACAAGTATTTTGATACGAAACCCTGGAATGTACGAACGTCAAATTCCAATACTCGAAAGTTTGCCGAAACCAAAACCCTGATAGTTCAAGAAACCTAAAATCAACGGACGATGAAGACTTTTTCTGTTCAGAGCTTCAAATAAGGATTTCATCCACGTACGCCCACTCTAATCGACGTTCCAAATCTTTCTTCAGAAGGAAGTTTCTGCATCCGAGGTCAAAACCATAAAGTGCATTTGAAGCCGGTAAGCATTAAAAAACAAGCCTCGAAAATTAAAAAATCATACCGATAATTCTTTGAAGAATTAGAAGATTCAGCGGGGAGAATATCGTGTCTAGAATACGTTGGAATCAGTAGGAAGAATCGGAAATCACTCTCATATTTTTATCTTAACTCTATGAGTTAAATCCTCCGATGTCTAAACAAATCTGTACCAGTTTACAAAATATCTTCTCAAAATATCTTTGATAAATATCTATTCATCCTTATCCGATCTTTGATAAATATCTACTCATCCTTATCTAATCTTTACAAAATATCTTTACAAAAATATCTTCTCAAAAATATCTATCCATCCTTATCCATCCACCAAGTCATCCTTATCTAAACTTTGCAAAATATCTTCCATTTCCTTCACTATATATAGGTTGTAGCTAGAAAATGAAAATTTGGCAAAATCTCACCCAAAAACCCACCCAAACCCGCGAGCACAAGGAGGAGAGGAGAGGAAAAAGATTTTCGCCGATTCTTGCCCGTTTGCTTCACAGTTCGTTGCTAATCGAAGACTACGAGGTATAGTTACTATCTCTCACTTTCGATCGTCATTTCCGTCAATTTTCTCTAGACTTTTTTGAGCTCAAAGTTTGGAGCTTTTTGTGAAATTGTCCAAATAGCTTGATTTCTCTGTCTAAACATCTTCCCCACATGCCCAAGAGCACTTCTGTCGGATTAGTTTTTCCGTAATGTCGCCGGAATTCCGCCGGAATCAATTTTTACCTCAAATACTCATTTTTGGGGCAAAGTCTCAATCTTTTAGCTTAGAACTATCGACTTAGCTTAGTGTCAATAAGATTAGTTGTCATAAACGTCGTTAGTAACATTTCTATCTGATTAGTTTTTCAAATTTCGTTTTTTGATTTTCCGAGCTAAAACTCTGACCAAAATACCCCTGCTGCTAAAACTCTGACCAAAATACCCCTGCTTCAGTTTTCGATCCGAAAATTTTTCCGAGTTTAGATTCGCCTTAGTTACGACTAATGATAACCTAGGAACCAAGTTTGATCGAAGAAAAATCGACCCACACAATTAAGGGAAGTGGCCGAGAGCACCCTCAAGGGGGGAGGAAATCCGACTTTTTCGAACACTTGTCTTAACGCGTTAGATTGTCGTACCACGGAGGTTGTAGTGTTCCGTGTACCCGTAGCACTGATTGTTTGCTGAGTTTCTGACTCATTGTGATTGATTTCTGTGAAATTGCTTTAAGGTTCGTTCGAGGAATTCGGAGGACTTGAGGAGGAAGACCGTGAAGGAAAGTTCAAGGAGCGAGCTGGAAAATCAACAGGTGAGGGCATCTCACCGAATACTAGATAATGATTTAGGTGTCGACGAATTCGACTTGATTTATGTGTTATGCACTTAATTGCTAAATGCCTGAAATGTTTTCTGAGGCTTCGGCCGATCTTGTTGAGTACTGGATGCCATGATATTGTGTGCTAAATGATTCACATGTTATGTGCTAAATGGTTAATCTAGGGTGTGTTGGAATATGCTATTTATGCTTATTGATTGAGCTGATTTATTTATGTGATTATTTGTTCACATGATATTTGGATTATATTATAATGTGTCTTTCTATTACGCACTTGAATTGCTGACTATATTGAATATACCGTGCAATTGTGCGAATGAGTGAGGAACGTCAAGATAGTGGATAACGGGTAGTTATGCCAGACTCCTGACGAGTTTTTGGATAAAGTTTGATGGGACGGACCGAGGTTCGTACCCTATTATTATTTTATGGATCGAGACCTTCTCAAAGGAAAATTTGAGTTTGAAAATGTTATTGGAAAAACCCCATTTGAATTCACGTAAGAACTTGGGTTGTTCTGTCTAAGACAAGAAGGGCTTTTAATGAGGCATTGTGCCCGGCCAGCTTACCTGGGAACTTCTCGGGCCATTACTTGGGTGATGATGGACCTTTTGTTTTGAGACCTTCTCCAGGGAATCATTGGAATTATGGGATCTTTGAAACTAATAGGATTAGAGACGAAACTTAAACAATTTCATAATGAACCTCCATAATGTATTAAACAACCTCAAAACCCTTAATATAATGATAAAAGACTCAGACGAAAGTTTAGGGCTTGAACATAAGTGTTTTAAAAATGAGAAGTGTCGCCGAATCGAAGTTTTGGGGAAGCTCATAAGTTTCCAAGTACATTCGTACTCTTCGCTCGATGAGCAGTTTATTGTTTGGCTATCTAAAGTTTAGCCGGGAACTATAAGTTTCCAAGTACATTCGTACTCTTTCGCTCGATGAGCAGTTTATTGATTGGCTATCTAAAGTTTAGCCGAGAACCATGAGTTCCAAAGTACATTCTTCTTCTTTTGATTAATTCATTTTGTCGCAGAATCGACATTTACCTTAGGGTATTCTTTTAGAGACATTAGGTTAATTAGAACACGTGGCGACGTGTCGAGTGAGGTCGGAGACGTTGTTTGGCTAATCACTTTGCATTCATGCACTCATTTTGAGGTTAATACACGGCGTGATACCGGACCTCGGTGGATTCCAAAATGGTCATAAGACCCGGATTTCCATATTTAGGACACTACGGTGGTCCTTAGTAGCAGACGGAATGGCAGACCTACGGGTTCACTGCTGATCTGACTACTTTTGTGTGGTGTAAGAGACGCCCGAGCGGAATGGTCCCACTATGGCCGGTGTTAGGGCTGACTCGTTGGTGTCCATCCTTCTTCCGGAATGCATTTTGTCAACCAGCATTGCATTTCATGCAACATACATACTGACTTGGTTGCTGAGTGTGATTGGTACTTGTTAATCCTATTTGATGCATGCTATTTGTTATTATCATCTTTTATATTCATTGTGAAATATGCAACCCTAGGATGTTATCCCTAAACTTATAAGCCTAAGTGGCTATTACTATTTATCTTTACCTATTGAATGTACTATTATGTAATTCTTTGAGTTGACCCTCGCGCGTGCTACCTGTGTTTGGGGGGCTATGTATGCCCTTTATTGTCAGATGTCCATGGCGGACCGATACGAGACGGTCGTCCCTTCGGGGGGGACCAGGTTTGAGATGTTGGACCAAGACACCCCGGGCTCATGGGTGGTCGACCCCGCCGGCCACCGAGCTATCTATTCGGGGCGAATAATGGAGGATCGCGTTGACCGGATGCCAAGCCTGACGCACGGAGTTTGGAGGCGCTACACTGTCAGCTTCAACTTGCCACCGGGTGTACACTGTGGACCTGGACTGGGAGTACCACCACCATCGTCGCCTTCGGACGACGAGGACCCCTCGGAGGAGGTGCGTGTGGGAGGGACTTCTTCAGGCACTAGTTCACCCACTGTCGCGGCTGCTGTTGACTTGGGATCGGGTGCAGAACCCGCGCGACCAGTTGTGGAGACCGATGCAGTCATCGACATAGTCGTCTTGGACTCAGATTCAGACGACGATCTTGGGGATGCATAGTTGGGAGTGCGATGATGTGCTCCTTTAGTTGGGATTAGTGTAGGAGTAGCGCCTGGCTCTGATGTTCAGTCTTTCGTTTTGGGCAGGGTAGGTCCCCCGACCTTTAGCTTTTCTTGTGGTTCTCTTTACGGGAATTACAGTGGGTTGGTCGGTCTAGGAGGTTTTTGTTGGCTGACCTACTGTTGTAGGGAGGACTGTATTTGGAACTCTTGTCCTTTTGTTTCGGTTTGTATGTATTTGCCCACGGGCACTACCTTCGGTCAGTTACCCGTCACTAGAGGTTACTCGTGACGTGGTTTTGCTACTAGCTATGGGGATTGTACATATATCTGTACATTAGTCTTGTCTACCCTTTGTCGTTGAGTTTTTATTTGGTCGAGTCTTTATTTTCTTAAAACAAATATCAAAAAAAAAAAATTCACGTTTTTCCGCTTTAACTTTCTTTTTGGTTACTAAAGTGACGCCACCGAAATCCGGGTGTTACAACAACTGAACACCCTGAGAGTAAATCGACGACCAATCACCTAGCTTATTCGCAAATGATTACATCTTTAGTCGACTACTTGCATCCACAACAACCGACTACGTCCACCACAAACTAACTGCCTCCCTTCAGTCTCCTACCTCAGCCATGGCCATGACTTACGTGTTCTCATCCATCACCTCTCATCCTAAGTCAGCGGCTCTTTGATCAAGGAACAAGCATGACGCTCAGTTAAATGATGTGTTGGAAGATTCAACAGCTCTCCTTCGCAACATTACCTCGTATCAAAATATCCATAACTTCAGAACCTTCAAGACCGAACCTGATAAAAGGCAAGTCTCGCCTTGCACAAGGTACACACATCTCTTCACCACTTACTTCCTACTTCTCCCCTATATTGTAACTTGGGCGTCAAGTGACATTGTAGACTCGGCCGGTGGGACTCAACGACAAAGGAGCTCATACCCGCCCCGATAAGCACCGCTCTGACAAGAAAAATTATCGCCCCTCAATCGATTAACACTAATCCGAGTGATCTGGTCACACTTGTCTGATCAATTCCATTTACTGGAAAGTATTTCTATTTTTCATTATGAGACACAAACTTCAGATTTTAAGTTGTGCTAGTGAAAGTTCAAACACACGTTGTTGAATTTCCCAGTCTCAAAGGTATTTGCTTTTGGAATTGGCGCCCTAAACCCATTTAGCATTCTTTTGACACCATAATAAACAAGCCATTTGAATTTAAGAGAGCATTTTTAACGCTAGTAGCTTAGAAGTTTCTTATCGCTAAGAAATCACACCTTGTTTTCTTTACTCATTGAAACAAGTTTAGCTACCAAAAGGCTTAAACATAAGTTTTGGACATTTTTTAAGAAATCAAACCTTATGATTAAAATAACATTCTTTCAGGGACGACTTTGAAGTCGGTGGACACATTTAGGGACCCAACAAAAATTATGATTGCAGTAAAAGCTAGAAGAGTTTCGTTTGAGTATCTTAAATTATAAGAACCACAAGGTGTGACGTGGTGGTTAGCTCACCTCATCCATTAACCATAAAGTCAGGGGTTCGTTCATTGCATTAACTGTGGGAATAAGGATGGTCAATCATTTATCACTTAGTGTGAGCATCTATAATAAAGGGATTAGTCATTGTTTTTGGTGATGAATACCCTGGATTTGAAAAAAAATGCTTAAATTTTAAGACATTTTGGGCACATAAAAATATCACTAAGCAACTTAAATAAACAACTCTCATTGTGTATGATCCCAGTCTTTTATTCCAAGATAAATAAATTATATACATAATGAAGTGTTGGAGTGTCCCATTGAAACTGTGTTGTGCTGCTAGCATTTGCAAGCACCTAAGTTAATTATGCAGGTAATTAGGTATATGTTTACCACTAATTAATCATATCCATAAAATCAAAAGTCTTCCCTTCTTATGGTAATTAACCAATAGATTTAATTATTGTTGAAAGGGCAAGAGCATATATTCTAAAATGGTTTTTTCGCTTCTAAGGTGGTACAAAGGAAAACATCAATAGGGGTAGGAATATGTACTGCTTGCTTTTGATCATCTTATTGACCCACAATATTGTGTGAGTTGAGATATATTATATGACACAAGATTTAATTATGAATAGTCAAGACTAAAACATTAAATCATGTGATTTTTTAAAAAAGTCATGCGATATTCTCAAGTGATTACATGAGTATTAAATATTTTATGTATAAGCGCTTATATTTAGTTTGAGGTTATTTTGATAAATCTTTCAAATTGACTTATGAATAAGTGTTTATGAGACAAGCACTTATCCATGGATTTTTTTTTGTTACTCTTCATTATAAAAGAGAAAGAAACACAAATTATTTGCATAAGAGAATCCATTCATCTACTTATTGGCCTATGGAAGAAAAACTGTTGCACCTCTCCCCCAAGTTTCAATTTCAACTCCCAAAACTCAAAGGCACAGCACAATCACTCACCTAAACTGCTGTTTGTACTTTGTGCTTACGCTCAGCAATCAACCACAAAATAATCTAAGCTTGAAAACCGGGATAGTATTTGAAAATGAAGGTGCACTATGTCTCAGGCTCCAATCATAAAAAATGCAAATGTTCAATGTGTACTATATACCTGCCGACAAAAACAGGGCATAAAGAAAGTTGATAGTGCCTTGTCATTGAAGCCTAATGCCAACTACACTCCATTGCAACATCAGTGGCCATGAATGTGTGTTATTCAAATTAGTGTGACAAGGGTATCATATCACAAAGTGTACAAAAATAATAATGTGAGTAAAAAGTTCGACCTAGTTCTATATATTATTACCACCATTCGACCACCGTTGAATCATCGAAGTGTGAATCAGTGCGTTCACCGATTCAATAACTGGTTTTGGTTTTAAAAATTGAAACGAAAATAGGTGGTCGAATCATCGAAGTGTGAATCAGTGCGTTCACCAATTCAATAACTGGTTTCGGTTTTAAAAATTGAAACGAACCGAAACGAAAATAGAGCCGCTAGTAGTTTCAAATCATGTTTTAATTAAGTTCATCTGAATAATGATTTTGTTTAACCTGATTGGGCCCAGTTTTGTCCTTTATTCTAATCACAAAGTATTATCCTTGAACAATACAACATTAATCAGTTCTTCTGCTTCTCTCCTAAAGCTAAATCTTAACCTGTAACCAAAAAAAAAAAAGCTAAATCTTAACCATCAAGAAATCTAGCCTCATAACTCCTCTACATCCTCCAGAGAACAAAAGTGCTTGTCCACAATGTTGAGAGTTTCTTGATCAATTTCATTGGTTACAACCATTTTTGGTAAAGAATAATTCAATCCTATTGCAGGTGTCTCATCCCTTGCAGGCTCAGCAGCTTTTCCACTCTCAAGCATTTCACTGCCTTCACCTTCCATAATGCCAGAGCCTTCACTCGAATCAAAAAGCTGGGACTTCAACTCCAAGCACAACTTCAAATCCTCTTCAGTTCGGGCTTTGTTAATTTTATCCATGAGATCATTTAAAGCCGATAACCTTTCAGTTCCCTTTCCACTCTTTGAAACCTCATCAGCTTCATCCATTGGTTCATTGATCTCACCATCCACAGCACTATTCTGAAGCTTCATTAGTCCCTCATCCACAATTTGTTGTACTCTCGTTCTCACAGCATTGCTTCTCATCGAGTTTGAACTTATCTGCAATTTTAGCCAAGGGATCATTGTCTCGTTGTTCTCCGTTGAAGCCGGATTAGATTCCGATGCAGAGGACACATTGTCGTCTGAAGACTGCACAGCCAATACTTCTTCCAGCAAATCTACATTTTGCATGTACCGGTCAAAAGCTTCATTCTCTACTTCGATGTTTCGCTCCTTGTATTCCTTTAACTTGGCAAATCTCCACTCGTTGATAGCCTCAGCATCCTGAAACAATCACTCACAAAATCACAATAACATACAATTCACACAGCATACAGCATGTCAGAGCATAGTTTATATATTGTGGTGTGTGTTACCTTTCTTGTCAGTGGCTTTTTTGAACGAAGTGAAAGGTGCAAATTGTTGAACTGAGCAAAACTATTGGAAAGTTGTCGAAGAGATGCAGCTCTACCAGCATTTCTGAAATAAAAAGAAAAAGAACCCAAGGGTAAAAGATAAGAATCTGATACATGTTTTAAATGTTGACTCTCAAGTTGAATCAATCGAGTTATTTGAAGGAAATAATAACAGGAACAAACTGAAAGTTCAATAGATTTTAGATTTGCTTGAGAGAGAACCTCTCAGCCTCGGGGATTAATGTTCATATTCATAAATTATTAACAATCATTAAATCCCTAGTATTTAGGCATCGAGACATCTATATAGTTTTTACAGAAAAAGAGAATAAAAAAAATATGTTACCTGAAATTTAATGATCAACACTCACACTCAAGTTGGTGCACACCCAAAGAGGTAAGGGTTCAAGAGTTCTGTAATCATAAAATTCCATCCAATGATTTTGCAGCCACAAGAATTACTTCAATCGAATCATTACGCTAAGAGATAAGCACTCCTAAAGTTCATGACTTAAACCAGCAGATTTTTCTAAAAGTAGTACCTTCACGTCACTGCATCTACACCTTAGATCCAATGCTTCCGAAGTTTTACCACACGACACTAAGTATCATGCTCTTTCTATCAAGAAAAAGATCATTCAATTTGAATTCCTATAGCCTGAGATATGACCTGTTTAAGGTGGCTGTCCTGAATCAGAATTCTGCATAAAAACTTTCTGGTTTTTGGTTCACTGGGATCATACCAGAGGTCCAAAATTCTATAAACGTAGTAGGATCAAACTATGATCTTAAATCTTTTCAGGGCAATTGGTTTCACTCAGAATGATATCCCTACGTCAAGTTACGCACGTTTTGAAGTTAAAAATTTCTGATTAAGCTGCAAGACAAATAGTGGGTTATAGGATGCACTGAGTTCTTTCCTTATGAACTAAAATAATGAAAGTTTCCAGTCAAAATTCAAACCCACTTATCTTTCTAACATAGTTTGTTTCACCTCAAAAGGTTTCCTATAACTCAGTTGACACACTTCTCACCAGAACCAGTCAAGGGGTGAGGTTCATAATAGAACAGCTTACTTCCCCTAACAAACTCTATTCTCAGCTAAGGTAATGTCCTCAAACTTTTCAGGTCAGTCCCATGTGAGATTAGCTTCCTAAAAAATTGGTTTGGTCTAAAAATGAGTTCTCTAGCTCAAGATAGAACTAATTTAGTACAGTTGCACATGAAGACTTTTCTGCGGAATTTTACATCCTCCAAGAGAATCATCTACTAAGATAAGGGTCAAAACTGAATCTTTCATGAATCGTAAGATATAGTTCAGTCAAGCTAATCAATCTAGTAGAGTAATTCAGCAAGAACTAAGGAATGTACCAAAAGTTATCAATAAGTCCAATCACAATTCACAACATGTCTGTCCTCTCTCAAGTACATTACTCAAAGTAAATGTTCCTGCCAAGAATATAGAGATAGGGTATAGTACCTAGAGTGAAGGGATTGCAACAAGAGAGAGAATCTAGAGAGGGAAATGTGTAACTGCCTAGAGAGAGAGTATAACCGCTTGGAGAGAGAAAATAACTGAATTTAGAGTTTGTTACTGATCAAATGAGCTAAGAGTCCTTTACATGTGGTAATAGCTCCCTATTTATAGGCTAGGGGCTGGGCCTCGCGAGTTTAACTACTCCTATTGGGCCAGTTGGGCCTCGCGGGAGAGGCCTAACTCTGAGCCTGTGTGACCGCCACGAGGTGGGCTACCCTGGGCGAGGCCCAGTCCAGTAAACAACCACCAGCGGTCAACTACCAAAATAGGGGTTATAGATCAATTTAGTTCCCATGACAGAATTTACGGTTGTAAATCATCTTTGGTGGACTCACTGGTACATTGAACACAAGCTCTTATCAATTTCTAGGTACTCCATTCGAATTCATAACTTACACTTTAATAGACTAACCAATATTAATTAGCAAATTTTTGGATTCCATACATCCAAAACAGACTTTGTGCAATACTTTCTACAATTACTAGACTTAGTCGCTACAACATGGGCACACTACCCAAATCCTTCCCCAAATATCATGTTCAAGGGTATCTAGGCTATCCTTATAAATCCCCAATACGATCAAACTAGTTTCATTCAATTCAAAACAGACACCACGGGGTTCAAAATACAAGCAATGGGAATTCATCACCACTTAGTAAACAGCATTTTCAAGGCATTAAAGCCACACCAAAACGCAGATAACACAAGAAGAATCAATCCAAAAAAGTGACAGCAACATGGTCTAAATTCACCAAGTCGTTGGCCTTAGAGTTCTAAAATTGGATCCAATATCAATAAGCATGTTAATTCCCATTACAGCTTTATCATAAGCTTTCAACTATAACTTGCCATCGTGACAGCAGAAAAAACACATCACACCGTATTCTGTTATGGTTAAATCAGATTTGTGCATCAACTTCACTAAGATTTCAAGCAAGTACAATTAAGGGTTAATACTCAATGTTCAAAAGACAAATCACATGCTTAATCATTTTCACTAATGGCTCTTTAGGGAATAGTCAAATTAATATGATTTAATTCATCCATTAAAAAATGTTGAATATATAGTGTTTTTTCATGTGGGTGGTCTCAGTAAATCCCTGTGGCAAGACAGATCAGTAGCTAACCCTTCTAGACTCACAATCCCTAGTCTTAAATAAAACGTGACCAGTACCTAGCATTCTCTAGGCCTAACAAGAGCACCTATATCAACAACACCACAAGGTATACGTGCATGTATTCCAATGCACTTGCTCCTCTTGCCATTTGTAATTAATCATCAATCACATAATTCATTTTGAGGAAAATGTCCTAATCCCTTGATAATTTCCATTACCTCACAGGAAGTAAAGTTTGAATATCAACCTCAATTTACCATAATGCCAATAGCTATGACTCTTTCTTATAAACTCCAAAAACCGGCAAGAATCAATGCCTTAAGATTTGTTTTATCAATGACTTGTGACCAACTCTTCCAACCATTACAACTTCCCGCTCATTGAATGATCAAAGTAACCTTAACATGCCCAGAGTACACAACAGAACCATAGTAGACCCTATACCCTCCACCTAAAACTCATCAATGGTTTCTAAATAACTTCTGCGTAGGTTCTTGGGTCTTTACTATAGCAAGCCTTAAATAAGCATAATTGTAGCTGAAAAAGAGAATATAATATTAATATGGTAGATATATTTCAAAGAAATTCCTACCAAAAATTTGGAAGAAACTCCCCTTAAATATGGATACCTCCAAAATAATCTAGGTACCTACTACCTATAATAACAAAATAACAACAAGCAATCCAAGCGGTGCCTCTCCAGAGCTATACATGATCTAGTCAATATACAAAAAGTGCTAGTAGACAATGTAACAGAGCCACAACAGGGTTTACAAGGTACAAGTGAGAGTGACATAAGAACAAAACAAGTTTCAACCCAAAACAACATGAGAGTGGCAAAACAAGTTACAGCCTGTCATATGTTGGGCTGGAAAATAACAGCCTCCGTTATAAAAGGAGTGGAGGAAAAGGGTGTTAGGCAGGGAATAACTGAGGATTGTTAGGGGAGTATACTGGATACTCGAATTTCCAAGGAACCCTTGTAATTCTCGTTTCTATGTTCCTCCCCAACTTTGGGAGCAGAATGACTTAATAAGAATTTCTTCCAGTTTCTCTTCAATGAGCCTAGTCCATACCAATCAGTCCCCAAATCCCCAAATTTGAGGATTGATATATCTATTTCCAAAAGGTGCACATTATGTTTCATATTCTAATGATACAAGATATCAACCAAATCAAATAATACTGCCAATGGAAATGTGAGTCACCCCACACCATCTAGCATAAGAGTTTGAGTCAGATAAAGCTTTGAAATTCGCACAATATTATAATAATTACTGAATATGGTGATTCATGCAATGTAAAATTTGAGATAATTGTTGTCTGCAGTACACCTTCCTGCAAAACTTTTAACGCAAGAAAGAAAAATTTCCTCCTAAAACATTTTTTTCTTTTTAGATAAGCCTAAGATGTATGAGATACGAAACTATAAAACCGGACACAATCCAAATGTAGGGAGCTGATACTCATAACTTACGTTGAATGAGGTAGTTCCAAGGATTGCTGATCAAGTGGGGCAGCACCAGAAGATGGCGTCTTTTCAGGAACAGTTGAATTTGCTTTTAACACTGCATTCACCATAAGACATGTAAAAAGAGGGTGAGGGGGAAGGAAATCTGCTAAGATCTTCAAATTTATGGGAAATAATAACACAAACAATAAAAGTACACATATATTCTCAATCTAACCAAATATTCATAGAAATATAGCATCTTTTCCTGTGTTACCTTTTCTTACATCTAATTAATCTTTAGTAAAATCAAGAGAGTTGTGTGGAGACTCCTTTTGACATTTACCAAGTCGGTGAAAAGGAAAAAAAAAAAACAACTCACAATAAATGAGTGTGTTAAAAAAGAAAAGGAATAAATGAATATTTATTCAGAATAATTAACTATGAAGCACGACTCCGACACGACACGCAAGTGTTCGAGCCGCAAAGAAGAGGTGTCGGCTCAAATCTCCGAGCCGCAAAAAAATATTTATCCAGACACTGCAAAGAAGTGAATGGCATGTGCCGTGTTGGTGTCCTACAATTGAACAATGGTGTGTCAGTGTCCGAGACACCAGTGTCCGAGACACCAGGACACTCCATATTCCAGAGGTGTCCTTGCTTCATATTAACATGCAAAAATGTATTATTTATTTAACATTTATTTTCTAAGTTTTTTTATTTATTTATACTCAGAGCATTACAATACATACAAAGACTTCACATAATATACTAAGCATACCCCCATGAACAATAAATTTGACCAAGTAACAAACTGCACACCCGCTCCTGTACTGAACAGAGTTATCAATCTCTGATAGCGGCATGTACTGGTCGACCCCAAAAATATCATTGCAGGATGACTACTATACCGAAATTTTAGATCATGATTAATTACTAAATAGTTCATATTACACATACAAATGCTAAAGAGTAAAAGATTTATTCAAATTTAAATGTAAATTAATAACTATAAATCAAAAGTCATATATATTTTGCTTGCAAACTGGGGAAAATGGAAAGGAGAAAACTGAAAAACAAAAGTCGCCAGAAAATGCAAAGCTAGGGACTGGAAAATGTAGCAGCGCTGGTAAACACCAGGGCTTGGTCAGAAACACAGTGACCAACAGTGGGTCTTTGCAAAACAGAAAACAAGAATACTAAAAAAAAAAAACTATGCTGTCACTCCCAGTTCCCAGCTCATCGCGGCCAGCCTCAAAACTAGGATAGCGGGATCCCGGAAAGCGGGATGGTCGGGATAGTAATTTTTGTCTATATTTTGTATAATTTATACCATATATATACATACTAAATCAATGATAAATGCAGGATAGAACAGAGGAGAAAAGGGTCCAAGTGGGTAGAACAGAGGTGATGCGCCGAAGAAAGGTCGGAGGTCATGTCGTGGTAGTCGTCAGCCAGTTTTGGGTCGAAGAGAGGGAAGGTGAGAAGATAGAACAGAGGAGAAGAGGGTCGAAGTGGGTGGAAGAGGGGGAAGATCGAACAAAATCAAAGTGCTAGGGTTTTTTCTGTTGCGAAAATCAGGAAATACCCCTAAATAAAAAACCCCAACGTATACATTTGAGGGGGGGGGGGGGCTGAGGCTTTAACTATCTCACCGGGATTTTGGCCGTGATCCCAGCCAGGATGGTCGAAACAGTGAATTGGCCTACGATGGGAAAATTCGTCCCAGGGCATGGCTGGGATGGGAACCTGGGATCCCGCCGGGATTGACAAGTTAGGAAAAAAGAACATAGTATATAGCAAGAAAATTCAGAGCTGGTGGCCAGAAAATGCAGCAGGGTATGTAAACACCAGGGCCTGGCTAGAAAATACCAGGGGTTGGCCAGAAAGAGGCTACAAACAGTTGGTCCCATGGGCTTTGGTCAAAACAAAGGCAAGAGGCGGAAACGGTAAAAGGTTTCAAAGATATCACAATAGCAGTCGCAACCTTCGCCTAAAGCCGTGATTTCATGTGATTGCGCCCGCGACAGCCGCTCAGTGTTATCAAATAGCGGCTATAGCGGCGCTATGCCGCTATAGCGTAGCGGATTTTTGGCTAATCGCGACGCCGCTATTGCCCGCTATAGCACGCTATTCGCCGCCGAAATAGCGGAATTTTGGCTCACCGCGCTCGTCCGCGATCGCGATTTGATAACACTGCAGCCGCTACATGTGGTAATTTTGAAGATCTTGTCATTTATTTGACAATATTAACTTTGAACATGTGGTAATTTATATTAGATTTTGTTGGGTACATATCCAATTTGTACATGTATGAGGTAGTTAAACTTTCTTTACTTATATGTGATAGGCTTTTTGGTTTTGGCCTCCCTCTCACCAAACCCCCAGCTCCGTCCCTGGTCATAGCGGCAGCAATGGCCACGATTCACGACACCGCGACATTACCGGATTTCTAATATATTACCGCAAACATAAGACTAGCCTTGTTTTACAGAACTTAATGTTGTTACTAACTAGAGCAAAAACGACATGTTTTTGAGTATGACAATGTTGCTATCAATGAGTGGATATACAAGAATAGATAAGATCAGGAATGAAAGTGGGAGTAAAGCTAATAGGGGAAAAAAGATAGCGGAATAACATCAACATGATTTGCAACTGAGAGGAAAAAGAGACTGACAGGAACCTTAGTAAGAAGAGTTAGTTGATCATATGGAGGATATGCCTTAACAACAGTAAGAAAAAAGAAAAAGACTTGTTAGACTTTAACAGCCTCTGAGGCTTCGTGTTTCACATTATACAATGAGATGATCCATATAATAATTCTAGTAGGAAAATTCAATGTTGTTAATTCAAATGGGAAATCAAAGGCATGGTGTTTGATCAAAAGAATGGAGGGAAGGAAAACGCACCATGAATATGACATGGGTTTTGATTTCTGGCACAGCAACTCTTGCAACACTCATAAGGGCACCTGAAGCATAGGATAGAATCAATTAGGGAGAAAGAATCACATGGATTAATTGTAATAGTGTTTTGAATTGAAATTAAGAAAGGAACCTAGAACGAGCGACATTGCCACACTGCTTGCACTTGGGCTTGTTATGGCCGCGTTGGGATTTGGGCGGCGGAGGCGGAGAAGGATTAGCAGCAGGCACCGCCACACCTGGGGTTCCTCCTCTCGTAGCCACCGGGTTGTTGTTGTTCGGTGTTGTCGCCATAGATGACAGTCACCACCTTTGTCTCTCACTGAACCCACACACACAACATAAGAGTAAGACAGCTGATCAAGCACATCATCGTACATTCGTACTTATTAGGACCAGGATCTTATGGACTTGTTTTCTTATCCATTTTTTTTTAAATAATAATAAAAATTACGGCTGCAATATCTTGTCTATAATTTTTCTTCTTTGCACATTTAGCACTTCCAAAAATATATTATTTTGTAGAGAAGGGCCAGGGAATTGATGGGCTTGTTTGTTCTTTCACTAGCTTGGTCTCTTCTCATTTTTTTTTTTAATTTGCTCTTACTACTAAGAACAATCATTTAGTGGGTGACCCCTAATGTGGACCACTTTTAAAGTGGTCTAATTTTAGACTATTTTTTTTAACCTGCTATAACAGGTCAACACATCTTTTTTTAAAGAATTTTAATATATGACAAATTTTTAATGATATTTTTTCTTAAAAAAAATAATGTGTTGACCTGCTATACTCGGTCAAAGTAGGTGGTGTAAAATTACACCACCTAAAAATGGTGCATATTAGGTTCTCCCTATTTTCCCCATTTAGTGTCGTTACCAAGATTTCCCAAGTTTTGATTAAGAATAACTGAGTTAACATGCATTGTGGTATGTGTAATCTTGTCTTTGTAATTTTTAGTAAAATTAAAGTGGTCTTTTTTTTTTGAAACATAATTAAAGTGGTCTATCAAAAGTGGTCTTTTGAAGTGGTCTATCAAAATTAAAGTAATCTTGTCTTTGTATTTTTCAGTAAAATTAAAGTGGTCTTTTTTCAAAAGTGAGTTAGATGTTAGTACTTTACAAAATTGCTCATATTGTGTATCACTCTTATATCTATCATCTTGTGCCTATTTTACTAATTTTATCTTTTACATTAACTTCACTTTATTATATTCAAACAAGCTTCATTTTTTAAACCTACTTTTATACTAACCACAAATTCAGTTTTTTTTAAACTTGATTGTATTAGACTTACTTTTACCTAACTCTATAACTCTAAAACAAACAAACCCTAATATTTATGTTCTTATTGAAGTAAGACTTGGAGGTTCTCCTCGATCTCTACACTGGAGCACTGCCAAGAGTGGCTTCAGGTGTGCGATGGATTGTTGGGGCACGGCATGGGAGTACCTGCAAAAAACACTCTGACGCTCAAGTCAATAAATAAGCAATGAGATAATGCCAGAATCTTAGAAGAAATCAGAGATTTGCTAGAATGTAGAGCATGTTAAGTAAATGAGCGATTGCACATAAATTTATAGGCTTGAAGTACGTTGTCGTCATCTGTGCAGGTCCAAGGGTAGCCTTTATTAAGGTACTTCTGATTGCAAAGTTGGATCTAGACTATCTTGCTTAAGTGTTGTATCTCGCCCTTATGAGGCCGCTTGAACATTGGCTAGGACAATATGTTCATTACTTAAGTCATCTTGCCCGCCCCTATGGCATTTGCATATGTGAAAGTCCTTTGGGTCGGTTGAGATGTTATTGAGCATTTTGTCTTAGTAGTCGGTTGAAAGAATTTTTAATTGAAATTTTAGGGTTTCTTTAAAAGAGATAGGAAAAAAATTAATCATAAAGTTGAGAGTAAGAGGATTATATAAAAGGCTTAATTGCACTTTTTATTCATGGTCTATCGAAATTATGTGATTTGGATCCCCGATTTTAAAAGTGCGCGATTTTAATTCCATAATGTATTGACATGTCCTATATGGGTTTTGTCCAATTTGCAACATAGAAAGGTGATGTGACCTAATTTAATGGTGTGGATATCCAACACAACCTCCACATAAATGTCATGTTAATAATTACAAGAAAATTATTATTTTTTACAAATAACAA
The DNA here is from genome assembly GCF_012489685.1 of Lotus japonicus. Classification (NCBI taxonomy): domain Eukaryota; kingdom Viridiplantae; phylum Streptophyta; class Magnoliopsida; order Fabales; family Fabaceae; genus Lotus; species Lotus japonicus. The sequence continues at coordinate 44,402,683 of NC_080044.1, forward strand.
AACATAATGCCTAATAAAAAATATCAAGCCTAATCCAATTGCGAATGGCGAGAGAAAAAAGGAAGAGCGAGAGTGCGATATGAACACTTGGAGAAGTTTTGTTGAGTTATTTGTGCATTCCATCTTTGATCGAACGGTGAAGGAAGGCGAACCTTTGATGACTGATGGACCTAGAACGCACGAATGGCGAGGAGGAACGAATAAGAGCATTTGGTCAAAGAGGATAGGACATGGGAGAATATCACTTCTGACCTGACTTTCTGGGGTGGGGAGAAACTTTAAAAAATATGCAATTTAGGTACAATTTCCTTCACCTTGATAGCATTCCTTCATCTCTCCCTTTTTGTATGTTGCTTTGGGTAGGGTTTGGTTTTTTTTTTATAGGCAAATGTTAGTTGTTAGTAAATTAGTACAAATTATCTCTCCTCAGGGTTCGAACCATAACCCTTCACATGCAATTACCCTTATCTCAACCATGTGAGCTACTCACCCCACCCGGGTAGGGTTTGGTAATTAACTGCAATACTGAATGTCCACTAGAAGAAAAACACATATTACTAACGGTTAATCATGAAAAATCGTCGCTAAATTACTCACTACTTTTTTCATTAGTAATTATCAATGTCTTAGGCCATCAGTTAATTTTTTTTTTAACATGGAGGGGCAAAAGCGAAACTACGCTAAGCTACAGGAACGTAAAGAGAAGTTATTGATCATACATTAAAAAAAAATTAAAACTCATTTTGCTGTCAATAAATATGTCACATTTATTCATCCAGAGAGGTGACATTCTTATCCGAAAAAAAAAAAAAAAAACATTATGAAGGATTATGTGTGACTGTGAGTAATAGGGTGTTGTTTGCATTCTTTGAGTGTGTCAGTATATTTGTGCGAAGATGCATGGACAGGGTAAAACTGAAACAGCTTCGATATGTATTCCTTTTCAGTTGACTTACGTTAACCGTTACCAGTTGGCATATCCCATTCATGAGCATTATCCAAAACTTTATGTAAGATCTGTCGGCAAGGCAATTGGATGTTGAATCACAAATAATTCACTCACCCGCCAATACCTACCATTCTCTGCTTCCTTTACTCTTTCACCTTCACACTGTTTCTCTCTCTCTGAATTCCCACAAGATATTATGGAGGGTCTAATCAAGGGCTTGGCCGATGTGATTCTCGGTGCCAACGATCAAGATCGTGATCAACATCACCAATCACACGATGATGAAGAACGCTCCAGATCCTCTTGGGCTGAGGTTGTCTCCGGAGATCAAGATCAAGATCAACAGGTTCCATTTTATTTGTAAATTATATGCATTGGATTCAGTCATTCAGATTCGGATTCCCTAGTACTAGTGTGGGAGGGAATTCAATGATATCATGTTTTCAAGTTTGATTATTTTTATTCAGGATCAGACTCAGTCTCATCAAGGTTCAGGTTCCAGATTCTCCAACAGACCCCACAGGGAGAAGGTCACTTTTTTCCATTTCTTAATGCTCTTTTTACTCTCACTTTCCACTCAATTAAACACCCTTTTAACAATAATAATAATAACTTAATCTTGTTGGTGTGTGAACACTGAATTTCCAGGAGGAAGAGGAATCGTGGCGAGATGACAGTTACAGTCACAAGGTGAGTGAGAATTGAGAATTGTTGTCTATTGTGGACCCTCAAGTTAGACTCCGTTTGGAAGAACTTATTTGAGTTTATCTTATAGCTTAAGTTCTTAAGCAAGTGTTTGGAAGAGCTTATAAGCTGTTGTGAGCTTATTTTCATAAGTTATTTGTAATAGCAAATTATGAGTACGACCTTTATACTTATTTGTAACATATTTTAAACTTATTTGAATAAATTTTCCACATTAGCTTAATTAGCTTATGAATAAGCGTTTATGTGAACACTTGCTATAAGCGCTTAATTACTTTGTTTTACCAAATGTACCCTTAGTCCATTACTGATGAAACCGCTGCTTGCTTGCTTGCTTACTATATTGTGCTTTTTTTTTCTCCATATATAGGAAAAATATCGTCCTCAGCGGGAGGAGTGTGAATCTGAGAGTTTCAACAGTCCCAACAGACCCCCCAAGGTTCTTAGATTCAACTTAATATAAAATTGCAATTTTGACCCCTTAGAGATATAGATGCAGCTTAGCTTTAAAGTGTGTCGATAATGTGTTTTTTACTGGCCTCAGGGAATGGTCACTTAATATTTTGGAATGTAAATGTTTCTGAGACCTAATACCTAATGCTGTTCATCTAGCAGTAACTGGATTATAGTTTGTTTGGTTTAACATTGAATGTGATTGATCATCAGGATCATTTCTCATTGCGGCAGATCACTCATAATACACTTAACGATTTGTTGTATGTTATGAAAATATGGTTGTGCTATTGTAGTCAAATTTTGATGCTGTATTGTTTCTGCGGGATATAGATGAAAACTGAGATCCTATGGTCTTGCTGGAAGGTCCATTTTATATGGCTCTCATAGGCACTTACTCTGATCCAAATCTCTCTCTCTGCATAAAACTCAAGATTGTTTTTGGAGATAAATATTGGAAGAAATAAGTATTTATTTATATGCAAGAGAAATGGTCCACTGAACTTGGTATTTGAGAGTCAAGTTTCAGCGGAGCATGTAAACATTGAAAATGTCTGAGAAAGTTTTGTTTTTAGTCAACCTCTGTCTTCCTTTAATGCAATGCAGCATAATCCAGTATGTAACGTGTAGGATTTTTCTATTTAATTTTAATTATTTTGGAAACATCAAACTTTTATTTTTCAGTTGATTGAAGATAACAACGATGGATGGCAGACTGTTGGCAAGCCTTCAAGGCAGACACACAAGGTTTATCTTTTAATTCTAATCAATGTGTCAAATAGAGAAACTTATGAAGGTGCATTTTGACTTTTGTGTTTCAATTTGAACATTTTGTATTATGTTATACTTATGTTGCTGGTATTAATCCCAAATAAAGGAGGAATGTTGTGTTTGGCTTGCGACAATGCAAAACTGGCCGTATCTTTAATATGGATCAAGTGATCCATATAGCTGAGCCGACTGTGGGATATGGCTTTTGTTGTTGTTGTTGTTGTTCTGTCACTGGTATATCTTCTTTGAATTTGATTATTTGTTACTTTGTTACAGAATGTGTGGTTTAATCAGTCCTGAACTTTTTGTGCTGCATCACTATCTGATTGTGAATGATGATCTCACCAACCTGATGTAGGTTCCAAAGGAAAACTGGAACAGCTATAAACTACCTGCTGATGAGCAACAATACTCTAATGAGGTTGAAGCTGGTGCTGGTGTAGAGCCATCACAAAGTGAACTTGGTGATCTGTCACGAGCTTGCGAAAAGCTTTGGGATCTCGATTCAAATCGTTTGGTACCTGGAAAGGACTATGAAATTGACTGTGGAGAAGGGAAAAAGGCTTACCAAAAGCAAGATATGGCTCAGGGAAGCTTGTTCACTTGGGTTAGTGATGATGTCTTCAGAAAGCCTACGTTTGCTCGTTTTCTTTCACTTTTAGATAATTACAACCCACATCAAGGATCTAAAGAAGTTGTCACATCTGAAGAGAGACAAGAGCAAGCTTCTTTCATAGAAGAAATCAGCAGGACTGCACCAATTAAATATCTTCACAAGTTTCTTGTATCCAAGGGAATTGCATCAGGAAGCTACCAGGATTTCAAGAGAATGATGACAAGTCTGTGGTTCGACCTTTATGGCCGCGGCGGCACTTCTGGTTCCTCTTCTGCTTTTGAACATGTTTTTGTTGGAGAAATCAAACAACAGGGTGAAGTTTCTGGTTTTCATAACTGGCTACAGGTGTGACCTCTTGTTTTTCTCTCTTGCCACATCTATTAACAATTCATACCAAATTGAATGTGCACATTAACTTGGATGTTGGAAATTTGGTGCTGTTTTGAAAAACTGTTGCGTTTTAATTTCATGTTATTGTACACTTATGGTTACAGTTTTAGATTATGACTTATATATATTGGATTATTGAGTGTTAATCTTATGAATTTTTATTTCAGTTTGAGGTTAATGATGGGATTTATATATTTTCCATATCTATGCTATTTTTATGCATATGTATATGTTTAAGTATATTTTTACATTTATAGTAAAATCTTATGATCGGTTTACGATTCTACGATTTACGATTTTGCATCTCCTCTCCATCCTACCTAGAATCTCGATTTTCACACATTACTGTTTTCAACCATCATTCACATCAAAATTATAAGTCATTTTGATCTGTTTTCACAACAATGTGTGAAAATCGAGATTCTATGCATTAGAATCTGTTTCTTGCATAGAATGATGGGTTTTTTTTATCTGTTTTCACTGTCTAGTGGTATAGTCAACATAGCACACAAAAAAACTTATTTCAGACCAGCTAGTTCCTTGTTATTTTATTTTCCCCCTTATTGCAATGCTTCTTTCCAATAATATCATATGTTGTTATTTTGAAATTCGAAGTGGTTAATCTGTTAAATGAGTAGATGAGAGCTTGCATGGATTTAGCTTGTAAATTTTAATTTCTTTGTATCATGTAATTTTTTTACCTCACCTATTGATATCTTGCCAGTTTTACCTTGAAGAAGCAAAGGGAAGAGTTGATTATCAAGGCTATCTCTTTCCTCGTCGGCGGGGAGAAATTGTGAGTGACTATCTGTTGAACTTGATTTTTCCTTTTCTAAGGACTATTAATCTATTATTCTTAACATAGAAATATGATTGTGGTACACGAATATGCTCTTGATGGACATCAAAAGACGTTGATTTTTTTAGGCCTAAAGCTAGTTTAGGGATGAAGATTGCTCTACCTTATATAAGGACTTATTTAGTCATATCTCTAGTTAATGTGAGACCTTAGATGATCCATATATTGATGGTCTCCAATAAACGAATTTATGATTGACTCTAATACTATCTTAGAATTCGAGTTAGGCCTAACTTAATCCCAAAAGTTAGCTTAGGGATGATGATTGCTCTACCTGTATACAGACTTATTTAGTCATATCTATAGTCAATGTGAGACCTTAATAGTTGAAAATGTCTTTCTCCAACAAGTTATTTTTCCTAAAGCATTGAGAGTCATCATTGTAATTTGCAATTATAGTCTTATTTCATTACAAATAACTCTTTTAGTTAGTACTTTTATATGTTACTGTTTGGGTAATCTTTTGTTATATAGCTTAAGTTGTAGCCACATCATTTTTAATGTTCTCTGCCATTGTAACTTGCAGCCTGACTCTGAAACCCAGCTTCTGACAATTCAGTTTGAATGGAATGGTGTTCTGAAATCTGTATCAAGCACTTTGGTTGGAGTGAGCCCTGAATTTGAAATTGCTCTGTATACCCTATGTTTCTATGCTGGCGAGGAAGATAACCACATTCAGCTTGGTCCATATGAAATTAATGTCAAATGCTATCGTCTTGGTGATCGAATTGGATCTGTTTTCCCCATTGCAGAGTCTTGAACTTTCAGTTGCAAGCAATATAGTATCTATTCTTAATGAAATCATTTCTTATAATACTAGAGAACTTGTAGATCATAGCTTTCAAGGCAAAATATCAATTAGACCAACATTGAACTATACATTCGCTGTCTCTTTTGTCTTGTAGAAAACAATGTTGAACTAGTTTACTTCCATTTTGTAATTCAGAGTCTATATGCTATTATTTATTGTTGTTAAATATCTCTGATTTTTCTGAGTTGCATCATCTTAAAGTGAGATACAGCTATGTGACAATGAGAGATGCTGCTCTGGATCATCACGAGTTCCTAACTTGGATATTCCTTGACCAAATTTTTGATTTGTGCAACAAAGGCAACCCTACCATAGTGAAACTATCTAGGAAGGAGATATTTTGGGGAGTGTTCTAATGTTGATTTCACACCCAAGTTCATGCTAGATCCTCAAATTTTCAAATATTATGCTGAATTGATTTCAGTTTTATCATTGGAACTTTGTACTATACATAGCCTAGTTCACCTTCTACTTAGTGGCTAAACTTATCTGCAACGCCAACACCCATCTTATCTATCTGAATAATAATAAAATCTTTCAATCTCGAGAACCACTTAGTATGTGTCTTTAGGTATTAACTCAGTAAAATGTGAACATATTTTTATCTCAATTAATAAGAAGAGTTTCGTTCATTTTTAATCTCGAAGTGAGTGTTAACACACTTGCTTTCACTCAAGCTAATGGGTATGTGAACATAGTTTTAGTGTATGTTTGAATTTTTCGTTAGCAATAGCTAAAAACACTTTAACATAAAACTACCATGGATTGGAGAAAAAGAATTTATGGGTGAACATCAGAAAATAGAACTCCCCTAACACAATATAAAATAAAAATGAAAAAAATAGGGTGTGGCGTGATGGTTGTTCATCTCATCCCTTAACCACAAGGTTGAGGATTCGATTCTCGCTCATGAGAATATAGTAAATTTCGTGACTAACCATTTACTCCGCGACGACTGTAGGCGGTGAATACCCTGATCCCAAAAAAAAATACAATTGATGTATATGTCATTTGTGGCAACACATTTTGGACATCAATTTTGTTGTGCTAACCACCACAATATGTTGCGGCGGTTTACATCCATCGCAAATGCATGTCCTAGAAGTGTCCCCATAAGTGTGTATGTAAATGTATAAGCACTCAAATAAATACAAATATTTAATTTATTTGCAATTTACTTCAAAGGTCGGAAGTGTATCACTTGGGTTTGCATTTGAAACAGGTGTAGATGCATAGGCAGCAGAGATGAGAGAACCACAAGTGAAGATGGAAAGTTAGCACAGGTTGCTAATAGTCAGAAAGTGCAACATGTCTAATGACTGTAGAATTTTCTCCTTCACATATAATTGCCTCATAATGTGCAAAACTCTTTTTCTAAGTTCAAAAAAACACACACATAGACATTCAAATTCAAATTGAGAGATTCCCCCTCCCCCCCCCCCATCCTGGATTTTGATAGATATGAAATCAGTGAATTTCACTAGTGACTTTAGAAAGCTGTCTTTTTTCTTACCCAGTTTCTACTGAATAATCTAAAGTTAAAAACACATACACACACACACAAATTCAAATTGACCACAAAATGTTAATTCCTTAAAAAAGAATTTAGGCACACTTGTCTGTATGTCCCTTCCATGTACTTTTACCTCCATTTTTGGTTTTATTTTCTTCTGTATGTTGTATGAAATTTGAACTTAAGAGATAAGGTTTCCATTTCCTCCACAAAATTAGGTGAATGAAGTACATGCAAACAGCTCATCCCAATAACCTTTCTTAGGATAAAATACAAAACATCAAAAATCATGCACAGCTGAAAGATTATGAACCATCTATTCCTTAAACAGGATCAGCTTCCCCAATTCTAATCAAACTTGTTACTTGTCATCTGATGAAGATGCATCATCACCGACAACCTATTAGTTTAACCATGTTCTTCCTAATTTCTGTGTCTGTCCCCTTATAATATACATCTTCTGTCTACGTGGATTGTAATTCCATAAAGTGCTATCACTTCATGCAATTGTGGACATAATAAGAGGGATATAAAGTATTTTTCAGATCACAAATTAAGTTATCCACTGTGGGATATCAGGTCACGTGTTATTTTAAGTGTTTGTTAAAAAAAAATTACATGACATTAATGTTAGATTTATTTATGATTAACTCTCTCTTTTGTTATGTGGATTAACATTATCAATTAATTGAAATATATTTTGTTTTTTTTGGGGTCTTGACCAAGGTATCCCCACAGCCGACAACCGTGAGACTAATCTCTCGCCTCACGGTTATGTGAATTATTAATTTAATTCACTTACATGTGTTATGATGGATGGTAGATTAGGCTTTTGTTATTAACTGTGCTATGATGGGTTAGGTCAGTTAACTTTGCCTAATGAGGGGACCCTGGTCTCAACTGGTAATATATAAACTGCTGCCCCATTAGACAGTTTATCCAGAGAACGTATTATCAGGTGCAGAGAGCAGTTCCACCCCTCTGATGTCTTTTCACGGTCAAACAACAGACTCACATGTATTCTTCAATTCTTTCATGTGCACAATTCATTTTACTTTATTGAATCAGAACATGCTGTAATCTGTATCTATATCTATACGATCTATTTAGATCAATTAATTTCAGCAATTGGTATCAGAGTTTAATAGATATGGATTATTGGTGTTTTGTATGTGTGCCTATTCAATGCATCCATTCTGTTCGTTTTTGTTGAAACCGTAAGGTTCATTTCGATTTAGGGAATTTGGTGGGTGATTTCGAAAATTGTTGGAGGAATTTTGATCCTTGTTGTTGTCCGATCAACATACTGAAATTTGGGATGACTTCATTGAGTACTTTGTGAGAAATTAATAAATTTTTTTTTTCGTTTTGGGTTTCATCAACCTAGAACTTGTAGATCTAATTTCTCCCTATATGATGTATGGTTTTGAAAATTGTTTGAGGGTTATTAGTCTGTTTAGATTTTCAATTAACATACTTAGAGATTATTTGATGACTTGGCATGTGCATTGAAATTGAATTGGGACTGCCATGAATGTATGTTTACGATACCAGAGTTGTTCTTGGAGAGAGACAAGCAATTCTGTTTTTTCTGTATTAATTAAAAATAAAATAAAAAAGTGTTGGTTATTTTCCTTGCCTTTCTCTCTCCCGGACGTGGCACAATGGCACGTTTTAAATTGTTTTACTGCTTGTGCCTTGAGTGCTTCCTTTTCTCTGTCTGGAAGTGGCACAATGGGATGATATTGGTATGGCAATGTGATCATGTATCATATGTGTATGACCATGGGATGATGTTAGTCATAACATATGTGCAAGTTGCAAGTCCGTGGCTTCTAAGCCATTAAAAAAAAAAAATGGCAATTATGGGGCCGTTGGTTTAATATATATGTATATTAAAATAAATTTATATGTTGGCAAAGAATCCATTCAAAATTTGGATTGAAGTTTTATTTTGTCTCACTATTAAGTCAAAATACTTTAATTGTCCATTTTATTAAGATATTATTAAAATAATATTTATTGGACAATTAATTAACTATTTAACCATTGTAATATTTGGTTATTACTTTTCTTATTAAAGTGCAGTTAAATATAAATTGTGATTAGCTATTTTTTTCTCATGGTTAAATTTTGACATATATCTTTCATGTTAAAAATTTAAAATTCTTTTGTGCGCTCCTATTTATAAACCAAATATTGAATAGTAATTTGTTATTACTATGCTATAGGCTCATGGACCTTAAAATTATGGAGAAAGTTTTTTTAGTTTGCTAGCAATATTTTTAATATAATCTATTTGCTAGTTTGTTTGTATGTGGAACTAATATTCTATGTCTTTATATAATTAAAGCCTATAATCTTTGTATATAAATTACATCTTATGGTTTATACAAACTTTGGTGTAATTACATGCGCTTTATTATATTTTGTGTGATTGTGATCTCACATATCGTGAGCGCAGTTATTCATAATACTTTGATGTGATTACATGCGCTTTATTATATTTTGTGTAATTGCGATCTCACCTATCGTGGGCGCAGTTATTCAGAATTTGGGGAAATTATACTATCTAAATTCTTTAAAGAATTTTCATGGAGTTTTGTGTATATTTACATTAATGATAATGTACCCTATCGGTATATTATTATTAGTGTAATGTGTGGTTTTGTTTGTAATGTATTATGCGTTGTTAACTTATGTCAATTCATTCCACTACCCTATCGGTATTAGAATTTTTGGGACATAAGATTAGATACATTATTAATTGGACAATTTATTTTTACAATATTTATCTTAAAGATTTGCATTTGCCTATCGCAAAGCAAATTTATATTAAATAAAATATATATTGATATATTTTTCCTTATTATTGCATTGTGTAAGTAATGGATATACCCTATCGGTATGACATTGCTTGACATGATCATTGTGTGATAGAGAAAATAGTTTTAAGTATTCTTTTAATTTAAAAATACTTAAAGTATTCTTTTGTTTTATTTTGGTATGTTTAACTCAACTATTTTTCTCTATCAAGTGGGAGAGACTTGTTTGCTCTTATCTTTTTCAACTGAAGTTATGCAATGTCTCTCACTCAAATAATTGCCCAATTAATTGAATATGAAAACCAATACACTTATGTGTGATAACTACTAGATATCACTTTATAGTGGGGCCTATATTGAGGATATTATTAAGTCTCTTTTGAGAATATTGGAATACAATGAACTCCCTATGATTGTTAAGATAATTTGTCAAACTCTCAAATTAGCTCACTGGTTTTGAGCTATTGTTTCTTATCCACAATATATAGTGACAATGGGACTTAGAGACTACTTGTTACCATATCCTCTACAGTGATTAACTATAGGTCCTATATGCTTCCGCTGTTGTTATTGGTAACTCAACTTTATTATCAAGTGTGTTTAGTGATTGTCAAAACTGTAACACTTGAACTTTGAGTGAGTTTGTTGAAAACATACATGTGATCTCATATTTTATTTAAAATATTATGGATGTTAATCTCACTCATTTGTTTATAAATTATGGGTTGCCTCTTTGATAAAATCTTATATTTGTGAGAATATAAGGAGAATTTATGTTGAGAAATGTCAAATGAACATTTATAATCTCCTTAATCTTATATGCAGAGTGTGTGGTTAGTTTCATCACAAATTTCATAAGAATTTGTGGTATATATATTAGGCTCTATTTTGTGATTCTTTAGTAACCACTTCTCGTAATAACTCAGCATTATTTTATCTCTCTCTAATTATCCTTGGAGAGAGAAAGATTGTGAGTTCCAGACTCACATTGACTTTACCGCATAGTCATTATCCCATTGTTAAAGGTTGTACCATTTAGCATATTTTGGTACTAGGTGGCTCTAATGGATTCCTAATGGTACCAACGGTATATTAGATTAGTGGGAGTGTAGACACTCTTTTGGAGACTTTGGTACTCAGTCTCATTCTATTTACTAAGAGATATATATATATATATGTATATATATTTTGTTGAATCTCAGTAAGCATTTTTAATGAGTACTTGGGGCTATTTTGTTGGTACAACACATTTGACATGCAATTTTATGGTGCTTTTGATTTTGGCCAACATTATTCGGTTGGTACAGCACATTTGACATGTAATTTTATGGTGCCTTTGTTTCGGCCAACATTATGTCTGGTACAACACATTTGACATGCAATTTTATGGTGCTTTTGATTTTGGCCAACATTATTCGGTTGGTACAACACATTTGGCATGTAATTTTATGGTGCTTTTGTGTCGGCCAACGTTATGTCTGGTACAGCACATTTGACATGCAATTTTGTGGTGCTTTCGATTAAGGCCAACATTATTTTGTTGGTACAACACATTGGCATGTAATTTTAGTGTGCTTCTTATCATAGCCAACATTCCACGTTATGTATGGTCAAATGTATAAGTGACTTGGATGTATAGTATCACTACTCCTATCGAGTATGATTTCTTGCATTCTTAAGGTACTTATACTCTTGGTTTAGACCAATGGTCATAAGTGCTTGCTCATTATTGACATTTTGTGTTTTATTAATTCAAGATATCCTTTTGTCAAAACAAGTATCGTCCATGCTATTATAAAGCTCTAGCTTCACATGGATTTATTTTCACTTATTTAGGAAATCTTGAATTAATTATATGTCAATTTCTGCATAGCATTTTGTTGTTTAGCCAACATGTAATGTTTACTTTTGTTGGGCCAAAATGCACTTAGACCTTTGTGGAATTTTGTATGTGGCTTTGATGGTACCTAAAGAACTTCTAGACCCCTTGTGATAAAATTTCAAACTCGTATTGAGATACATTATTAATAATGGTATATTCACTGATCTAAGACTTTATTGTTGGAATCACATAACTCATGTGGTTAAAGTCTTTTGATGTTCAGGATCAGTGGGAGTCTGAATTGTAATTTATGAGATATGTTGTTGGTTTCTTTATCATATCTCTTATAGCATTTTAGATGCTTGGGTCATTAGCACTTCTGGTCATTATTGTGCTTCCTATATCCATCTTTGTTTTGTATGAAATATAAGCTTTTGTTACATATGATTATTATCCTTATCGAATATGATCTTTTGTTGAGTAACTTTTGGTGCACAACTTATATTTCTTTGGCTTACATGTATTTTGCCATAATTGATATTTCGTTTAATGATACATATATTTTATATTAATTGACAAATGTTAATTCAAGTGGGAGAATGTTAGATTTATTTATGATTAACTCTCTCTTTTGTTATGTGGATTAACATTATCAATTAATTGAGATATATTTTGTTTGGTCATTAATATCAATTATGTGAATTATTAATTTAATTCACTTACATGTATTATGTATTATGATGGATGGTAGATTAGGCTTTTGTTATTAACTGTCCTATGATAGGTTATGTCAGTTAACTTTGCCTAATGAGAGGACCCTGGTCTCAACTGATAATATATAAACTGCTGCCCCATTAGACAGTTTATCCAGAGAACGTATTATCAGGTGCAGAGAGCAGTTCCACCCCTCTGATGCCTTTTCACGGTCAAACAACAGACTCACATGTATTCTTCAATTCTTTCAGGTGCACAATTCATTTTACTTTATTGAATCAGAACATGCTGTAATCTGTATCTATATCTATACGATCTATTTAGATCAATTAATTTCAGCAATTAAAACTCTTGGAAAGATCTAATTGAGTCATAGTATCCTACTAAAACTTTTATGTCTCATTTAAGAAGGGTATATAGACTTTACCCCACAAATTAAGTTGATTGATTAAGTGATATCTATCTGCTAATATCTAATTCACCAGAAAGCTTAACAAAGACAGTTTTGCATACTTGAGAGTGATTTATTTCTCCTAAATTATGCACCATCAAACAAGTTAGCAGACCAAATAACATGTCAATAGTCAATTCTCCCCAAAAGTTTTACTGCAAGTATGGAAAGTTGGAAACTTTCTGCATCATTATTTGTTGTTAAATCAGCTTATCAATGGACATTGTCAAACAAAATACTACAAGCTCTACTAGGTAGGTATAAGGAAAATTGTCACCAGATGACAAAAAAACTTGTAACCTATTTTCAATGACTGAACATCATTAGTCAGAATTAAGATTCTATTAGCGCCCATCAAGGAAATGCATGTTTTAAACCTGAAGTAGTATGGAAAGTTGAGTAGTTAACCAAACACACGTCGAAAGAACGGTCCAGGACTAATGAAACCAAGGACTTTCTCTGAACCACAGGTTTTTTCCCAACTAAATGAGCATTCAGCAATTCTTATCTTGAGCAAAGAAGAACCAGAACCAAGAAAAATTTGAATTTGTGAGAAATTTTCATCCACGAAAACACTGTTAACAAAAATAAATAAAAAAGACACAAGACAGAAACTAATGACAAGTTAGCTCATTTGGTGGGGTTTGTCATACGGGGGGCCATACAAAACCACTCATTAATTATCACACCAAGCAATAATTTTGCAATATCAAAAAGAAAAAAAATAGAAAAGCAAAATAATTCAACGTTCTATTTTGGCTTTGCTATTCAAATTTCAAATCTTTTTGCAGCTGCTGTCTGTGAATACCCAGCCAGAAATTTCAACAATTTGGATCAAAGATGGGAACTTATTTTATATTTGTTTTGTACATATATAATTTCAGCTAATTCTTTGCTTATATCGATTCCACTTCAAGCACCATGAAGCAGACATTTACTAAGGCAAACTATTGTAGCTCAAGGCAAAGAGTTAAGAACAACTAATATCATGGGAACTATTGATGTATATGCAAGTCTAAGCATTAATCTAGGTACCAAGTCACAACTGGGACAAGTGCCATCTGATTCCATTTTAAATATGATTGAATTGAATGACAGTAAATTCAAAATGTCAAAGAGGATCAAATAGCCTCAACCTCAAGACATGCCATTTCTTGTTTACCAGATGACTTCAAACTTGTCACTTGAAAACAATGATTATTGAATAATCTCTTAGCCACCCCACCATGTTGTTTAACCTCTTCAGTTTTAGCCCGGTGATCTACAATAAATGGAGAATGGGACAAAAAGATATCATTTTCATTCATCCTTAGTCACATAAATTTTCTATGTACAAAAAAAGCCACAATTTTTCTTTCTGTCCTTAAAACACACATGACATGATCAAGAATCCAGACAAATAAATTACTGTTGGAAAATAACTGATAGAGACCTGAATGTTAATTTGGGATTGGGAAAGCCCAAAGTGTGGAAGGTTTACGTGAGGAAAAAGGGAAGAAAGGAGTGAGCTGGCAGAGTTAGTTATATAAGAGAATAATAGAGTGAGGGGAGGATGGGGATTCATGATCAGTTTTTCTGTTTGAGGAGAGAGAGTATCTTTCTTGTTGAGGGGAAGTCGTTAGCACTTCTTGGGTTGTTAGCTAGCTCTAACAATACCTTTTCTTTTCATTCTCTGTAATTGTTCTACTGATCAATACAATTCCAGTTAAATTCCTTCTTAAATCCTTGTTATTCTCTACTGTTCTCTAAAAATCTCCATCAATTGGTCCGACCTGCCGGATCCACACGCATCTCTGGAACCAGTGCTAGTAGATGCCACCCAAGATGGTTGATCGCATGGAAGCTCTAGAGACTCAGATGGGTACTGTAACCGATACGTTGCACGAACTGGCGCTCCAACTGCAGCAACAGAGCTTAGTTTTGACTGAGCTGAGCAAGCAGATAGGGAAGAAGGCTGATCACGAAGAGGAGACCTCGGCGACCGTTTCCAGTCCGGGTGAATCGCGCCTCGCCGGAAAGAAGGTGAAGTTACCGGTGTTCGAAGGAGATGATCCAGTGGCCTGGATCACGAGAGCTGAGATCTATTTTGATGTGCAAGGAACTCCCGATGAACTTCGGGTGAAGCTCGCACGTTTGAGTATGGAGGGATCTACCATCCATTGGTTCAATCTGCTCATGGAGACAGAGGATGAACTATCATGGGAGAAGCTCAAGCGAGCCTTAATCGCGCGCTATGGAGGACGGAGACTGGAGAATCCGTTCGAAGAGCTATCCACGTTGCGCCAGCGAGGGAGTGTGGAGGAATTCGTGGAGGCATTTGAGTTGTTGTCATCGCAGGTGGGAAGGTTGCCTGAAGACCAGTACCTGGGATATTTCATGAGTGGGTTGAAGCCACCGATTCGCCGGCGAGTTCGCACTCTGAACCCCAGCACTCGCATGGAAATGATGCGGATCGCGAAGGATGTCGAAGATGAGCTCAAGGAAGAAGACAACGAAGAGGGTAAACGGGTAATCAGGAAACCCGGGTACGAACGAGCGGGTCAGGGAGATTGGGCCGGGTCCACTGCTGCTAAAAATGGGCTTTACGCGGCTAAGGACTTAACCCGTTTCTCTAAATCAAGCGGGTCAATTCCGACCCGTTCGCTAAGCTTGAGTGGGTCTAACTCTACATCCTCAAACCCTACAGCGTCAATGGGCTCGACGGCGAGAAACACTGGTGGCGACTACCGTTCTGGATCATCGGAGCGATGGAAGGGGGTTCGCCGGTTCCCAGTAGATGAAATCGCCGAGAGAAGAGCAAAGGGGCTCTGTTTCAAGTGCGGGGGAAAATATCACCCGACTCTGCACAAGTGCCCCGAGAGATCGTTGCGGGTTCTGATCCTAGGAGACGGAGAAACGATCGACGACGAGGGAGAGATTATAATGCTCGAAGGCGAACAACCAGAGGAAGAGGAAGAGGAAGAACCAGAACCAGTGGCGTTTAAGCTAATGGGGGTTCTGGGCTGTATGGAGGAGACACATACGATGAAGCTCTCTGGTCAAGTGGGACATGTGGAATTGTTAGTCTTGATTGACAGCGGAGCAAGCCATAATTTCATTTCTCCTACGATTGCTTCTGCTTTGGGCTTGACGATTACGACTACCCATTCCAGGAACATCAAACTTGGCGATGGCCACAAGGTGGTTACTAAGGGAAATTGCAGAGGAATTAAAGCCAAGCTGGGAAACATCGAAATCACCATTGATGCTTTGGTGTTGGAATTGGGTGAGCTAGACCTGGTACTGGGAGTGGCTTGGTTGAGAACTCTGGGTAAGGTACTCATGGACTGGAAAACGTTAACCATGCAGTTCATGTATGGAGGTCAGATAGTGAAACTACAAGGGTTGGGGAACAAGGACAGCCAGCAGCGCAATTTGCATTCCTTCCTTACTGACACTCAGGGCAGAGAAAACATGGAGTGGTGGTGGTCACAACTTCGTCTTGTTGAGGCTACCAGAGCAGTTGAAGAGAGCCCACACCAACTTCAATCTCTTTTAAGAGAATTCCAGGCAGTCTTCACCACCAAGATTCAATTACCGCCTGAGAGGTCCAAGGTTCATCAAATAAACCTCTTTCCTGGCCAGGGACCCATAAATGTAAGGCCCTACAGATACCCTCATCACCAGAAAGAAGAAATTGAGAAGCAGGTGTTAGAGTTGATGGAAGCAGGAATTATTCGACCAAGCATGAGTTCTTTTTCTAGCCCCGTTATCTTAGTGAAGAAGAAAGATAAGAGTTGGAGGATGTGTGTGGACTATAGGGCACTGAACAAAGCAACTATTCCAGATAAATACCCTATCCCAATTGTGGATGAATTGCTAGATGAGTTACATGGGGCAACAATGTTTTCTAAGATAGACCTTAAGTCTGGATACCATCAAATCCGGGTACATGAAGATGATATTCCCAAAACTGCTTTTAGAACTCATAATGGCCACTATGAATATTTAGTTATGCCATTTGGGTTGATGAATGCCCCTGCCACTTTCCAAGCCATAATGAATGACATATTCAGGCCTTACTTAAGGAAATTTGTATTGGTTTTTTTTGATGATATTCTCATCTACAGTAAGGATCTAACTGAACATATTGATCACTTGAAATTGGTCTTAACCGTGTTACTGAGCAACTGTTTTGTGGCTAATCAGTCCAAGTGCAGGTTTGGTTGTGGTCAGGTTGATTATCTGGGACATCTAATCTCAGGAAATGGTGTCGCAGTAGACCCTGACAAGGTGCACTGCATTGAAGCTTGGCCTGAACCCAAAAATGTCAAGGGGGTGAGGGGCTTCCTGGGATTGACAGGCTATTACAGGAAGTTCATAAAAAACTATGGGAAATTAGCCAAACCACTCACCGAGTTGACCAAGAAAGACAATTTCTCATGGGGGCCCGAAGCACAGCAAGCTTTTACCCTTCTCAAATCTGTCATGACTACCTCTCCAGTCCTAGCCCTCCCCGATTTTACCCTTCCTTTTGAGGTTGAATGTGATGCTGCAGGGAGGGGTATTGGGGCAGTCCTGATGCAACAGAGGAGGCCCATAGCCTATTTCAGTAAAGCATTGTCTGCTGGAAACTTGGCCAAGTCAGTCTATGAGAAAGAACTGATGGCATTGGTACTGTGTATTCAACATTGGAGGCACTATCTGTTGGGGAGGATTTTTACTGTTTATACAGACCACAAGAGCTTGAAACACTTCTTACAGCAAAGGGTTTCATCTCCTGACCAACAATGTTGGTTAGCCAAGTTGTTAGGATATCAATTCGAAGTCAAGTACAAACCAGGGCTGGAAAATAAGGCAGCTGATGCTTTGTCCAGATGCTTTGATGAGGGGGAGATGCACTCCTTGGTCTCTTTTCCTCTGTGGCAAGATAGGAAGAGACTATTGGCGGAGTTAGCTCAGGACTCTTACATCCAGAACCTGACTGCAGAGGTCCTAAAAGACCCTCATTCTAAACCTGGGTTTGTGATTCAGCAAGGGATCTTGTTGTATCATGGAAGGCTAGTGCTATCACCTCAGTCACCATCTATTCCTTGGCTATTGGAAGAATTCCATGGTTCCCCAACTGGTGGCCATTCAGGTTTTTACAGGACATATAGGAGGCTGGCTGATTCTCTTTATTGGGTGGGAATGCAAAAGAGAGTCAGGAATTTTGTGCGGGAATGTGAGGTGTGCCAGAGGCAGAAGTACAGTGCTACTACCCCAGGGGGCCTTCTCCAACCTCTCCCGATTCCTAATGCAGTTTGGGAAGATGTCTCTCTTGATTTCATCACTGGACTCCCTAAATCTAAAGGCTATGAGGCTATTCTAGTAGTTGTGGACAGACTCTCTAAGTATAGCCATTTCATTCTTTTGAAGCACCCTTACACTGCAAAGTCTATTGCTGAAATCTTTGCCAAAGAGATAGTGAGGTTGCATGGTATTCCTAGTTCTGTAGTCAGTGATAGGGATCCCATCTTTGTGAGCCATTTCTGGTCAGAACTGTTCAAGCTTCAGGGTACAAAACTCAAAATGAGTTCTGCCTATCATCCTGAGACAGATGGCCAGACAGAGGTCATCAACAGGTGCTTGGAGAGCTATTTGAGGTGCTTTGCTTCTGATCAACCTAAGACTTGGTCTTACTGGTACCCTGGGCGGAATTCTGGTATAATTCCACCTTCCATACCTCCATTGGCCAAACCCCTTTTGAAGTAGTTTATGGGAGGAAAGCTCCTCCTTTGGTGAGGTTCCTTTCAAATGAAACTAAAGTAGCTGCTGTGGCCCTGGATTTTAGTGAAAGGGATGAAGCTATTAAACAACTCAGAGAGCATCTTAAGAAAGCACAGGAACAAATGGCTAGCTATGCTAACAAGAAACGGAGAGACTTGCATTTTAAAGTGGGAGAATGGGTTTTCTTAAAGCTCAGACCACATAGGCAGCAGTCAGTGGTCAAGAGGATTAATCAGAAGTTAGCTCCCAGGTTTTATGGGCCTTTCCAGATAGAGACCAAGATTGGTGCAGTTGCATACAAGCTGAAACTCCCTGATGGTTCTAAGATACATCCGGTTTTCCATGTGTCCCTACTGAAACAAGCCATTGGCAGCTCTCAGGTTCAGGGTCAATTGCCTAGGGACTTGGAGATTGATGACCTGAATGACATTTACCCTGAAGCAATCATAGGAACCAGGACTATTCGTCAGGGAGACAGTGAGGTGCACCAGAGTCTGATAAAATGGACTCACAAGTCTTTGGATGATGTCACTTGGGAAGACAATGCTGTATTGGCTGGTCAATTTCCTGATTTCTGCCTTGAGGACAAGGCTGTTTCTGAGGAGGAGGGAATTGATAGAGACCTGAATGTTAATTTGGGATTGGGAAAGCCCAAAGTGTGGAAGGTTTACGTGAGGAAAAAGGGAAGAAAGGAGTGAGCTGGCAGAGTTAGTTATATAAGAGAATAATAGAGTGAGGGGAGGATGGGGATTCATGATCAGTTTTTCTGTTTGAGGAGAGAGAGTATCTTTCTTGTTGAGGGGAAGTCGTTAGCACTTCTTGGGTTGTTAGCTAGCTCTAACAATACCTTTTCTTTTCATTCTCTGTAATTGTTCTACTGATCAATACAATTCCAGTTAAATTCCTTCTTAAATCCTTGTTATTCTCTACTGTTCTCTAAAAATCTCCATCAATAACCATGAAAAATTGATGCCCATACGTTTTCAGTTAGATAAGAATGGAAGAGTTGGACACACGTAAGCAAGGGTCAAACAGAACACACAATTTTGCTTTTTAGCACTTTTTCCACTTTTCAAACAGAGCCCACCAATGTTGTCAACTTCAATTCCCCAAAGCCAAGTTCCTTTTCTATAAATAAAATCAAACATCTTCACCATTTCCTACAAACCTTCATTCATCTTAAAAAAAATGGCTTTAACACTTCGTTCTTCAACCTTTTTCATTACTCAGAATGAAACCAAAGTCCTTAAAACTTCTGATGATGTTCCTTCCACAATCAGCTTTGCAAAATTTAAGCCATGTTTCCGTCTCCAAGCTAAAATGTCTATGCAAGAAGCACATCTCACCCGTGAGAACAGCTTGGGATCTGAAATAAGGAAAAATGAGAGAATGGAGCATCTGCATGCTCACTCTGTTGCTCACAACCACAGTGACTCAAAAAGGGTGCCTGTGTTTGTGATGCTGCCACTGGACACAGTAACAATGGGAGGAAGCTTGAACAAGCCAAGAGCAATGAGTGCTAGTTTGATGGCCCTGAAGAGTGCAGGAGTTGAAGGGGTGATGGTGGATGTTTGGTGGGGTTTGGTGGAGAAAGATGGGCCTTTGAAGTACAACTGGGAAGCCTATGCTGAGCTTGTGCAGATGGTGCAAACACATGGTTTGAAGCTTCAAGTTGTCATGTCTTTCCATCAGTGTGGAGGAAATGTAGGAGACTCCTGCAGGTATGTCACAGTACATGTTTCTATCTTTCTTGTAAAAGATATTGTGAAATTTTTCCCCTTGTTGGATTTTGATGCTTCGAAACACTTTTTGAATTGATCCATGTTATGGAAAAGTAAGCAGCAACTAGCATGTTTGAATCAACTTATTTTTTTCCAGAACCATTTCTATCACCCAGAAGCTGTTAAAGCTTAACAGCTTCTTAGAATTGATTTTGGCTTTAGAATAAGGAAATCCAAACATATTATGGATATGAGCTAATTGATTTATGTTAGGAGTAAAACCAAGTAAAAGAACTTCTTTTACAATCTTCTTTTCATTGCTTTTTTTCAGCATTCCTTTACCCCCATGGGTTCAGGAAGAAATCAGCAAGAACCCTGACCTGGTTTACACAGACAGATCAGGGAGGAGGAATCCTGAGTACATCTCCTTGGGCTGTGACACAATGCCTGTTCTTAAAGGAAGGACTCCCATCCAAGTATACGCCGACTACATGAGGAGCTTTCGCGACAGATTTCAATCTTCCTTGGGCAGTGTTATAGTGGTAAGTAATACAATACAAACCATCAAACATAGACACTGATATAGGATACAGACACCACAATACAATAAAATTTAGTATGCTAACTCAGTATTCTAATTCAAAAACGCCTATACTATTGCAGGAAATACAAGTAGGGATGGGTCCTTGTGGGGAGCTGAGATATCCATCTTATCCAGAAAGCAATGGAACTTGGAGATTTCCTGGAATTGGAGAATTCCAATGTTATGACAAGGTAGGAAAACATTGTTTAACCTATTACCATACATTAATCCAAAAGCACGTTTACAAATGATAGAGTTTGAAAATATCTATTGACTAAAATGACTTGTTTTGTCATGCAGTATATGAGAGCGTCATTGGCGGCGGCAGCTGAGGCAATTGGAAAGAAAGAATGGGGAACAAATGGTCCCCATGACTCTGGCCAATACAATCAATTTCCTGAGGATACTGGTTTTTTCAGAAAGGATGGAACATGGAACTCTGAATATGGACGATTCTTTATGGAATGGTATTCCAGCAAATTGTTGGAACATGGTGAGAAAATCCTTGTATCTGCAAAAGGAATATTCCAAACATCTGGGGTGAAACTATCTGGGAAAGTTGCTGGAATCCATTGGCATTACAGAACAAGGTCGCACGCAGCTGAACTAACTGCAGGCTACTATAATACAAGACATAATGATGGATATCTACCAATAGCTAAAATGATGGCAAATCACGGAGTCGTCTTCAATTTTACCTGCATGGAAATGAAAGACAGAGAGCAACCGGAGCACGCCAACTGCTCACCGGAAGGGTTAGTTAACCAGGTAAAGACGGCAACAAGAACAGCCAAAGCAGAACTTGCAGGTGAAAATGCATTGGAGAGATATGGTGCAGATGCATATGCTCAAGTTTTGTCAACTAGTAGGTCAGACTCCGGCAACGGGTTGGCTGCATTTACATATTTAAGAATGAATAAGAAGTTGTTTGAAGGTGATAACTGGCGCCACCTAGTGGACTTTGTGAGAAGCATGTCTGAAGGTGGCCGGAAACAAAGGCTTTCAGACTCGGATTTGCAGGGTAGTGATCTCTATGTTGGGCATATCAAACGAACTCAGAAGGAGCACAAGAAAGAGGCTGCTCTAGTGTGAATGTAAATATTAATTAGCATGTTCAGGTGTCATGGTGTATAGTTAGCAGCATCATAAGATATTTTTTCATGGTGGAAGGGAAGAAGCTAAAGTAATGGCATATGCCACACCAAAACCTGAGATGATCAAGATATTATTTTATTACATGTTAATGTATATAACTCCAACCATAGAGGAGAAAAACTTTATCTGCTGGTGTTATAAACCCAATATACATACTCTTAGTGGAATGGAATATATTCAGCACCCCTTCTATGTTGTTGATTGGTTAATCCCTGGAAAACATATATTTAAATTCACCGATTTCATTTTCTCTCGATCTGTAAAACCTGTATAAACTAGGCACGTATCAATTGTTGAAAGAGAAAAATCTTCCCATGTTATATTTGAACATTCTTGTTGTGTTTCAGGTTTGGATTCCAATAAAAATAATGATGCAAACACTAACATAATGCAAGCAAATAATAATCACTCGGAAGAGATGAAACTGGTACTACAATAACAACAACAAGAGTCTTATAGTCTTATCGCACTAAGTGAGAACGGCTATATGGATCACATTACATTTTTAGTGGGGCCACACATCCATCTTAATATTCTCACTTCTTCTATTCCAACTTTTTACACATGTTGACTCATTAATGCACAACAGTTCGCTACAATGAGGATAGTTGGTCTTATAGCGATTCAGTAAAACTTTCATTTGAGCTAGGTAGGAACTTTTTGGTCACAGGTGACTCTGATGCTTTTCTCCACCTTAACCACCCCGCTTGAGTTTTGTGTGTAACAACTTTGTCAAGTTCCCCATCATTAGATATCGGTACTTAAACTTGAAACATGTGGTATGTTGTCATTCCCAATTTTTACTTTCACATTACTTCTTACTTCTGACGTCTTACTGAAATTCTAATGCATTCATACTCCTTCCTAAAATTGCAATGAATATACCAGTAAAATAGCAAATAGTTTAACAAAGAAGGACAATATCTGTTTTTAAACTATTCAGGAAACAACTCCATTATTGATTATCAACACTTGTGGGAAGATATCAGATTGCTCATAACTCCTAAGAATAAATTCTCTCACATTAAATTTTTACATGAGAAATTATTGGCTATCAACGATTCAGAGATGATATGATACCAGTCCTAAAAATGAACCTCTCATGTTGAGTTTTCATATAATCTTGCCGTGTGAGAGATGCAAAATTTTCTCCCATTAGATAATTCATCTCAGGCACTATACTCATACCACTCCATGGCTTAGAACAACTTCTTAAATAAATCAATAATAACAAAGAAGATTGAATTGAAAACTTTCCTATGTTCTCCCATCTCAAGCACAATAATCATACCACTCCATGATCTAAAAGTTCTTGTATAAATCAACAATATGATTAAATCAAACTAGGTAATTTTTAGGGATTTGAAAACTTTCCTATTCTCAAATAATTGAAAAAGAAAAAACTTTTTTAGCATAACTACTGGATGTTGTACCCAATAAAAATGAGTCCTTCCAGAATCTCTCCCTCTAATATGACCATATCATTCTACTCAATAAAAACTCCAACTTTCAGATTGCAAATGACTAAGCCAACCAAGAGGTTTACAAAGAAAGAGGCTTCTTCCCTCCAACCCCTTCAACAACTCAAAAATACAGAAACCCAGAATCAACATCATCTACAAAATTGTTAAGGGAAGAGGGGTAGTGTGAGTTTTGAAGACATACATAATAACAAAACAGATTACTGTAACTATCATTCATGAGGTAGGGTTTCCGCGACGGAGGTCTTCGATGAGGTGAGAAAGCTCTTTGCGAGAGGATTCTCTACCGAACATGAATCCATACCTAACTAGCACCAATTTTTCAAAATTACTCATTGATGAATTGTAATTGAAATTGAAGTTGCAGAGTGAGTGAGGAGAATGGTGAAGTGAATTACCAGAAGGAAATTGCAGAGAAAACGCCAGCAGTGGCTATGGTCTGAACTAGTGTGATCCTCTTCTCCATTCACCGCTTTCTTTGGCTAAACCCAGATGAAATGCAATGCCCCCTCTTGTTTCCTTCCCTTCGTTTTTTGTTTTGTTTTAGCACAGTGAAGGTAAATCAATATGGGCCTTTCAACACCAGCAGGCCCAACTTATGGCTCTCTAATACACTTTGTCTTTTGTCCAATAAAAAACCATATTTTGTCATTTTTTTATTTGAAAAAAAAAGATTTTGTCCATCAATATTAGTTTCACACCTTTTATATTATAGTTCTTGACAAATAAAAGCATTACCTTCTTCGACAAAAAAAAACATCACCTGTTATCAGAGGAAACATTGGGGTTACACTTGCATAAGCACTTAGAGCATCAGCAACAAAGAAACTTTGTGAGTTTCTTTATGACATGTCATCTGAAATAAAGTTTTTTAACTGTTGCAGAAAATTAAGTTTCTCCACATGGCAAACAACTTTGGTCCAAAGTTTCTTTCTAGAGAAACTTAGCTCAAAGTTTCTCTTCTAAATTTAATGATTAAAAAATAAATAAAAAACAAATAAAAAAAGCAAATAAATAGGTAACTGGATTTACAAGAAAGTAGTGGGGTATATTGTGGGATCCATTTAAGAAACATTTTAGAATTTCTGAATTAAAGTAAAAAGTGAGTAGAGTTTATTAAAGTGGTTTAAATGACGTGGCATTACCAAAATTTAAATTAGAAACTCTAATGAGTTTCTTAGATAATGATGCTCTTACATCATTAAATTTACATTATGATGTAAGCGCTTACATCAGTTTTAACTTTTTTTTGAATACACATCAGTTTTAACTTATTCATCAATTTAATGATGACTCACGTGTTGTGCGAGCTAATGTTTCGTTTTATATTCGTAAATAAGGTTATTTTGAAAATGAATTTGGTAGGTAGAATTGTTAGATTTCATATATTGATATCAATGAGAATCAATGAATGAATGATTGGTTGTTTTTTAGATCAATTTTTTATTAAAAGTCAAATTAGATAATTATTGCTAAGAAATGAGTAAAGAGAGAAAGAGGAGAAGAGAGTAGCAAGAGAGCAATGGTGTGAATCAGGAGTGACTTGCTAGGTGTAGTCTCCATGTATATATAGTATTAGGTTTGAGAGAGTAGTACATTGTAGTACAAGTGCACAATGTAGTACAAGCATACATGGGTTTGGCCCATGATGGTCATCCATTTTATAACACTCCCCCTGGATGATCATCTCTTAAGAATGTGTCTCATTAAAACCTTACTAGGAAAAACTCAGTGGGATAAACACCTAGTGAAGGAAAAAGAGTACATCATTCTATAGTTCGTCTTTGTACATTGTCTCATTAAAAACCTACCAGGAAAAAATGGGAAAAAAACATGGTTAAGGAAAAAAGAGTACAATGCATTTTAATTGAGATCTTTCAGCTGACGAACTCCGATATTTCGCACAAGCTTTTCAAATGTTGTTGTTGGAAGAGCCTTCATAAATAAGTCTGTCGAATTTTCACTTGAATGAACTTGTTGGATATCTATGTCACCATTCTTTTGTAGATCATGAGTGAAGAAGAGCTTCGGTGATATGTGCTTTGTTCTATCTCCCTTGATGCATCTTCTTTTGTTTGAGCAATGCATGTGGTATTATCTTCATATATCGTTGTTCGAAGCAACTTTTCAGAGGACAAACCACAAGTATCAAGTACGCATTGAATCACAGGTCTCAGTCAAACGCATTCTCGACTTGCCTCATGTAATGCTAATATTTCTACATGGTTAGCTGAGGTGACGGTTATAGTTTGTTTCATAGACCTCCATGAAATAGTTGTACCACCATAGGTAAACAAATAATCTGTTTGAGATGTCCCATTATGTGAGTCTGATAGATATCCAGCATCTGCATAACCAATTAGGTCAAGCTTGGACATATAAGGAAAAAATAAACTCATAACCATTGTGCATTTAAGGTAACAAAAGACTTGTTTTATTCCATTACAATGTCTGCATGTAGGGGAGGAACTATATCTTGATAATAAGTTAACGGAAAAAGATATATCAGATCAAGTATGACTAGTAAGATATATTAATGCTCCGACCGCACTAAGGTATGGTACTTCGGGACCAAGTAATTCTTCATTCTTTTCTCGAGGTCTAAAATGATGTTTATTTACATCTAATGACCTTACAACCATTGTAGTGCACAATGGATGTGATTTGTCCATGTAGAATCTTTTTAGTACCTTTGTGACATAAGTCTCTTGGTACATAAATACCCCATCATTTAAATACTAAATTTGTAAGCCTAGACAAAATTTAGTTCTTCCCAAGTCGTTCATCTCAAATTCTTTCTTTAGGCAATCTAAAGCTTTTGGAAGCTCTTATGGAGTTCCAATAATGTTCAAGTCATCGACATTATGGCAATCTCATGTCCAGACCTTTTCATGAATATGCAAGGGCAAATTAGATCATTTTTATATCCTTCTTTTAGCAAATACTCACTAAGGCGATTATACCACATACGCCGAGATTGTTTAGACCATAGATTGATTTATTCAATTTAATTGAATAATCACCCCAAGGGTTAGAAATGTATGCTTCAGGCAACTTAAATCCTTCAGGGAGTTTCATATAGATGTAAGTGTCAAGTGATCCATACAAATAAGTTGAAACAACATTCATTAAGCGCAAATCAAGTTTTTCACGTACTGCCAGACTAATTACGTATCGAAAAGTAGTTGCATCCATCACAGGCGAGTATGTTTCTTCAAAATCAATCCCAGGCCTTTGTGAGAAACCTTGGGCAACAAGCCTTGCCTTATATCAGACAATATCACCATTTTCATTTCTTTTCCGTACAAAAACTCATTTATATCCAACTGGGTTTACACCCTCAGGTATACGAGCTACAGGCCCAAAAACTTTACGTTTCTCATGCGATTTTAACTCAGCCTTGATTGCCTCTTTCCATTTTTGCCAATCATTTCTTTGTTTGCACTGATTAGCAGATTTTGGTTCATGAT
This sequence comes from Lotus japonicus, assembly GCF_012489685.1. Taxonomy (NCBI): domain Eukaryota; kingdom Viridiplantae; phylum Streptophyta; class Magnoliopsida; order Fabales; family Fabaceae; genus Lotus; species Lotus japonicus. The sequence continues at coordinate 44,429,720 of NC_080044.1, forward strand.
CCTCATTATTGTTTATCACATCTAGTGCTGTGTTATGTGCAAAAATATCGTCAACGTTGAATTTGCTTCGGCCCCATCTTACTTTGCTCAAGACATAATTAATTGAAATCTCATCATTTTCAATAATTCAGGTACCTGAGTTTCTCCTGAAACTGTATTTTTTATTATGTCATTCTACTCTTCTGGATCCTCATTTATGTCATCTAGGTTCTTATCTCCTTTTCTTTTCCGAGGATTTTTATCCGTGGAACCTGCAGGTTTGCCACGTTTCAGGCGTGTAGTAGATTTATTTGAAACACTATGTTGTCCAACACGGACATCAATATTTAATGGAGCATTAGTTGCTGGTACATATGACTTAGTAACACTTTTTGGATCAGCAAATGCGTCTGGCAATTGGTTAGCTAAATTTTACAAATGAATTATCTTTTGAACTTCTAGTTCACATTGTTTTGTTCGAGGATCAAAATGAGATAATGATGATTCATTCCAACTAATTTCCTTTCCTAACTGCTTATTCTCTCCCTTAATATCGGGAACTCTGATTTGTCAAAATGACAATAAGCAAATCGAGCAGTAAATAGATCTCTTGTTAATGGTTCAATATATTTTATAATAGAAGAAGATCCATACCCAACATATATCCATAATCTTCTTTGAGGGTCCATCTTTGTGCGTTGTGGTGGAGAAATTGGAACATATACCACATATCCAAAAGTTCCCAATAGACATGCAATAGTCATTAAAAGTTTGAGATATGAATTCACCAGCATTATCAAGGCGTATTTTCTTGATTGGATAATCAGGAAAATATGCTCGCAATCTAATCAATTGTACAAGTAATCTAGCAAATGTTAAGTTGCGAGAAGATAGTAAAGATACATGTGACCATCTTGTTGACGCGTCACTAAAATCATAAAATATCTAAATGGTCTACATGGTGGGTGTATTGGTCCACAAATATCGCCTTGTATACGTTCCAAAAAAAGAAGTGATTCACTCCCAACTTTTGTTGGTGATGGTCGAATAATCAATTTCCCTTGGGAACAAGCAGAGCATGTGAATTCATTGGTTTGAAGAATCTTCTGACTCTTCAATGGATGTCCACATGAATTTTCAATTATTTTTCTCATCATAATGGAATCGGGATAGCCTAACCGGTCATGCCAAATAGAAAATTTTGTACACTTCTGGTTTACAGTAGCATTTGTTTCAATTATACTAATACTTGTATAGTATAAACCAGAGGAGAATGTAGGTAATTTTCAAGTGTGCATTTTCTCCCTGATATCACTTTTGTGATACAGAGATATTCCACATTTTCTTCATTCATGGTCTCAATGTGGTATCCATTTTGACGTATATCTTTGAAACTTAACAAGTAAACTTAACAAGTTTCTATGAGATTTAGAGGAATATTGTGCATTCTCAATATTCAATTGTCTTCCTCTAGGAAATAATATTTTGGCTCTTCCGGAGCCTTCAATCATTTTGTAGTGCCAGATATAGTACAAACATTTGCTTCTTACATTACCAAAGAAGAAAAATATAACTTATCCTTGAGTATTGTGTGCGTTGTTTGACAATCAGCGAGACATATATCTACACTCTTTGTGGTGGTATCATTAGCATGAACTTCCATTTTGCTTGAGAGAAAAAAAAAATGACATATTATACCTCAAACATCAATTATATAAATATATCTTAATGATGATATCAAAAATTTGCACAAACAAAATACTCAGGAACAAATATTAATCTCTTCTCTCTTCTTTTGTTTTTTGTCTATAGATTTATCAAAAGGAAAAACAAATCTAAGATTGTGCCCAAAACAAAATGCAGAGCAACGTATAATATACATTCCAAACAATTAGAGTACTATTTGAAGAGTGAAATACTGTTAATAGAGAATTAAATAACTAAAATAAATTTCACATTTGGAGCATCAGTGTGCCAGGAACCGAATTTAACATTTAACATAGAGAGCAAGAGTAAATTTAACTTTCACTCTTTCATTTTCTATTGGAACCATGATCAATGTCCACTTATTTTGCACTATGAATCTTCTGGATTTTATAGCTAGGGTGCATCATATTATGGTTCTTTTGAACTCATTGTTCATATTATGCTATGGATCTTCTAGATTCATGGCTAGAGTACACCATACTCTGATTTTTCTGGACTCATAGTTTATATTATGCTATGAATCTTCAGGATTCATATTTTAAGTGTATTGCACAATGAAGGTGTATCCTGTTGATGGCATGTATTTCTGTGAAAATTGCATTCGGCATTCGGTGACACCAAACTGATGACCCGGGTTTTCATGATATTTTTAGGGTTTTTTCTTAGCTTCTTTTTAGCATTTTTCCTTGTCTCTTGTAGTGTTTCATGATTTTTCATGCATTTTTACCTTTTGTTTTGCCTTTCCATTGGTTGGGTAATTTGGTGGTTCTTTAAGGACCTTTTTCGTATTTTAGTGTAGTTTTGGGTCTACTGTTAATTATCTTTAGTTTTGAGTCCATTTTTTTATATTATGGTTGAACTTCTGATATTTTCAAGTGTGTTTTAATGAGTCTTAAGTTCAGGAACTGAAGGAAGTTGAAGAAGCATGGAGGATTGAAGGCTGAAACTGAAGGAAGTTGAAGAGTGTCTGTGGCAATTGGCGCTCGAGCGCCAATTAATTAGCACTCGAGCGCCAATTGGTCCAATACAGTTTCAAGCAATTGGCGCTCGAGCGCCCATAATTAGCGCTCGAGCGCCCAATGGCGTCTAAAAGTTGTTACAAATACCAGACTGAGTTGTTTTAATTTTTGTCTTTTGTACTTTGTAAGACTCGGAAGGAGGGGAGCTTCTTGGTGATTGTGAGAGGGTTTCCAAGCTTGTAATCCAGGTTTTTAGCCAATCATGGCTAATGGCTATTTTCATGCTTGGCTAATATCTTTATGTTTGGTTTTCTATGTAAGACTTTGAATGTTTACTGTAATTCCAAGTTCTATTTCATATGATTCTGAGTCTATCCTTGAATCTCATTTCCTGGATTTCAATCTAATCTTGAATGCATTCCTGCTTTATGCTTTTCTACAATGAGGATGGAAGTAAGTAGTAGATTAGGAAACTAATTTAGGATTACCCCTTCTATACTTGTTGTTAGGAATAGAGGAAGGGTTGGGGTTTGTTGATCTGAAATTGAAAACTTAAAGCCTCAAACAATTGTTTAAGTACACAAGGAATTGAGTTTATCCTTTGATTTGAAAGTATTGCCTATGCGAGGTATCGATAGGTAGTGGTTTAGATTAGAGCATCAAGGAGAAATTCAGATGAGCGCCAATTAATTAACGCTCGAGCGCCAATTAATTAGCGCTCGAGCGCCAATTGGTCCGGTAGCGTTTCAAGCAATTGGCGCTCGAGCACCTAGTGGCGTCTGAAAGCTGTTATAAATGCCAAATTGAGTTGTTTTAATTTTTATCTTTTGTACTTTGTAAGACTCATAAGGAGGGGAGCTTCTTGGTGATTGTGAGAGGGTTTCCAAGCTTGTAATCCAGGTTTTTAGCCAAGCATGTCTAATGGCTATTGCCATGCTTGGGTAATCTCTTTATGCTTTCGTTTTGTATGTAAGACTTTGAATGTTTAAGTTGTAATTCCAAGTTCTATTTCATATGATTCTGAGTCTATCCTTGAATCTCATTTTCTGAATTTCAATCTAATCTTGAATGCATTCCTACTTTATGCTTTTCTACAATGAGGACGGAAGTTAAGTTGTAGATTAGGGAACTGATTTGGGATTACCCCTTCTATACTTGCTGCTAGGAATATAGGAAAGGTTGGGGTTTGTTGATCTGAAATTGAAAACTTAAAGCCTTAAACAATTGTTTAAGTACGCAAGGGATTGGGTTTATCCTTTGATTTAAGAGTATTGCTTATGCGAGACATCGATAGGTAGTTGTTTAGATTAGAGCATCAAGGAGAAACTCAGACTTCATATGTTTAGGTTTGGTTTCCTTAAATTGTTTTAGTTGAGCAAGAACCCAAAGCATTTTCATTTCTGAATTATATGTTCATTTTCCATATTCCTACTTCGACTTATGTTTGTCAACTTAAAACAAACCTCAAAACTTAAGACTTAAACTGAGCTTTTAACTCATAATCCCCGTGGTTCGATATTTTAAAATCGGGCGAAATATGTACACTTGCAGATTACCCATCACAAGCCCCAAGTGTAAGGTGCTGGTCAGGGCTATGGTTCATAAAGACTCCACCACTTTTGTGATATTTGATTAAGAAGCGTCATCCCTTCTTAATAAACCCTATGTTGATTTGGTTAAGTCTCGACCAAGATATTTTATATTCTAAAGTAAATTTATTATGCAAATTATCTTATTGATCTTATCCTTTTATATTTGGTTGTCATTGCATAGGATTCTGGTGATTCAACGGTTCCACAAGAGATTATGAATCTGATTGGCCAGACCTTTTTATTTAATATTGAAGTCAACAACAGCTCTAATTCAAAGTTTGAACCTTCGTATCGTGTTAAGAAAATGTGTACTGAACTGGATGTTATTTCTCAGTTCAAGACTTCCATTCCCTCTATTGAAGGAGGCACTATGTTGCTTCTTATGGGCACCCCAACATCCGTATTGAAAGAAGAATCTTCTTATTCGAGTTTGGTTAAGGTAAATTTTAAATGCCATCCTTAATTATTCAATGATTGCACTATTTTCTCTGTTGTTGGTATTGGTAGCTGCAAATTTTTTTAATATCAGGATCTGAATGTTGAGTTCGTTGGAATACAAAATCTCCTGTTATGGACATGAGTAAGGACACACAGAGTTTCCCTGCACTGCCTGCAGCCTCTTCCTTAGGGATGGAAATTTAGCCCAAACACGACCTGATTTAACGGGTAAAACCCGAGTTGACTGGGTATGGGTTCTGGTAAAACCCGATTTCAAAAAGTAGTATTTGGGTTCGGGTGTGGGATGTTCACTACCCATGCCCGAACCCTACCTGAACACATAAATTTACTAAATTTCCTCCTGTATATATAATAGTAGAGTTAGGGTTAATCTTCATGCTTTGTCACTCTTTTTACCCTGTGTCCCTGACGGCTGCATCATCTTTCCTCACCCTTTGCTCCCTTCTCACCCTCTTCGCCCTCAACTTCTTCTCCATTCCTAGCTCCTCCTCCCGCGACAAGTTCCCCAAACCCAACGATCTCACCTCCATTGCTCATAACACGCTCAACACGTAGGTACCTTGCCTTGTTCGATTCAGTTGTGTCATGTTTCTTTCTATGTTGATTTTGTTGAAATTAACTTCGTTGTTTCTTGTTCTAACCAGAACCGATGATGATGATGGAAGGGGAGAGAAGTAGGTTGAAGTGATCTCAGTGGTTGTTTCTTTTTCTGGTCAGTTTCTTGTTTTTCCTTTGTTGTCATCATAATTGCTTTCTATTTTCAGTTCTTCTGACTGTGTGCGAGATCTGTGGAGTGTTGTGAATTGTGATAATTCATGAATGCTTTGTTGACTTTACAGTTAAATCTAGCAGTGACCAGGGTTTCTAAACTTAGATTGAATTCTTGCTAATTATTTTGAAGATTTTCTCTAGTTTTGAGAATACGAGTGACTTTGTCAGGTCATTTTGATTATAAAATTGTTTCCTCCTTGTTTTCCAATTGATCAATTTTAGAAATGTTGAAGAAAAGGAATGAAAAGAAAAAACATACTAATGTAGAATCATATTCTTCTTTTTCGTAATGAATTCATATACTAAGTTTGGATAAGTTCAGAAAGAACATTTACTAAGAAAAAACATACTAGTAAAAACATACTAACTTAGAATCATATACTAAGTTTGGATAAGTTCAGAAATCCTTGTATGTTCTAGCTTCCAAAAAAATTGTTTATATTTTAATTCAACCATCAATTATGGATAAGTTTAGTTACTGGTTACTGTAATTTTGTACAAAGTTAAGTGCTTAGGGTCAATTTGTGATTGAATATGTTATAATTGTTCTTTTTTAAGTGCTTAGAGTATTTTTTTTTCCTACTTTGTTAGATGGATTTCAGAATATTGCTAGATAGAAAAGTAATATGATATGGTATGCGTTTTTTTTTCTTTATGTAATCAGAAAGTTTTGCTTTAGTTAGTAACTATTTTATTAGTATCTAATTTTCTTATTTTAGTTATATTTACTGTATGTTCAGTTTTGCTTTCTTTTATTATAAATATTCATTGTATTTCATTTATGTCATAGGAAAAATGGATCAAGTGAACATAACAAGTGTGGAAGTGTGTAGTTCTGAACAAGCTAGTACTTGTCAACCAACTACGAAAGGAGCTTCTAATCCTACACCTGAAGCTCTCGCAGTTAATGAATCATCTCAGGTTGATCCTCAAGCTGATGCAGATTCAGTAGAACCTAAAACAAAGAGGCTTAGAAGTGATGTATGGCCGCATTTTAATAGAATTGAAGTGAATGGGACCCTCAAGGCATAATGCATTTATTGCAAAAAAAAAAAGCTTAGTGGCAATTCGAAGAATGGAACCAACCACTTGCGCAATCATGTGGCAAAATGTGTCTAAATGAAGATACAGACAAGAGGCCATGACAAAGGGCAAGCATTTCTCATGCCTAAAGCTTCACAAGGTAAGCAAGAGTTGGGAGCGGGAGCTTATGATGCGGATAATTCAAAAAGTCAGCTTGCCTGTGCAATTATTTTGCATGATTATCCACTATCGATAGTGGATCATATCGGATTTCAGAGATACTCCAATTCTCTCCAACCATTGTTTCAAGTTCCAACTCGAAACACTATCAAGAAGGAGGTCATTAAAATCTATGAATTTCAAAAAACATGTGTTATGAAGATGCTAGACAGTCATGAAGGAAGAGTGGCCATAACCTCAGATATGTGGACTTCCAACAATCAAAAGAGGGGATATACGACGGTCACAACCCACTGTATTGATTCCACCTGGACTTTACAAAGTCGAGTATTAGGGTAATGAGCTTTGCAATTTTATAACTTTCTTAATTATTTTGTGTGTTTTTAAGACAAAATGATTAAAAGAAAATATTGCAAATTTGTTATTTTAGGTTTATTTACGTTCCTGCCCCGCACACTAGTGATAGACTTTGTGAAGCACTTGTTTACTGTCGTATGGATTGGAACATTGACTCCAAAATATCTACAATCACTCTAGATAACTGCAACACTAATGATTCTATGATAAGAGAAGTTAAGAATAAGTTAAGGTTGGAAAATTTGTTGAGGGATAGGTCTTTACTTCATATGTGTTGCTGCGCACACATCCACAATTTCATTGTTAAAGAGGGGTGTAACATCCTTGATTTCACCTACTTGGATAATGTCTAGGTGAAGTGATAAATAAATGTTTATAATAAAAAAATAAAGTGAATATTTAGGTTAAATAAGAGTTTAATATAATATCCATAATTTATTAATTAGAAATTGAAATAAAAGAAAATAATAAAATGAGATAAAAGATTTTAATTATACTTAATTCATGAGTCACTTAAACTTGTTCAAAAGTAATCTCAAGTTACATTCTATAATCTCATAAAGCTTCTCATAATCTTTAGGAGTATAATTTATATTCCTCTTAATTTTCCTATAGCTCTATGTAGATACATCCTACACTACCTAAATCAATTTATACTCTCTTTATAATCTGTGGCAAAGCCACAATTCTTCAATGGCTAAATAATAAGTTTTCAGCTCTTTCCGTCTTCCACATATCCTCTTCTTCTCCCTCCCTCTCACGCTCCTTCCTTTCTTCTTTTGGGACGAGTCTTCCTTCCTTTCTTCTTGTTTCTTCTCTTTTATTTTGAGGTAGTGACCTGCAGCTGCAAGTTTCCTTCGCCTGAGATCACCTTCTCCCTTTCATCCATCTATAAATAGAGACGACCAAGCAATTACGAGTCCCATTCAATAGAAAATTGGCATTGGATTGCCCAACTAGATGGAATTCAACCTTTAAGATGCTTGACATTGTCATTGGCTACAAGGATGTATTTATTCGATTAAAGCAACATGACTCTCACTACACTTGTTTTCCTAGTAATTCTCAATGGCAATTTTCCAAGGATGTTTGTAAGTGCCTAGAACTGTTTAGCTCCATAACTGAGATGATTTCTGGTACTAAATATCCAACAGCCAACCTCTACTTTCCTAAGATTTGTGAAATTAAGTTGGCAATAACTGATTGGATGAACTCCCCTATTCCATTGATTAAAGACATGGAAAAAAACATGATGATTAAATTTCAAAGTTATTGGAGTGTGATTCATGATGTTATGAGAGTTGCTAGTGTTTTGGATCCTCAGTTTAAAATGCTATTGCTTGAATTGTACTTTCCTAAGTTGTATGGAGAGAGTGTAGCTGCAGAAGTTAACAAAATTCAAGAATTGTGTTATGGTTTGCTAATTGATGATATCATCAACTCAAAGATACTAGTGGAAGGTCTTCTTCATCTAGTATTGGGGTTGCTAACAATGCACATTTGACAGAATTTGATAAGTTTGTTCAGACGAGGAAACAAAATTCAAGTTTAAGTATTAAAGTTGAGTTGGATCATAATTTGCGGGATGAAGTTATAACAAGAACAGAAAATTTTGACATTTTAAATTGGTGGAAGGTAACTGATGTGAGATATCCCTCACTTCAAATAATTGCAAGAGCTGTCTTGGCTATTTCTATCTCTACTGTAGCTTCTGAGGCGACATTCAATACCAGTGGTCGAATATTGAACCATCATCGCAGCCGACTTAGTTGGACTGTATTAGAGGCCTAGATGTGGGTCGGAGTTGGCTATGGTCTGATGAGAATGCTGGTATAGTTATAAGCTATTAATTTCAATATCTTTTGAATGTCTAGTGTTGCACAAGAATATGCTACCATTTTGAATGAAATGGAATCTGATGATGAAGGTATTTTTAATTAACTTGCTTTATATATTTTGAATTAAATATTTTACTAATCATTCTTTTGATTCACTTCTTTTTTTTCCGAAAGCAAAATATAAATTGATTGATGAGTAAATGTCAAGGATTTACAACCCTCCTCAAAAGGGATCAAAAAATAGTCAAGCCAGCAACAACCCCACCCGCCCAAAGCACCAACCAAACCAGCAAAAGCAACCAAGAACAACCAAAAGCCTAAAAAGCCAAGGACAACCAAAAAGCCCTCAAGACCCCCAAAACCAAGCACCTAAAACTCTCCCTGTACAAACCTAATTTTGATTCACTTCTTAATACAGAGGAACTGATGGCTAGTTCTTCAGGTTACCATTTTGAAGATTGATAGTTGTTGCATTTGTGCCCATTTAAGAAGATGTTGTTTAAGGCACTGTTTTATTTACTCATTTTGGAAGAACTTGCTGATTTTGATTGTGGAACTCAAAATTTACTTTTGTGTTATTTCCTTGTACTGATGTATTCTCTCTTAAGTTTGATGTATGCTCTAATTTCAAAGATTATGACTTTTGTTCTCTTAAGTTTGATGTATGCTTTAATTTCAAAGGTTATGTCTCTTGTTGAATGGTGAATCAGTGATTGAGAAAAAAGATAGAAACTCTTCATTTGCTAACACTTACAAACATTATCTTAATAGCAATATGCCAATATTTCAATAATTGCATAAAACATGTGTTTTTGTACATTCGGGTTGGGTTGGGTCGGGTTTGGGCAAGAAGGAAGGAACATTGTGGGTTTCGGGTTTGGGTAGGGTATACCGGAACCCGATAGGGTCGGAAATGGGCATCAATTTTCTTCACCCGACATATTCGGGTAGGGCTTGGGTTCGGGTTTTCCTTTTCGGGTTTGGGTATGGGAGAGGCAAAACTCGCGCCCGACCCTACACCTTGCCATCCCTACTCTTCGCATAATGAACCAGTAATTGTTTTTGACAACATTCATGATTCAAAATTTAAAATAACCATTTTGTTGATGTAACTATTTTGTTTTTTAATGGCCCCATTTTAGGCTTATACAAAAGATTCCACCAATTCTGTAGAGGCATCAAAACTTGATATACCCATTGTGTAATTGAACATCTCTGACCAAACTATACATGTTTGTACCAACCGCAATCTGGTCTCCAAGCCTGTTGTCGTCCCCCTTGCTGTTCTTCATTCACTCAAGAAATCTAAAAATACCTATATAAAGTCTAAGAGCAGGGTTTTTACATAGTAGTTCTCTGTTAATTCATGTGCAATTATTTTGTCTAACTTATTTTTAATTATTTGATATATCAGAAATTGGATGGGGTTGTTGAAGTTACTGGCGGTTCCCAAGATTTTGAAACTGATAATGAACCCGAAGACAACATAGGAGTTGGTAGTCAGGCATCCCCACCCTCCAAGCATCTATCTCCCCCCGATACCGAAATTGTTGAAATGTCAAGTGCAATCAAGAAGCCTTTGAAATGTCAAGTGCAATCAAGAAGGAAAAGATATGAAGGATGATGTTTTTGTAGTAGTCCCCGTTTGATGTTTGGTTGTTGTCGCCTTTTGATGTTTTGTTGTTTTGATGATGTTTTTCCAGAATGTTTCCTTCCTATGTTTTGGTTCTCTATGATTCCCAATTTCCAATTTTCCATTTGTTTTGTGGCGGCAGTGGATTTTCTTGGTTTATTTTGTTAGAATTGTATCAGGGTCATTTTCAAATGAATGCGAGTTGTTATTTTGTTGGAGCAATTATTTTGTCTTGGAATTATATTTTCTAGCCGAATGAAATATTATTATATAGATTTATTTAAGGTCTCATACAAATGAAGCATTCATGTATCGATCACATAATTTCGTTTTTTATATTTATAAAAATGATCAGACAAATATAATACATTTTGAAATCTCGTTTATAACTTTCCTGGCAAGCAGAAAACTTGAATGCTTTCTTATTCAAACATGTAGGTTTCCCATTTTTAAACCTTTAAACTACAACTGTTATAATATTTAAGTAATCATAATAAATTTGAGTTTTTATAAGTTTATTTCTAGCAAATTAAGACTTTATCTTTTTTTTTTTACGTTTAAATTTTTTTTTTTCAGAAACAATAGTAATTAGAAATCAAAAGGTATCTACAGATTGGATGTAAAATCAAAACTACAACACATGATATAAATACTTCCTTTGAATACCAAATGAATAAATTGATATAATTTACATTCTACATAAATCTTAAAAAACTTAATAAATTGAAATGTAATTTAAATATTCAAAATCTTCCTCTAATTCATTTTTTATATTATTCGATTAGCAAATGGTATTTGCAAGATTTTTAAGAGATTATAACAATCAGATATGAAATATAGATATGTTTTTGTCATTAATTTCACCTTATTTATGGCAATCTATCACAACTTTCAAATTTTTTTTGAGTTTTCTAAACCATTTTATTGATTCTGTTTTTCAATTTAAGCTACTCCCTCCGTTCCTTTTAAGCGTCATTTTAGAAGAAATTTTTTGTTCCTATTTAACTGTCGTTTTGATGTTTGGAGGTCAATTTCGTCAATTATACCCATAACAGTAAGTGAAAATTAAATTTCCATTACATCAATTCAAAGTTTTGTCTAGTAAGTGGAAATTAAATTCCAATAAAAGTACTCAAAAGAGTTTTCAAAGTTACATAGAAAAAAGCACATAAAGGAATACAGGAGCACGTAACCGTGACAGGAGCATAGAGGAATAAAACAAAGTGAATAAACAAATCCTTGTAATATTGAAAATGAATTCTCCAAAAGGCACATAGTTACATACATAAAAGTGAAGTAATTAAACACACATGAAAGGACAAACATAATTAAACACACATGAAAGGACAAACATACAAGTGTCATTGTTGCTTCAACCTCTTCTTCTAAGTTATCTTCATCAGACTCGTCTGACTCAAATATATGTTGGTTTGTTAATGATCATGTTTCAGCACCACTATTTGAAGCAATATTTGATGAGTTCTAAATTTTGTGAACTTATAATATGAAGCCATATTATATTTACTAGTGATTTTTTTTTTGAGGGAAGCTTAAGTTTTGATTAAAAGAATGGGAGGGAAGTTAAATGTTTATTTCGTTGATTTGGAGGGAGGTTATAAATTTTTATTGCTACTAGGGAGGGAAGAATGATAAACGTTTTAATCATATGAGAGAGAGTGAGAAAAATTAATTATCCACTATCTTGGTTGGAAAACTTATAACTTCATGATTAGGATGTGAGATGATAGAATGATAAAAAAAACTCCAATAATCAATTATCTTGGTTGGAGAGATTTTTGCTAAAATGACACTTAAAAATGAATCGATGGAGTGTATCATAAGAGAGTGGACCTCATCTTCTTCCTTTGATTCTGTTCAGCCCCTTTCCTTCACAAGACCGCCAATGGCTAACCTAAAAAATCATCCTCAACTGTTTTACAAGTACTTCCTACCTGTTGTCAGCCGCGAGAAGGAGGTTTGATAATATCAAGTTATTACTTTTTTCTTTTTGAATCCCCTATTACTGTCATTTGCAGTATGAAGGTGAAGTGATGTTGGGATATGTCAGACATTTGAGGAAAATATATTTATCTAATTGCAGATTTAGTTTTTCTAAAATATTATACTATTTTTGAATTGAAATATTTTATATCAATAATATAAGAAAATTTTGAGGTCCTTGCATATATGGAATAGACATGAAATCAGAGCCTTTGTATTTATTTTAGATAAAATTATTCTTACAATTAATTATTTTTTTTGAAATTAAATTGCATGCCTTTCTTTTAATAAGAGCAGAAACAGTTACAGTAATAGTTGTTGTGCCTTGGCTAGGATTACAATGACCATCAAACAAGCAAACAAAACTAACCATCCTAATCTTTTTTTTTAAAGAGCTAATCTAATTTTCAAACTATATAACATCTGATGTAGAGTATACTATATTTTTTTAGCAAGTCTTTTTTTAAGTTTATTATTAACATAACTAAGTCATTGATTTTTTAGAAAGATGAAATTGCAAATATGTTTTATTTTAATGTATTAAATATTTTTTTCTTAAATTAAGTTATATTATGATTAACCATTAGCCATTTGAATCCTTGGATGCGATATATGTTTTTTTTTTATTTCTTGAAATCTAATTTCCATGTTGTTATTGTAACACCCCAATTCTAAACGGTATATGTATTGCAAATATCAGAGTGATAAAAATTCTAACACTCATGAGGCATTACATAATCACTTAAAACATTAACATAATGCTCCTGTAACAGATACATAGCACATAAACTTTAAGATGAACTCATAAATAAACATAAATGCTCTTGTGACAGTTAATTAGTCTTTGAACTAGTTCACTTTGACAAATAGTTATGCAGCGAATCCAATGTCTTTAAAACTTAAAGAAAACATAGTATCTTGCCCACAACTTAAAATAGAAACAACTTCTCAAATAACAACTTAATTCAAATTATAACAGAAAGGAAAACAAGCGTCCATTTCCCCCCGAGTGCTACGTATCAGAGCAAGGACTCCAACTCAAACTAAAAGCTATAGACTACTCCTCCTGGTTACCTGCACGTTACCGACGAGGGTAACATTCAAACAGAAGGGGTGAGATATCGAGTAACATAAATAGGAGAATGAAAATTAATATGCTAGATTAAGGCCACACCATTTCCTTTTACATTTACATAGCTCAGTTACTAAAAACAGTCACAAATAACATCATCAACTCGGATACAATTCGAACACAACAATGATTATGCATATGTATGAGGTACCAACAGGGCTTCAGTCCTCATCACTAATTGCCAATTATTAGAGGCACAAGGCATAAGCCTTCATCACAAATCGCCAATACAGGCCATCACAGAGTATGCAGATGCTATGCGACTCAAAAGGACGTATACATCTCATAATCATAACTTCAACATGAGGCATTGCGCCTATATCACTACATCACTTAAAACAACACAATTCAGCACACATGCAATTTTTATCAACTATACAGTTACCCTGACACCTTAGGCAATTTTGACACCAAATCAATGAAACAACTCACTTAAGCATGCAATCATGGAAGAAGCTATCACATATGGTAAATAAATCATGGATTTCATGCTAAAGGTGTTCAGCCACATGCACCATCCTCATAGCTAATACATGGCACATAAAGACATTAACTTTCATACAACATGTAAGCTAAATCTAATTATATTTTCAAAACAATCAGAATTTCCGTAATCTGGAAAAACAGCAGGAACATCAGCCACTAAAAGCGGTCTCCTAAATTCGTTACTGAACCAAAAATCATGTATTTTATATGCATAGAAAGCTAACTTAAAATCCTACAATTTCTTAGTTGATCACATCTTCATTTGAGCACTCTAACTGGGCGAAAACAGGTCTCGAAGTGTACTGTCCAGCCCAGGAAATTTTTGGACAGCAGCACAGCATCATCAATTGTAAATTCATGGCAAACCAGAATTTAAAACCAGAAATTCCATCAATCAGGACACAGGTACAGTAATTGTAAATTCAGAACAGAAAATCATGGCAAACCAGAAATTAAAATCAGAAATTCAGTCCAGGGTTTCAGATTCCAGCCGCTGGTTTTTCCCCAATCCCATATTTTTCCTCCCTCATTCAATCACCCAGAATCCCCAAAATCATTGGATTCAATTACAGATTTCTAGAACATCATTAACAGCAACAGTTATACATCCCCAAATTCCACATATCTTTCACCATAATCCCATTAGAAACTCAAAACCCCACCCTTACCTTTGGATTGAGTGCAGCTCCGAGTTCCCTGATCAAAATCTCTGAAACGGAACCGTTCTCCCTCCCTTTCTGAAGTTTCACGCACGCACTACTCTTTCTCTCCTTCTCCTCCTGCTACTATACACACGATTCTCTCTTTTTCTTTTTAAACCCTTCTTTTTATTCTTTTTTTTTTCTTTTTAAAACTCATGTCTACCCTTTTTCCACCTTAACCCTATTTTTAGTATATTATAATTCCATTATTACTATTACCATCACAAAACTAAACCCTCTTAATTAATTACATACTACTAAAATTAATACTATTCTAATATTAATTTCTCCTGACTAAAATTAATAATTTACCCGATTATTAATTAATCGAATACAGGTGTTACAGTTATCATGACAATGGATTATCCCCCAATGGTTTCAAAAGTATTTTGCCAATTTCAGTTTGGATTTATTTGTAACAATAAACGTGTTGAGAGGTTTATCCGAACAAATCTCTTGTATTTATTGTTTTATAGGGTGATTAAAAAAAACTTACTCATGATTTGTCTCATCTATCAACCGTGTTTATAGGCTAAAAGTTTGTTTAAAACCATGTTCTTGGTAACATCCATATGGACCATGTTTGTTTAAAAGTTTGTTTTGAGTTATATTTTCCAAGCTACCATATGAAATGATGATATTCAGTTTTACAGTAGCTATACACAAAGTTTCTCTCATGAGAGAAGTCTTTGGGTTACGAAACTCATGATGGCTGTGTATCTCGGTGCATGCCTGGAAAGGTAGATTTAGTTTCAGCCTTATATTGTGCATATGCTTTTTATCTTGACCACATGATCTCTGGAAATTTTTTTTTTGATACGTAACTCTTCATCTGAAAACCATTTTACATATAAAAAAAGTATTATTACCAACAATATCCATTTAGTGAAAAGGCTAGCCAATTTCCCACTTGCACCTATATATAAGCCTGAAAGGATTGTTTCTTTCCAACACATGAACAAGTAGGCTGAAAGTTACTACGTGCTCCCCTCGAATTTCCATGTACTGAAATAGCCATAGTCTAAAACCCATAGTTTTGTTTTTTGCTTACTTATTTGACTACTTTCTTGAACTATGAATCTGCTTCAAATAGTCTTCCCTTTGGTTTTTTTAATCTATTTTCTAATGCATGAATCAATGTTTTGGTTTTTCTTTATAAGCAAATGTTTTGGTTATAAACAATGAAGTTTGTCTTCATCTCTTTTCTTTGTCAATACATAAGATTTTATTATACTATTTATTTTTTGATTTTTACTATTCTGAACCTCTTCTAGCTTTATTTACTTATAAACAATGATATAAAGGTACAAAATAGTGAACATTTTTTTTGGACAATAAGTATAAGTATATTATCCCATTTTGATTAATTCTGTAATTTAGTTTTGTGCTTCTGAACTAAAGGAAAAAAAAATCAAGTCTGATGGACAAAAATTAATCTAATTTTTTTCAAGTATGATGGACATAAATTGATCTATAAATTCAATAATTTACCAAATTCTGATTGTTAATTATTTTTATGCATAATATTATATCTCTCATAAAAATAATGAGAAACCAGTTTTCCGATGTACCAAAAAACAATAATGAGAATTCATTGCTTGTAGAGTTTGTTTTGTACCATGGATACCGAGTCCTTTGATTTATATTTTTAAAATATTCTCCATAATTTTTATATTATATGTGATGTTTTTTTTTCTCTGGTTGCAATTCGGGAATACACTTAGTTGCCTCCAATGTTTATCAGTGAATATGACAACATGGTTAGTGAAACTGTTTTGTTGATTGATGCTGGTGGATCAATTTTTAATGTTTGGATGTAGAAGAATGTTGTTATTTACATGTCACTACGAGTATCTCTGACCTTAGGGTTCAATGCAATTTGTTTCATGGTGGATGGTTAGATGCCTTCAATTGGGTCAATTTGTGTTTCATATAAAGATCATGGATAGGGAAATCTGGGAGGTTAACTACTTTTTGCCACCTATCTTTCGTGAGATTGGCTGGGATGATGAAGACTATATACATGTTCAAGTTGATAGTGATGCAGATGAGCTTAATGAAGAGTTTTATTTTACACTGAAAATGTCTCATGTGGTCAGCAATAGGAAGGTACATTTCTTTGAGCATCCTTCTAGGTGATTTTTTCATTTTATACTACCTTTATCCATTAGTTAATTGAGATCTTTCTATGTTATGTTTAGGTTCTTCCTGCTGCTTTGATCAGGTTTTCTATGCTGCATATGAAGCCAAGTTGTTGTGTGTTGAGGGATGAATTCAGTAGGAGGTACTTTTTCTCTCTCTATATTGACACACTAGGAGAGTTAACGAAGGCCATTTTAGAAGAGGATGGATTGAATTTATTCAATCAAATGACTGGTTATGGGGGATGTGGTTTACATGGGGATAGACAAGAGGGATCCAACTGTGATTCACATTGGGAAGGTTAATCCATATGAATAGTTGGAATTAAGTAGTATAATACTTTGTATAAGGATTAATTTTGCAACTTGGGGCTATCATGTTTCAAAAAGGCTTTTCTATTCATGCCAAATTAGAAGTTGGGGTTTTTCTCTTTTTATCATCATATTTGTTGTCTTTCTAACTAAAATTAGTATGAACTTTGTCTTTGAATTGTTGCTTTGTTGATGTATTTTCTGTCTCACTAGGGAGGGTTTGTTCCCTTGGAATGGTTTTTTCAATTAATGGTTATCCTTCCTAGAAAATAATTTTGTATATTCATAATTTTAGCAACTAAGCTTATCATCAATGGACTACCAAGAAAAGATGTGTGAATAGCCAAGGAGCAAGATGACAAAAGCTATTTGGAGACATGTTTTTATTTTATTCTATTTGTCGTGTTTTCTTTTAGTTGTCTACTAATTAAGTTAATTTATTTTGTTGGTTTAAAAATGTGATAACAATATAAGTCTTTATTTTTGTTTCCTACTTTCATGAAAAACAACTTCATAAAATGATATTTGCATTTTCTTTATCCAATCCTATTTTTTTATGGAGATTTAGAGAATATTTGAGATTATTATTATACATATAAGAAATCTTATTAGGAGTATATCACTTAAACTTAAAATCACAATAGATGTGATTTGTTAGTTTGGTTTTCAAAACAAAGAGTAATATGGTAATTTAAATATGTTTTTAGTATAGTTTTTATTTGTATATTATAAAAAAAAATTGATATCACATTGTGAATTTATCAATATTTTAATATGCTTTTTATACTATTGAACCATCACGAAGTTATATTGAGATGCATGGCTACATAAAATTTTCAATTCAATTGCAGTGATAAATAACAACTAGCTTCCAGAGTCAAAATCAATACCAAACCCTATATCTCATTTTCTAGCAATTTCCATATTTTAATAACTTAATAGTAAACTATATTGAATGGAGATTTGCTTTCATGTGGAAAGTAAGCGTCCAGATAGAATTTGTATCAGATACTCCTACCTTATTGTAGCCTTCTGCTTCCCACACGTATGTTTTGCATATCTTGGGGTTGTTGGAACTCATTTAAAATTAATCATATTATTCTTTTGGTAAATGTCTAGAAGAAGTAAGCTATCTATCCTACTGTATGATCTATGACATGCGTGAGACAAGTTGTTGCACACCATTTAATTTTCTGTTCAATCTCCTAAATGTGTTAGCTATGGTAGTTGGGTGGTTATTAAATCACACCCAATCCCTTCGTGGCACTATATACATGTTGGTGTATGTGTGATTTCCATATTGAGTTCCAAACCAACAAAACCTTTGCCCTCCAGTACTTCTTGCATTTTGTTCTTTCTTCTTCCACCCATGGACCACCTGATTTGTTGTCCCCTCGGTTTCTACAAAGGATGGGTGATAGTAACTAGCCATAATGCTTGCCTTGCCCAGACATTACTGAGATGCTTCAATTTGACAATAAATTTATTGATGATGAACTTAACTACAATAGAGCAGAGAAAACATAGAAGCACATGTCATTGTTAAATTCTCTCAATGATGATCAATGGAATGCCTATTATCATATTATGGACACAACCTTTTCTAGATCGGGTGGATTCTTCTTCCTATATGGCTATGGGGGTACTGGAAAAAAATTGTTTGGAATACATTGTTTGGAGCATTGAGGAGCCAACATCTAATTTTTTTTAATGTTGCGCCAGGTGGTATTGCTTCTTTATTATTGTCTGGAAGTAGGATAACTCATTCTAGATTTTTTGTACCTATTGGTGTTCATGAATATTCAACATGTAATACTCAACGTTGCGTCAAGGTTGTTGTTCTTGAAGGTGATTTTAGGCAAATACTTCCAGTTATTTAAAAGGACAGCAGGCATGACATTATATCTTCTACTATTAAGTCCTCAGATATTTGGAAGCAATATTGCCAAGTTCTAAGTTGAATAACAACATGAGGCTCTCAAGTTCATCAGGTTCACATGATTTGGTTTAGACAGAGAAATTTGCTAAATGGATTCTTAATATTGGAGATGGATGCAATGACTCTAATGCGTATGGGGGGAATATGATGTAACAATTCCAGAAGAATTACTTATTCAAGAGTCTGAGGACTCATTACTTGAATTGATTAATTATACTTATTCTGACATCAACAATATATGAACAAAACTTCAAATTTTTGGAAGAAAGAGCAATCTTGTGCCCCACTTTGGATGTTGTGCATATGATTTACGAATTTTACTCTCAACAATTCTAGGTGATGAAACTGAGTACCTTAGTTCTGATTCGTCATGTCCTTCGGATGCAGATTCTGATATAAGAAGTGAATGGTTTATAACTGAATTCTTAAATGACATTAAATGTTCTGGTGTTCCTAATCATAGCTTGAAGTTGAAAGCTAAGGTACATATTATGCTATTGAGAAATATTGATCAATCATCAAGATTGTGTAATGGTACAAGCTTATAGTCAACTGATTGGGCAAAAATGTTATTGTTGCCACTGTGACAACAAGAACAAATGTTGGTGATAAATTATTTATTCCCAAAATGAGTTTAGTTCTTTTTGATCCAAAATTTCCATTTAAGTTCGAGAGGAGACAATTTTCAATATATCTATGTTTTTGCGATGACCATAAATAAAAGTCAGAGACAGTCTTTATCGAATGTTGGTCTCTTTCTTCCTAAACTAGTTTTTACGCATGACCAGCTATATGTGGTTGTGTCTAGAGTAAAAAAGAAGAAGGGTTTAATTTGAAGATTTTAAGCTTAGATGAAGAAG
This sequence comes from Lotus japonicus, assembly GCF_012489685.1. Classification (NCBI taxonomy): domain Eukaryota; kingdom Viridiplantae; phylum Streptophyta; class Magnoliopsida; order Fabales; family Fabaceae; genus Lotus; species Lotus japonicus. The sequence continues at coordinate 44,449,790 of NC_080044.1, forward strand.
GAAAGGTATCTAATCGACCAAAAATGTTGTTTACAATGAGTTTGTTGATACTCTATAATTAATTAATAAGGTAAACCCCGATTTCTATTTTTCTCAATATTCTTAAATTTCATAAAAAAATAAACATGAGTATGTTATATTCTTGACAATTTTAATTTGTTGTTTATATTATAATGCATTTTTGAAGGAATGAAATAAGCATTAAATTCATCAAGTTGGTTAGTTGTCTATTTTCAAACTAGAAAGCTATAATGTATATTATTGATCATTTATAGTATTGTTTATAATGTTATTTTTGTTTTTAGGATATGGTTGCTCACTGCTCGAAATTGGGATATGTTTATATGTGCTGGCAACATTTTTCAAAGAGATGTGATATATGTGATATATATATATATATATATATATAATTGTTGATTTTTTGAAAATGTGATTCGAATGGTGGAACAAATGATGAAACAGATAGCTATTTAATTTTTGGAATTGAATTGTCATGGCAAAAAATTATGTTTATATGTTAGCAGTGTTAGTTCAAGATATTTCTTATAGCTTAAGTTCTCATTTGAAATCTATTTTGTTCGCAGCTGTAATATATATATGATATTCAAGAATAAATGGTTAAATATTAATTAGCTATGTCCTAAGCAGAAAATAGGTAAGCACTAGATATTATACCCGTGCGTTGCACGGGTTTACTTACAATATTTTTTAACATTATATATAAATTATTATAGTTTAAATAAATAAAAAAATATTTTTTAATTATAATTGTAAATAAACTGTGTTAAGACATTTCAATAAATATTATTAGATTTTTTTGTATAAATAATTAATATTACTCAAATTTTATTATTGATATTTAATTATTAGCATAGAAATGATTTTTAGAAATAAAAACATTTATGAAAAATTATTAAGTTAATTTGAAATATTTAAATTACGTAAAAAAATGTTAAGTGCTAGTGTCATGAAATAAATTTTAGTATCATTTTTTATAGAGTAAAGTACACTCACCTCCCTCAAGGTTTGTTATAATTACACTCCACCCCATTCTTATCTAAAATCTACACTCCACCCCATTTTATATGGAGGCAAATTTAGTGACGAAAAATATTCTTCATTAATATTTAGTTATTATTTAAATTGTTAATCAATAATTTCAAAAAATATTTTCAATATAATCCAATAAATTTCCTCCTCATTCTCTCAATCGCGTTCTTCTTCCGTAAATTCACAATGCAAATTATGCAATAGCACACCTGACCGGTTGACAAACCATATCTCGAGCATAGTGAAACATGCTTGTGTTTTTATATTTGGTAATAATTTAATTTTAATCAAAATAATCTCTTTACACCTCCAATTTTCAAAATTGGATTGTAGACCCAGAAAACAACACAAATTGATGAAGAAAATAGAGAAACAAAATTAAGAAATATGAAGTGGATCAGAGGTTATTAGAACCCAACGATGCAGTGGAGCACCGTTTTTAACAAAATCCAACAACATCTTAAACCAACAGAGCGTTCGTTCACAACTTAAAGGGGTGAAGTTCACAAGAAGTAGTTGAACAAGTGGCTTTGGGGATGTGCGATTCACGTTCTGGGGTTTAGGTCGCAACAAAACTTTTAGGCATGGTGGTGCCACGGGGTTTCACATTATGGGACGGTGGTCGCCGTGTTAAAGGGAGCAAAGGCTTGGTGGTGGCCGTTTGTGATGAGAAATATGATTTGGAGATAGATAAGACGTGGACTTAACATACAGAGTTGATGGTTTTTTAAATTTAATTCAGTAAAATTATTTTCATAAATTAATGTATGATAGTGTATATGCATTAAATTTATTTAAATTTTAACTAATTAGTAATTATTTTTTATTAGTGACGAATTTGTTTTCGTCACTAAATTTTGCTTTTATAAAAAATGGGGTGAATTGTAGATTTTAAAAAAGAATGGGGTGGAGTGTCATTCTTGCAAACCTTGAGGGGGTGAGTGTATTTTACTCTTTTTTATACTTTTGTTCTGGAAATGAACACTCAAGAATGGTATAAGCCTCAAACCCTAGTAAAGCATGAGTCTAGTAATAGCCTAATCCTTTAGAATAAACTTTGCAATGATCATAAAGTCCCCTTTTATAGAGGTTACATGAAACCCTAACTTTGCCACTAATGGGGCTTGTTGGGTCGTACCTCACTCGACCCAACTCCCTTACATACATCAACCGCCCCTGGCGCTTGCCCTAAGGGGGTCCCTAATCTCCTAAGTCATTTCTCTCGCCCCTAGCGAGTTCCTCTCTTTTAGGTCTTGTTCGTCCCTGGGCAAGTTCCTCTAGGGTGTGGGGGGCTCGCCCAATCCAACTTTTTACCAAGAAAGTCATTTGTTGTGACTTGTCAAGGTCAAGAAGAATAAATTAATTTTAAATTTTAGAATTATGATAAGTGATAACATAAATAGCTTAAAATATTATCAAGCGAATTTAAATTTATTTAACTTATTTGGTTTCCGAATGTTTTCTCAAAGCCGATAGCCAAGAGACTTATAATCTCTCGAGGTTCTACGATCACATTAAATGGATATGTCTCTCACAACAAACATTTATTCAACTTTGACCATTATTATTTTTCTCTATTATGCTTCCTTAAGTAATTTTTTTTTACAACAAAAGATGAATATTATTAATAGCAAATGATTCATGAGAACAACCCTCTCATGGATAAGTAATTTTTACTAATGTATCATAGATCAAAATTATTATTAGATATTTTTTCAATAATGCACATATATGCTATAGTTAACTTTAAATTCATTTTAACGGCGCTTTTTAATTTTAAAACTATTTATCTACATTATTTATTAAAAATATTATTTTAGTATTAACTAATTTTAATTTTCAATATTTGTCAAATGCAAAACTAAAGAAAATTTCAGTTTTTTTTAACAAAATTAATTTTTAATATTGACAATAATTTTTTTTAGTTTTTAATTTGAGAAGTATATGGTTTAATGCATTTAATACTCTTTGCTAATGAGTTTAATGCAAAAGCTCAAGTGAGCTTTACATATATATATGGAATAAGAAAATGTTAGGAAAAGAGTGTGGCAGACGTTTATGCATGAGTAGAGAGAGAAGCTCTGGTTGGCAACCTCCACCATGGTGGTTTCGGCCATGGCAGACAACCGGCCATGATCGTGATCAACGATCCCGGGGAGAACAAATTTCCAGGCAGTGGCAAAGGCAAGATGGCAGACGTTTCAAGAGACCAACCAAGGTGCCGGGAGAGCATCGTGATCAGCCGGGAGTGCGTCAGGAGCAACATGGTGGTCGTGTTCAGCAAAGGCAGATCTCACCGGCGCATATCCAAGGGGAAGGCTCCAAATCTGCTTCACTACGGTACCAGTTTCGACGTTCCCAAAGCCAAGGAAATAACCAGCAACGTTTAAATCTGCTACCAGGATCCTTTTCAATTTTTGTTGATGGATTGGGAGATAGGATTACTCATGCAAAATTGAGAGCAATATTTGCGAAAGCAGGAAGACTACGTGAGGTTTTTATTCAGCAAAAAAAGAAACCCCATCATCGCTTTCGATTCGGATTTGTTCGATTTACTTGTGATGATGAAGCCAGAGCAGCAATCTGTAAGTTCAATGGACTGAGACTTGAAGGAAACTATTTGGTAGTTCAAAAAGCGAGATTCCAAAGAACTTTTCAAACTGATAGAGTTCCGCCGCCAGGGAAGTATCAATATGAAATTCGTGGCTGGAAATTGAAGGAGGAAAATATAGCGAATAACCAAGATGTTGTAGCTCAGAAACAACATGAAACAGATTGGCCTTCTGGGAAAAAAGAATCAAGTCAATTACAATTTCTTGCAACAGACATGGATGAAACGTGGGTTCAAAGGTGTGCTCAGGCTCGCACACTTTCACTTAAGCCAGTTGAGATTCTACAGGAGGAGTTTAGTCAAATTGGCTTGTTCAATTTCAGATTAATCCCGCTTGGAGCTAGTGAAGTGATATTGGAGTTTGAAAATAAGGAAGAGATGGACAACACTATCACAGAATGTGCTTTCTTCCTGGAACAGTTGCTTACGGATGTAAAACCATGTTCTGTGTTCACGTTCGGCACGTCGCACTTTGTCTGGATTCGCTTATGGCAAGTTCCGTTGGGCTTATGGAACGAAGCTTTTTTCGCTGCAATAGGAAACAAGTTAGGAACGTTCGTTTTAGCCGACACTCCAACTGTGCTACGACATCGCGCGGATTTCGCTCGAGTGTTAGTTCGCATGAACCATCCACTTTTACATTGTTTCACGATTGATTGTTGATGTTGGGGGCACATCCTGTATAATCCTGGTTGAGAAGGATGTGGAAGCACATGACTATGGCGTAGTTGAGGATATGCCGTCCACTCCGGTAAAGGTGTATAATTTTGAAGAGGAGAAGGTTGAAGCAGATGATGAGGTACAGGAAGATGAAGCCCAAGAAGATGATAACAAGGATCTTGGTTCGGCAACAACTATTGATCCTGACGAAGTAGATAAAATTTACAGGGATGGCGGTTTGGAGGGTTTGAGGAGCGGCGGAGACGCAAGAATTGTAGCGGTGCAAGGCGACGACGGTATCTCACCAGAGGAGGAGGCCGTGAAGAACAACCAGCCGGAGAAGAATGAATCTTTTGGGCCAAAATCAAATTCAAATTCGTTGTCGTTAATGGCTGCATTCAATTCTGTGGAGGAACAAAAGGAACAGTTACGTGATATCATTGATGCAGGCTATTCTTTGGAGGAGATTGAGGGATGGATGGAGAATTTAAAAGCTGATGGAATATTGAGCAAAGAAAAACAAATCATGGATAAAAAAATTCAAAATCAGGAGAAGAGATATTCAGTTACAGGTTTTTCCTTTAATTCCAAAGATTTGTTTCAAAATAACAATTATCCTTGGCCTTTTAATTTTGATTGCAGGGACCCACGACCAAATAATCAGCTTCCATGGACTAGGACGTGTTTGCCACCACAAGTTAATAATCAAAATTCGTTTTTGAGCCTAGTGGGTCCCGTTTCAAGTTCAATTTCTCTGAAGCAACATGAAAATCGCAGCGAGTTCGTTCATACGACGCCTAATCAGATAGTTAGAAAGAAAGTTTCTACTTCTTCTCTCATGCGTGATGAATCCCTTCATATGACACCAGTTCAGAATCGAATCCAACCTGCAAGCTCCCCCGGTTGTGAAACTTCACCTGTTTCTGTGTCGCCGGGATTGGAACAATCACCAAAAACAAATTCCTCTAAAAAACGTTCGCAGCGTGGGCGTCCAAAAGGCAGCAAGAATAAACCTAAACCTTTACCAGCGGATTATTTAGAACCAATGCAAGGGGAGGATGGAGTGTCGACACGGGCTCAGAGAACTTGGTTACTTGGAAAACAGTTGGGTTTGAAACCGAGAGGCTCGGAAGCGCTGATGCTTCGAGGCTTAGAGGCTCAAATTCGACAAAATCATTCTCATCTAAACTGACATGTCAGGATCATGGCTAACCTGGAATGTTCGAGGTCTAGGCGGATCGACCAAAAGAGAAGTGGTGAAAAAAACAGTATTGCAACTGAAACCAGAACTCTTGTTTTTGCAAGAAACCAAAGTGAATGAGCAACGACAGCGTACAATTGATTCTTGGACTCAAAGTATGCAAATGAGACATGTTGAAGTCCATTCAGTGGGAATATCGAGCGGTTTGATGTGCTTGTAGCGTGATATTTCATTACAGGTTCAGATAGTGGCTACGGACACATGTTTTATTCTATTGTCTGTAAAAATTCCAAATTTTGAAAACAGTGTGTTAGTTGGCAATATATATGGTCCTCATACGGCTCAGGAACAACGAGTATGCTTTGATGCGTTGACAGCACATATTCTGGGGCATGGTGGATTAGTTTTCCTTGGTGGAGATTTTAACGCAGTACTACTGGGGTCGGAACGCCTACCTGGAGCAGGCAGGAAGGCTTGTGGAGTCGTTTGGATCGTTGGTTGTTGCTGTTGATGTTGATGTTTGCTGGACTCGCTGTATTTGCTGTTGATGTACGAAATTATGTTGCTGTTTATTGACGTTAATTTGGTGCCGTTGCGGACTTGCCGTGCTTTAACGATTTAATGTGTCCAGGGACTAAGCTGTGTTACATGTTTTCTTGTTAGTGCAGATTGACTTCCCCAAGATTGTGGTACTCTTTTTCCTTGCTTGATTTTTATCCCACTGGGTTTTTCCAAGTAAGGTTTTAATGAGGCTCTCTCTTGGGGTTTCGTTTCGTCATTCTGTGGGTTAGTGGAAGGTTTTTAGCACAGCTCAAGATGTATTTTCATACTTTAGTCTTATCAGATTCAGTTTGTACTTGGTTCTTGCCTATAGCTCATTTTGGCTTAGGCTCTTATTAATAATATACCTTTCGTTTTCAAAAAAAAAAAGCTTTACATATATATATATATATATATAGATAGATTATAAATATATCAGAACTAGTTCAAATATAATTTTACCACAAATATTTTAAATATAATAGTGTTACAATATTTCAGATATAATAATTAGTTTAAATATAATTTTAAATTGTTTTGTGAAAAATCTCCCCGTGCAGCGGCTTGGTCCTCCTCCACTTCACCACGTGGCAGCTGTCGGACGTTTGACTGTGTTAAGACGATGGCTTCCGTGGGTCAATTACAAAATGAACCACCATGGTGCAGTTCAATTATTTTACTGTGAAGACATAAATACCCCTAGTTCTTATAAAAATTCCATTCTTTTTCCTTTATCCTTTCCCCTTCGTAGTTACAACCGCTCCATCCAAAACCTTAATGTGCTCTGCCACATATAATCCAGAACCCGCCCATATTCACTAGATTGGATAGCTTGAATTCACCTGAAAATCCAGAGTTTCTCTTGTGATTTTTACCATGACCACTAGTTCTTAATTTTGAATAATTACCTCCAGTCTTGTTTACAAAGCCCTTTAACTTCTTAACAAGCTCCACCCCCCCCCCCTCCATTTCCAACCTCGGCATTTTAATTTTCTCTCTGCCTTACCACCTGGCATCAAGGAGTGAATATACAGCTTTAAGTCATAACCTAGGAAACAAAACAGCAACAACAAAAAATGATGGCTCTAATAATCTGAAGAAGTGAACATGCAACCTTTCTATGCTTCCCTCCTCCACCTTTCCCATTAACTGCCTTCCTCTTTTATCTCTTCCTTTCCTTTTCAATTTCTGGCATCAAACCGGTGGTGTTTCTGATCCTTGAGGAAGAGAGAGAGAGAGAGAGAGATAGAAACACAAGTAGAGAGAGAGCCCAGAAGAGAGAGGAGGGGGTTGTTGATTGGAAATAGATTCAAGGATGTTTTGGTAAATTTAGATTTTTATTAACTTTAATCTCAACCTTTTAATTTAAAATTAATATATCCAATGGTTGTAAATGAACTGAACCACGGTGTGACAGTTTTTAAGTGTACCACCGAAGCCAACACCAGAATTGAACAAAAACTAGGGAGCACATAAAAATAGGCAATGACATGTTGAAATCTAATCCAAATTTAGCAAGTGTATCTACAACAATATTGTCATATTGACCTCTTAAAAAACATGTCCCAAATCAAATGCGAAATTACAGCAATAAGATAACGAAGCTAGGCAACAAAAGAAGCACATGGATGAGACCCACATGCATAACTCAATAAGAGAAAGTTGATTCAATGATTACCTTTTGAAAATTGGAATCCTCTATGCCAAAGCAAACTTAAGCCCACTAAAATCCCCCACAACTCTGGATGAAGAGCAGACCAAAAACCTATGGGCTCATTTGGTGTATTATGCCTGATTGTATAAGCTAATACAAGACGTTATGGGCTTATCAAGTGTCTGGTGCTTACATCGTATTGGATTATTTTATCCATCAATCCTTCTAATACATCAAAATGATGGATAATTTAATCCATCATCTAAAGGGAGGATAAGGCCTGATAAGTTTTGATGTATTAGCTACTTAAAAATATTCCAACCCTACCCTAGCCCCATTCATCTTGTAATCGCTCATCATGTTCTCCATCGACGTTCCTCTTCTAGCTTCCCCTCTTTGACGACTTGATTCATCTTCTTCCTCTTCTTTCTCCTCCATTATCAAGTAAGTTATTTTTCTCCATGGCTATTTTACAATTTCTCACCTTATCATCTCTTCTGTTTTCTTTCATCGTTTACATCATCCTTGTTATGAAAATTGCTAATTTTCTTATATTGAAAATTGTTTGAGTAGTTTCTTTGTGTGGGATTTTATTGGGTAAAATTCATATGTTGTGATGCTCTGTTCTTCGAGGGGGCAGTGGGGTTCCTATGTCCAATTCATATGTGGTTGATATTGTCTTGATAGAGGTGAATCTTTGTGGGTGTATGGTGATTAGAATTGTCTGGCTTAAATCAGTTTATGTGATCTGTGCTGTGTTTATGCAGGTGGGGTTTGTGTGTTTATGCAGTTTATTTTATCAATTTAGTAAGGATAATTCATTGAAATTTGCGTCTGTTATATCTATAGTACTTTTGGCCTAAAACTTGACAATATCAATTCATTGAAATTTGAATAAAACATGTTACAATCTTTCTGTGCATAACTACTTCACTAAAAGTAAGATTAAAATGAAAAGAGAAAGTGTCCGCTGTACAAATCTACCTCAAAAAATCTAAGTTAGTTGGTTTTACTGGTATGTTGAGTTTACTAGTTTTTGTTTGGGTTGTCAATTGGTGTGAGATGGGTGGTTTGTGCGTGATTGGGGGGGGGGGTGATATGTTTTATTGGAGGCTTTTGTGTCTTGTGTGGGGTGTTATGTTTTTGCAAGTGTTTTGAAGTATATGCTTGTTTTTTGTACTGTGTCACTGCAATTGTTTTTATATTGTGTTATGTTTTTACCAAAATATACTTAGAACAAAATTAAGAGTTTGTAGTTGCTTGTGTTGTCCACTCAGAAGACAGAAAGGTTAATAAGAAATTTTAATCAGTTAACTCTTTGCTTTATTAGAAAATTTTAATCAGTTAAGTTTAACAGTTAAAAGTTAACTCTGCTATCCTATTTGTTTTGATTAGTTGTGTTTAGGGAGGTGTGGCATGAGAAAATTTAATATATGTTTTTTTCTTATAAAAGCCTAAGTTGCGATTTAGATTGTTAAATTATTTCTGAATTAAAGTATTTGTAGTTCAAATCTATAAATTACTTTGACAAGTATGATAAAAATTTGTTTCTATATATTGATTAAAGTATGACCCTATTGAACGACTTGTATAGAATCAAAATTGTTTCTGTATATAGCTTTTTAGATAATTTTTAATTTTTTTTAAATTTTAGGTGAAATGGATCCTAATAAAGGTTCTGATCCAAATCAGTGGTTAAATGACCCTAATGAGTGGCTTAATAGTATAAGTGAGCTTCTCAATGCCTTGTCAACTTGCTTGATAATGGAACAAGCTTTTTTGGAGAAGACGATTGTATGTATTCTATCATACCTACAATTATGTCAGGTGGCTAAAAGGCAATATGAGAGGCTCCAAGAGAGACATACAATACCAAGGGTAAGAGAAGAATCAAGAGTGTCATTCATGAGTAGGCTAATAAATGATGATGTTACTTGTGTGGAACAGCTACGGATGGATACCAACACATTTCGTGTGTTGTGTTCTCTTCTACAAGTTGAGGGTAGGCTAAAGGAAGATGGGTTAGTGCCAATAAAAGAACAAGTTGCGATGTTTCTACACATATTGGCTCACCATGCTAAAAACCGTGTCATAAAATTTAAATTCCAAAGATCTGGGGAAACTGTTAGTAGATACTTCAATTTAGTGTTAAGTTCTGTCTTAAAGTTGCAAAAGAATTTACTTAAAACACCAGATCCGATTCCTGAGGATTGCATTGACAATAGATGGAAATGGTTTAAGGTATGAATTATATTAGAGAATTTTTTCTCATTAATTATCATATGCTTTCTACCTATATAACAAGATTTAACATTTTTAAAAGGAGTTTGCTTATGTATTTTAGGGTTGTCTGGGGGCACTAGATGGAACCTATATTCATATTAATGTCTCTGAGGTTGATAAACAAAGATATAGAAGTCGGAAAGGTGAAATTGCAACAAATGTCTTAGGAGTATGCTCACGAGACATGCAATTTATATATGTGCTACCAGGTTGGGAGGGTTCAGCTTCAGATGCTAGGGTGTTGCGTGACGCAATTAATAGAAGAAATGGTCTTAAGGTTCCTACAGGTAATAATATAAAAACTGCATTCAAATTCAAAATTTTAATAAAATAAAATTAAATATTTAATCTATTTGTTCTTGAAATAGGAAACTACTACTTGGTAGATGGTGGGTATACAAATGGAGAAGGGTTTCTTGCCTCTTATAAAGGAAGTCGATACCATCTTAGTGAGTGGAGAAATAGACGTGTTCCAACAAATCCCAGAGAACTGTTCAACAAGCGACATGATCAAGCTAGAAATGTGATAGAAAGAACATTTGGATTGCTGAAGATGCGTTGGGCAATTCTTAGAAGTCCTAGTTACTATCCCGTTAAAACTCATAACCGAATAATTATTCCTTGTTGCTTATTGCACAATTTTATTATGAGAGAAATGTCCATAGATCCATTAGAAACTGAGTTGGAGAACATGCCTATCATTGAAGAGGTAGATGAACAAGCACATGACAACATTGAAACTATTGAACCAAGTGCAGCTTGGACTGCATGGAGAGACGCTTTGGCAAATGAAATGTATAATGATTGGGTTAATCATTGAGGCAACTTTTAGTGATTTTGTGTCTTTTGAGTTTGTTTGTTACACCTTGTAATGATGATGTTTTCATTGAATTTGGAATTTTTTTATGGTATTTTCATTCAACTTGCTATGGACTACATATAAAATTTTCTATAGTTTTTTATTGCTACTTTTTACAGTTGTATTTTGAATTATATTATTTGTATAGGCATGACATCTGAAGTTACACAACAAGCTGCAAAAGTTAAAGTAGAGCGTAGGGCTTGGAGTGATGAGGAGTTTAATGCGTTATTGGATTACTTGGAAGAGGTTGTAGCTAATAACAAAAGGTGTGACGCTGGCAATTTAAAAGTGGTACTTTTAAATGGTTGGAGCAAAAATTAGAAGCCAAGTTCCCTACAGCAGGCTTAAAGGTGAAACCGCATATTGAATCCATTGTTAAGAGGCTTAAAAATGAGTATAAGGAATTATATGACATGCTGAATACAAGTGATTTTGGATGGGATGAAGTGAACAAGAAAATTCTTGTTGATAGCGATGATGTTTGGAATTCCTACATTCAAGCTAACAAGGTTATCCAATTGTTGAAATTTGTTTATTGAATGTTTTGTTTATTTTTTCTATATTAAATAGTTGATGTGGCTATTTTTATTGTTTCTTGCATGCAGAAAGATAACATTGTGAAGAATTACAGGAACAAAGTGTTTCCTCATTTTGATCGGTTGGTGGTAAGTTTTGGGAAAGATCGTGCCAATGGAAAAGGTGCAGAAGATCCAGGTGATGTTGTTGAGGACTTGGACAAAGAAACAAACACACGTGCGAACAATATTACTGATGAACATATGGAGGAAACTATTGGATTAAGTGATGACGATATTCAAGATGTCACTCAAACAATGTCCACTAATCAAAATAAAGTTAAGGAGAAAATTAATCCTTCTGAAGGTCGCAGGACAAGAAAAAGGTTAAGAAGAGAAGATGCAATTGCCACTAGCATGGACAAGTTTGCTGACCAGCTAGTGGAAGTTGTTGGAAAGTCTGCAGATAGGATGGGACAAATGGCTGAAAGTGTCAAGTGCATGGCTGAAGGTGTGAAAGTGGTGAAAGACTTTTATAATGATTCAAGGGGAATTGCTGATGAGTTGATGAAATTGGAAGATCTCACACCTAAGGAGCGCAACAAGGCTAGTCGTTTGCTTATGCAAAACCTCCCATTGGTGCATTTATTTTGGGGTTTCCAAGGCGAACACAGAGTTCAATTTGTGAGAGATTTACTTGAAGATAACTAAGGGCACTCTGCAATTTGAAGTTACAAGATTTTATTATGCAGTTAAAAGTTATGACAATTACAAATAGTAGTTGAAGGATTTTGATCACATTTTCTATTATTATAATTTGATTTTACTTGATGTTACTTTCCATTAAAACTTAATATTTTATAATGAAATTATATGTTTGGCTAATTTTTTTTTGGTTTACTAAAAAATGTACAGTTCTTATTTATACGTTGTTTAATTTGAAGTTTTGGTATGAGCCTTGCTAGACATCAAAAATATGTTATATATTATACCGTAAACTTTTGGTATGACTTTGAAAATTTGTACTAAAAATTGCTATGTAGAATACCATAAACTTTTTCTAAAAAATTTTCTATTTATTTTCTCAAAAGTTAATCCAATAAATTAATTTTTTTTATTAAAGGGTATTTTTGTAAAAATATTTATTTTTTTATACCATCCATCATTATCCATCACTTCACCAAACGTAGGATTGTATTAAGTTAAACAATACGACAGGTTATACAATGTCTCACCAAACGCTGTATAGTATTAAATTTTTATCAGGCCTAATACTATCAGGCCTTATACTATCATGCCTTATACTATACAGTGTGCCAAACGAGGCCTATATGTTTAGAAAAAAGGAAACCGCAAAAGCTTCGAAATGGTCTCAAACAATTCCTCCACAAGCTTCTGTTGTCATCTTGCGTCGTCCGCAGCTTGCTCTCGCTGCTTCCACATGGAGGAGGATTGTCTTCATTGTTTACGTAGCTGCCCTTATTCTTTGGAGGTGTGATAGCGCCTAAATGCTCTTGCTTGGCCTCGTTTCCTGGAGCCTGATTACCGTACATGGATCCGGTCTCAAGTCATGAGGCCTAATTCTTCCCTCTTCGTGACTGCCCTTTAGGGTTTATGGAGGTGGAGGAATGTGATGGTTTTAGGGGGGAATAAGTGGACAATGGACTTTGTGTGCAACTGGAATCGCCAAGAACATGGAGATCATTTGCGTTGGTTGGCCTTGGATAAGTCCCATGATGATGTTGTTGGTTCGCGTCGATCTTGGACTCTTCCAAGTTATGTTTCTCTCTCAGTTGATGGCTCTTTTAAACACAATCTTCATCTCATGGGGATGGGGGATGTGGTTCATGGCTCAAATGGAGCTTGACATCGGGGTTACTATGCTGTTCAACGCAGTGTTATTAAACTCGGCTCGAACCGGCCGGTTCGACCGGTTGAACCGGGAACCGGACCCCTGTCCGGTTCGAGTCGAGCAACGGATCGGGGCTGCAATCAACTCGTGTTGAACCGGATTGAACCGGCCGGGTCGGCATAAAAACCAGTGACCCGGAGCTACGGTTGGACCGGTAAGTTTTTTTTATCACAGGCTATATCAGGTCTTGAACATGCTAATTTTCAAATCTCCATTAAAATGCAGCACAGAAAATGCATGATTAGTAGCGGTCTCCAACAGACAACATGAAAGAAGAAATCACAGAAGTGGAGAAGATGAAACTTAATAAGATTTTATTATAAAACATCACTGGCCATTGTGGCTCCACCTCCGCCACCGCACGACATCAATCGTCTCAGATATGTTGTTGGAAGCTGCAGAAGTAAAAAGGAAAATCTGAGTGGTGAAGAAAGGTGTTTGGCTGCGCAGCATTTTTGTTTGATCAAAGAATGTGACTAGATGAGGGTTAATATTAGGGTTGCTATTAGTTGGGTCTAGTTTCCATCATGGCCCACACTTTGATTCATGTGATTTAATAAAAAATATGACATAGTGCACTGTATGGGCTTACGCCAGTTTTTCTGCAAGTGGCCCGTATAGTTTCCATGGCCTTATTTTAATTTGTTCTTTATCAATAAAAGCTCAAAACACAGGGCTATTTTTTAAATAAACATTAATTCATAATAAATTAAATATAGTATATAATATTTTAACAAATATTTTTATCTACTTATTATTAAAATAAATTTTCTATAACTGTTAATCTTATAGTATTAAGAGTTATTTAAAAAACAGGAAGAATGCATATTAAATTGAACACAGGATCTAGAGGGAGAAAAACTAATCCAAATTTCCACTACACCACTTTACTTCTTGTTAGGAAGAATGCATATTATTTTATATATATGATATACTAAGGTTATATTTTAAATTATTATAATTTTTTAATATAAACCGAGTCAAGCAATCGAACCAATAACCCAGTGGTTGAACCATTGACTCATTGACCCAGTACCTCGACTGAGTCGATCACCGGTCCGAGTCGGATAACACTGGTTCAACGTGCCTGTTTTGGCTGAGATTCGTGCCCTGAAGCTTAGCCTTGAGCTTCTTTGGAGTATGAATGTTAGGAAAGTTCTTTGTGAAATTGATTGTGTAGAGTGTGAGGAGACGCTTAGGGATGGTTGGTACGAGCGACATGTTCATGCTGACGATTTTGCGGATGTTCAACATTCGTTGGGTCGGATTGGGAGATTCAACTTAGACATATCCCTCGGGAAGCTAACGGTTCTGCAGATTGTCTTGCAGAGATGAGTGCTTCTTCTTAGTGTGCGCTCACAATTCTTGAAGATCTCCTGATCAGATTATCCCGTTGATCTTCAAGGATGCTTTAGGTGTAGTTTTGGGTTTTTTTTCGATTAAAAAAAACAATATTATACATCCACACAAAAAAATGACCAAACTGATACTTTTATTGACCAAAACATAGTCTAATTGTTTTAAGCAGACGTTAAGGAAGCAAAACCAATTTTTTCTTGTGTGCTGGATCCTAATGGCATTGAATGACATGTTGACAACATATTCCTATTCGTTTCTGTTCTAACTCGCAGGTTTGAAAGGTCTTCGTGGTCTTGGTCACATCCGTACCGCAACAGGGTCCATTCTTCTCTACTCCTGTCTTTATCTTCTTCTTCTCTCTCTCTTCCTAACGCGCATGTTATTTTCTATATTTTCTATCTTCCACACCAGCTTCTTTCTGTTCCCATTTCTGTTTATTTTCCCTTCAATTTCCTTCACTTCACGGAAAAGTTTTCTCTCACTCTCTTAATCTTTTCCCACCTAGTGATCACTGTCACCCTTCATTTCCTCTTTATACTTTTGGTTTTCTTCATATATAATTCACCACAAGTTCCAATTTTCCCATCTGGGTCTCACTTTTTTGATTCTGTTTCTGTTCTGTTTTTCCCCTGAGTTTTTTCCAGCATCATAACTTGATGATCAGAAAATGAAGTGTTTCTTCTTCAAAGAGAAGTGCAAATCTGCTCCAGAGTTGCAGAACCGGAGCAAGAAGAAGAACCCTGCTGGGAACCGGGCTGCAAACTCCACTGGCTCTGTATCATCTGTGAAGAGTGTGACTGACTTGTACAGAGAGAAAGAGCATAATTTCAGGGTGTTTGATTGGAAGGAGCTAAGAGATGCCACAAATGGTTTCAATAGAATGTTGAAGATCGGAGAAGGGGGTTTTGGGAGTGTGTATAAAGGATCTATCAAGCCTCCAGATGGAGAAAGTGGTGATCCAATTGTAGTTGCCATCAAAAGGCTTAACACACAAGGCTTCCAGGTATAATAATATGCAGGGTTTTAAATTTTGGTTGCGCTAAGTCGCGGAATTGCGGACAAATGCAGGATGATGCAGCTGCAATTGCGGTCGCGATGCCGATTGGGGGACTTCAAAACCCGTTATATCGCGGTTGCAATTGCGGTCGCGGACTGCAATCTGAATATGCATCCATGATTTATTCGCTAGTTTAGTTTTTTTCTATTCTCTTTTTGCTTATTTTGTGCGTGTATGATTAGTTAAACATTGTTTGTTTTGTTCCAATAGTTTAATTTTCCTCTGTTTTCTTTAATAATTGAAAGAACCAAGAGGTACTATTGGTTTGGACCCATGTCAATTTGGTACAGGCTAAACGTGCTATGATTGGTTTTATTGGTCCTGGCTATGAGTTTTAGTAGTATTTGATTATTGATCCTCCATTATTGTGATCTGGTGAAGGAAATATAATATTTGCTTCATTGGGATCCGTGGTTCTTAGAACCTATATGATTGTTTAACCTCCATTATGCTAACCTTCTATTTTAACCTGGTGTAGTGGTTGTCTTTCTTCTGGTTGTGCATCTCTCAACAAACATGCACTTTGAGAAGTTGAAAAGAACATTTAGGAACTCAATGAGATACATAGTTACTGAACATATTATGTTGTAAGGGGTAACAAGGCTTAATAGTTCTGCCTATAGCATGTTTTGATCAGCTTCTCTTTTCTCAGAATCAATTCTGGCACTAGACGCTACTGACAGAAGCTTCTTCCCAGAATTGGTTTTGGGTGCAGAATCAATTGTAGAAGGTTTTCCAAACATGAATAATAAGCATAAGAAATATAGTAATTTATTTGCGTCTACATTGTTGTTGAGTGCATTAACAAAATCTGACATTGCAGTGAAAGCATTCTGCTGAAAATAAGCTGGATTTGGGTAGGAAAAATCCATTACCTGGACTTGTCAAAGTTTCCTGCATTATATTCCAAAAGATCATCATGAATCAAATAATTTTGTCAGCATGACTTAAATGATGCAGAATCATATGAAATTCATTGGCATTATTAGAAATACTTGTATTGTCTTTACAAATGCACCTGCATTCTTATGGATGTTTTATTTTCATGTAAAGGGTCATAAAGAATGGCTTGCAGAAGTTCAATTTCTCAGCATTGTGAATCACCCAAATTTGGTAAAGCTTTTGGGATTCTGCTCTGTAGATGGAGAAAGAGGGATCCAAAGGCTGTTGGTGTATGAGTACATGCCCAACAGGAGCTTGGAACACCACCTTTTCAATAAAACTTTGCCTACCATGCCTTGGAAAACAAGATTGGAGATCATGCTTGGTGCTGCTCAAGGATTAGCTTATCTACATGAGGAATTGGAGATTCAGGTACCTCTCAGGCTCATAGTTTCAGAAATATGAGATTTGTTGCCTAATCATGTTAAGTGGATGCCATTTTTTATTTGACACTTTCCAATGGAATCTTCATAAACAATATTTGTATGTTTCCAGTTTGTGTCATTCTCCTTGAGTTGGACCATTCCTTAATATGAGGCAGATTTTAAAAATTGCTTAAGCTTTCTATTCTTTTATCACACATGCTGAATGTTTCTGTCATGGACTCATGGTAGAACTGGTGATAATACATAATGCTAATATTTTTGAAGTCCAGTTAGAATGGTTTTAAAAGTACTTTTATCTCAACGGATCTCAATAGTTACTTACTTTCACATTCAACTGCATTGGAACACGCTGAACTTTTTAACAAAAATACACACTACGATATGCAAACTTATAGTGAGTATGATACAGGTGATTATAAACTTACCATTATCATGTTGTGAAGGTGATCTACAGAGATTTTAAATGTTCAAACGTTCTATTGGATGCGGATTTCCACCCGAAGCTCTCAGACTTCGGTCTTGCTAGAGAAGGGCCACAAGGTGATCACACTCATGTATCTACTGCGGTACGTTTTTATGGTGGATGTTCATTCTGAAGTGCTAATTCATATCACTTTCATAGCCATAAGTGTTTAATTATAAGGCTTTGCGCATATACAATCATGGATTTGGCTTCTCTAAATCGAGACATAAGATAAAGTGGAGAATCATAAACTGTTGATTGAAAAATCAAACTGGAGAGATTTTATTAACTCCATAATAGTTTCTTATCTATGTGCTTGTATTCAATTACAATCTGAACCATTGATTGTATCCTTATACTTTGTCCTCTAAACTGGACCCTCTCACTTTAGAGGAGACAAATACACTATCATCAGGCAACATTCCTAAAGCCGATATTTGACCAAGGCTAATCTATGAAGTTTTGATTTAAGCAGCATTACTTTGACTCTCTTCATTTACAACATTGAGTTGTGAACTATGAGTTTACGCCATGTATTGTTTCTGTTATCAGGTAGTTGGGACACAAGGATACGCTGCGCCAGAGTATATTGAAACAGGTCATCTCAAAGTTCAGAGTGACATGTGGAGTTTTGGTGTTGTACTCTATGAGATCCTCACCGGAAGACGGTCATTGGAAAGAAACCGTCCAACCGCTGAGCAAAAGCTACTAGATTGGGTCAAACTGTACCCTGCTGACAGCAGCAGATTCACCATGATCATGGATCCGCGTCTCAGGAACCAGTATTCTCTTGGCGCCGCCCGCAAAATAGCCAAGTTGGCAGATAGCTGCTTAAAGAAGAACCCTGAAGATAGACCACCCATGAGTCAGATTGTGGAAAGCTTGAAGCAAGCATTGCAATTTTCAGAAACATCAAACACTTCACAAGATATTGGCGAGTCCTCTCGGTCTAAATTGGTTAGAAAAGGTAAATAGATGGTCTACTTGTATGTTTTGAAAAGTCATTCTACCGTCAGCTCAAATCAATGTTGAGGAGAAGGTTGTGTGAATAACTTCTAAGTGTCATAATTGATTATGAGTAAACATAAGCTGATTCAAACATGCTACATGAAACAACATGGTGAGTTTTTTTGGAGGGCCAAGAACTAGGAAACTTGTCACTTAAACATGAGTTGAATAGATCATCTATGTACCATGAAGCAGTTCTGGTCAAACTTGCCTTGGGAGTTAAGTTTTGAGGATTTTTTCCTATGGAGTTTGAACTTTCTAATTAGTTCGGCCTAGTTCCAAACCATGTGCTTTGTATACTTTGTCACCCATTGGTTCGTAATGTAAAGTTTATATATGATGATAGTGAATAGTATTAATAAGAGTGTTTAGAAAAAGATTAGCAAAGTTATTTTAAAAAAACTAAAATGATGGGTGGACGCTGATTCTGGTGGAACCTATTGACACTTGCAGTTTAGTTTAGAGTTAATAAATAAAACTATGGAAACTCCTGCAATTTTGACAACTATGAGCGGTAAAACTCTATATACTTAACGTAGTTACATTTACAGAGACTCAAATTCGAGAACTCTGTTTAAGTTAAAATAACTTCGTATTATAATCGAGCTAAACATTTGATGGTGCAGTTGCAACAAGTTGAATAGTATTTTTAAACTCAAGTTTTTCAACCTTTTATCATTAGAGGATTAGAGTCCTAACCAGTGAAGCTATATCGTGACAATTTTATTATTAACTTTCATGTTGGTCCGAGTTGATTAGCTTATGGGATTCGGTGGATGTAGATGAACATAATATTTTGTTGGCCACAAAAGAGTGTGCTATTTGAATTTGATGGATGTTTGGAACAGAAAAGTGAATTATAGAGTAGAATAGACTGGAATTGAATTATATATTGATTGTAGAAGGAGAATTACAGAAGTAAAGATAAGTGTATTGCTAGAGAAAACTCTAACAACCCCAAAGGAGCTCTAATGGCTACCTCCCTAAGAAAGATACCTCTTTCTCTCTCTATAACAGAAATGTAATCAAGAGTGCGTTCTCACACCACACCTCATCATACTATATACTAACTTACTAACTAATTCCTTCTTTCCTCATGTGGGTTTGGACACCTCAGCACCCTTCCCTCTCTTCCTCTCATAAACTTTCCATATCTTGGGCTTACCTAAGCCCATTCCCCATTTAGCATTCGAGTCTCTATCAACTCCCTCCCCCTTAGAAACAGCCTTGTCCTCAAGGCAGAAGTTTGAGAATTGGCCTGCTAGGACTTCATTGTCTTCCCATGTAACATCATCCACAGAACTGTTTTGCCACTTGACCAAACTCTGTGGAACCTCTCTGTCTCCTTGTCTGATGCTTCTCGTGCCTAAGATTACTTCAGGATAAATGTCAGTAGCTTCTCCTACTTCCAATTCTGTTGGTAACTCTCCCTGAACTTGAGAACTTCCTATGGCCTTCTTTAAAAGAGACACATGGAAGACTGGGTGGATCTTGGACTCCGGGGGAAGCTTCAGCTTATAGGCAACAGCTCCAATCTGTTCTTCAATTTGGAATGGACCATAGAATCTAGCTGCCAACTTCTGATTGATTCTCTTGACCACAGATTGCTGCCTATGGGGCCTGAGTTTCAGGAACACCCACTCTCCCTTGTCAAAGCTCAAGTCCCTTCTTTTCTTGTTAGCATAGCTAACCATCTGCTCCTGAGCCCTTTGTAGATGTGCCCTGAGTTGCTTTAAAGCCTCATCCCTCTCACTTAACTCCAAAGCAACAACTGCTACCTTTGTTTCATTAGCCAAGAACCTGATAATGGGTGGTGCTTTTCTGCCATAGACCACCTCAAAAGGAGTTTGACCAATTGAGCAATGGAAAGTAGAGTTGTACCAAAACTCAGCCCAAGGAACCCACAAAGACCAAGTCCTAGGATGTTCAGAAGCAAAGCACCTCAAATAGCTCTCTAGGCACCTATTTATAACCTCTGTCTGGCCATCAGTTTCAGGGTGATAAGAGGAGCTCATTTTCAACTTGGTCCCCTGCAGCTTGA
This sequence comes from Lotus japonicus, assembly GCF_012489685.1. NCBI lineage: Eukaryota > Viridiplantae > Streptophyta > Magnoliopsida > Fabales > Fabaceae > Lotus > Lotus japonicus. Next base: position 44,470,334 of record NC_080044.1, read on the forward strand.
ACAATTCAGTCCAGAAATGACTCACAAAGATTGGGTCTCTGTCACTGATGATAGTGTTAGGAATGCCATGAAGCCTCACTATTTCCCTGGCAAAAACTTCAGCAATGGACTTTGCAGTGTAGGGATGTTTGAGCAAGATGAAATGGCTGTATTTAGAAAGCCTATCAACCACCACCAAGATAGCTTCATAACCCTTAGACTTGGGTAAACCAGTGATGAAGTCTAAGGAGAGGTCTTCCGACACAGCATTGGGAATTGGTAGGGGTTGAAGTAACCCTCCTGGAGACATGGCACTGTACTTTTGCCTCTGGCAAATATCACAAGCCCTTACAAAGTCTCTTACTGTCTTCTGCATCCCTACCCAATATAGGGTTTCAGCCAGCCTCCTGTAAGTTCTTAAGAACCCTGAATGACCCCCAGTAGGTGAGCTATGGTATTCTTCCAGCAACCATGGAATTGATGGGGATGTAGGTGATAAGACTAGCCTGCCTTGATATAAGAGCACCCCTTGTTTGACAGTAAAACCAGGCTTGGCTTGGGGATCTTGCTGGACTTCTTGTAACAGTTTCTTGATGTAGTCATCAGACGCAATTTCCTCTAGGAGTTTCTTCCTGTCTTCCCACAAAGGAAAAGAAACCAAGCTAGCAAACTCACCCTCATCATAGCATCTAGAAAGGGCATCAGCAGCCTTGTTTTCCTGGCCAGGCTTATATTTTACCTCAAACTGGTAACCCAAGAGCTTGGCCAGCCAGCACTGTTGGTCAGGAGAAGATATCTTCTGCTGCAAGAAATGCTTAAGGCTCTTGTGGTCAGTATACACAATGAAAGACTTGCCAAGCAAGTAATGTCTCCAGTGCTGTATACTAAGAACTAAGGCCATTAGTTCTTTTTCATAGACTGATTTGGCCAAATTTCCCTGAGACAATGCCTTGCTGAAATAAGCTATAGGTTGTCTCTGTTGCATTAGAACTGCCCCGATGCCTCTGCCAGCTGCATCACATTCAACTTCAAAAGGCTTGTTAAAATCTGGAAGTGCTAGAACTGGAGAGCTTGTCATGACAGTTTTCAAGTTGTGGAAAGCTTGCCTTGCCTCTTCACCCCAATGGAAATTATCTTTCTTGGTCAATTCTGTTAGAGGTTTTGCCAACTTCCCATAATTCTTGACAAATTTCCTATAATAGCCAGTTAAACCCAGAAATCCCCTTAGTCCCTTCACATTCTTAGGTTCTGGCCAGTCCACAATGCACTGGACCTTCTCAGGGTCTACTGACACTCCATCACCAGATATAATATGCCCCAAATAATCTATTTGTGCACAGCCAAACTTGCACTTTGATTGATTAGCTACAAAACAGTTAGATAGCAGCCTTGTCAGGACAAGTTTCAAATGCTTTTGGTGTTCCAGCAAGCTCCTACTATAAATTAATATATCATCAAAGAAAACTAAGACAAACTTCCTCAAGTAGGGCCTAAAAATGTCATTCATAATGGCTTGAAAAGTGGCTGGGGCATTCATCAAGCCAAAAGGCATTACAAGGTACTCATAGTGACCATTATGAGTCCTGAATGCAGTCTTGGCTATATCAGCCTCATGAACTCTAATATGATGATATCCAGATTTTAAATCAATCTTGGAGAACATGATTGCTCCATTCAGTTCATCTAACAACTCATCAACAATAGGGATAGGATACTTATCTGGAATTGTGGCCTTATTTAATGCTCTATAGTCCACACACATTCTCCAGCTTTGATCCTTCTTTTTGACTAGTATGACAGGGCTTGAGAAAGCACTCATGCTAGGTCTGATGATACCTGCCTCAAGGAGTTCAGTAACTTGCTTCTCAATTTCTTCCTTTTGGTGATGAGGGTACCTATAAGGCCTAACATTGACTGGCCCATGCTCAGGATTCAAGGTAATTTGATGAACCTTAGACCTGACAGGGGGCAACTGAATCTTGTTCTGGAAAACTGCTTGAAATTCTGCCAATACACCCTTCAATTCCAGGGGAACCTCATGGCTTTCTTTCGTTGCTTCAACCAATTGTAGTTGAGGTCTCCACCATTCCAGTTGTTCTCTTCCTTGATTGTCACTCAAGAAGGAATGAAGATTGCTGGAACTGTCTCTGCCCTTGATTCCCTGTAACTTGACCACTTTCTCTTTATGGACAAATTGCATTGTTAAGAGTTTCCAATCCATGATTACTTCCCCAAGTGTACGAAGCCAGGATACCCCAAGCACCAAATCCAAACCTCCCAAATCCAGGACCAATGCATCAATGGTGATCTCAATGTTCCCCAATTTTGCCTTGATGCCCTGACAGATGCCTCTGGTTGGCACCTTATGCCCATCTCCCAATTTAATGCTCCTAGTGGTAATTGGAGTGATGGTCAAGCCCAGAACTGAAGTTATCTTGGGAGAGATAAAGTTATGGCTAGCCCCACTGTCTATGAGGACAAGAAGCTCCACATTGTCCACCAACCCAACCAGCTTCAACGTTTGGTACTCCCCCATACAACCCAAAACTCCCATTACTTTACATTCTACCACTTCCTCTTCCTCGATCTCCTCAGCCTCTTCTTCCAGCCTTACTATCTCTCCATCATCATCCATGCTTTCCCCATCTCCCAGGATCAACACTCGCATAGCACGCTCGGGACACTTATGCAAAGTGGGATGGTATTTTCCTCCACACTTGAAGCACATCCCCTTGATCCTTCTGTCCTCAATTTCCTTCATTCGGAGGCTTCTGACCCCTGACCACCGCTCCGACGAACCTGCACGGTGGTCGCCGTCGCTTTTTCTCGCCGTCGAGTTCATTGAGGACGACGAATTCACTTGGGATCCAGGTGTGCTTAAGGATCGGGTTTGGTTGAACCCGCTTGGTTTGTAACGGGTCAGATCTTTACTGAAAAGCCCACTCTTATTTGAAACTGACCCAGCCCATTCGTTTCGACCCGCACGCTCGAACCCGTTTTTCCTTATCACCCGCTTCCCTTCTTCATCGTCTTCCTCCTTTAGTTCATCTTCTACATCCTTCGCGATCCTCATCATCTCCATCCTCGAACTGGGATTCAAGGTTCGCACCCGTCGTCGGATCGCAGGTTTCAGCCCACTCATGAATTGCTCCTCTGGTAACCTTCCCACCTGAGAAGACAGAAGCTCGAAAGCCTCGACAAACTCCTCCACGCTTCCTCGTTGCCTCAACGTCGACAACTCCTCAAAGGGGTTCTCCAACCGTCGCCCTCCATAGCGTGCGATCAACGCTCGCTTGAGCTTTTCCCAAGAAAGCTCATCTTCTGTTTCCATCAGCAAGTTGAACCAGTGAATCGTCGATCCTTCCATACTCAATCGAGCGAGTTTCACCCGGAGTGCATCGGGAGTGCCTTGCACATCAAAGTAAATCTCCGCTCTGGTAATCCAAGCCACTGGATCGTCGCCTTCAAATACTGGCAACTTCACCTTCTTCCCGGCGAGTCGCGATTCCCCAAGGCTGGAATCTCCGGTTGAAGTTTCCCCATCGAGATCGTGTACTACCTTCTTCCCCATTTGCTTGCTCAGTTCAGTCAGAACCAAGTTCTGCTGCTACAACTGATGTGCGAGCTCTTGCAGCGTCACAGTCACCGTTCCCATTTGAGTCTCCAACGCTTCCATGCGATCAGTCATCTTGGGTGGCATCTACGGAAACTGATTCTCCGGCGTAATGAAGATCCGGCAGGTCGGACCAATTGATGGATGTTTGGAACAGAAAAGTGAATTATAGAGTAGAATAGACTGGAATTGAATTATATATTGATTGTAGAAGTAGAATTACAGAAGTAAAGATAAGTGTATTGCTAGAGAAAACTCTAACAACCCCAAAGGAGCTCTAATGGCTACCTCCCTAAGAAAGATACCTCTTTCTCTCTCTATAACAGAAATGTAATCAAGAGTGCGTTCTCACACCACACCTCATCATACTATATACTAACTTACTAACTAATTCCTTCTTTCCTCATGTGGGTTTGGACACCTCAGCACCCTTCCCTCTCTTCCTCTCATAAACTTTCCATATCTTGGGCTTACCTAAGCCCATTCCCCATTTAGCATTCGAGTCTCTATCAGAATTGAAATATGTTTATGGCATACCAACTTTGACCTTCATGATGAATAAAATATGTTAGTGATTGCTGAACTTAACAATATCGTGTGGAAACTTATTACAATAACATGGTGGATGCGTCATTCACATGACAGCATTTGTTGTCATGCACACCGTAATTTTAATGTGGGCATGTGACTTTTGAAATACACCGTTGGGAAGATCAGTACAGTTGAAAAACATTGAATGAAGTTAACTCGATTATAATACGAAGTTATTTTAACTTAAACAGAGTTCTCGAATTTGAGTCTTTGTAAATGTAACTACGTTAAGTATATAGAGTTTTACCGCTCATAGTTGTCAAAATTGCAGGAGTTTCCATAGTTTTATTTATTAACTCTAAACTAAACTGCAAGTGTCAATAGGTTCCACCAGAATCTTGCTTAACAATGTTTCTACTATTTATTGTAAAGGCATGTCATATTTTTTTGTCTACTCAAGCGCTTTAGCCCGCTTACTTCATCGGAAAAAAACAAATACTTATTTTGTTTTAACAGGATATGCATACTTTAAATGAGTCAATTCCTAAGTAGATACTCAACACATGCAAGTGTCAATCACATTCGTCCTCGGCGTCAAGTCCACTTCTTAATTGATTGTGGCACATTTATTTGCCGAGTAATGATATATACACACCTCATTTTTTAAACACTTCATTTCCACTTCTTTTTGTTTCTATCTCTCTCATCTTATCATTTATCACATCTCATACTTTCTCTCTCTTACTTTTTCTTTTCTTCCTATCTCTCTCTTCATTCCACCTCTTCCACCTCAAATGAGAGGTGTGTAAGTAACATTATTATTTTTTGCCGCATAGGCAGTTTATGTGACAATGAACTTATAAGTTTCCTCCATAATGGCAAAACTAGTACACAAACTAAAACCAATAACATCAAATTAATCCTTGAATAAAAATAAAGCAATGCTTCCCCTCTCACTCTCCCACTCTCTTTTCTCTCACTTTATATACTCTCTTCTATGATAAAGTCTGCATTATCAAAGCAATCCAGAGCTCTGATTGTTTCCTAACCCGTATGAGTAATAAAATTGATCAGTTAACTCAGATTAATCTAGAGCTCTGATTCTACCACAAAGGGATGAAACCTGGTTCAATGGAGTATGACTACAAAAGCTAAAATTAGAGAATTTAGGACAATAGATATTACAATCCCTCCTTTCCTTCCTTCATTTTCCCGGACCAAATACTGTAAAAATAAAAGTCACTGTATATTACAAGATAGACAACAATACAATTAGCAAACAATCTCAAGGGCTCATTTGTTTGGCTTTCCCTATAATTCGACAGATGGGAGCTACATAGTAAAACTTGTTCAGTTTAAGAAAACAAAAAATCGCGAGCACATGCCTATACCAATGTTCTATCATGCCTCAGACCAATCAACCTCTCCACTATTATGCAACAACAAACTATAGTATTGGCAGCTTTGTTTCTCGCAACAGCTGAAGCCAATATCATCGCCATCAAACCAAAAGGCAAGAAATCAATTTGATGAGCTCATCTCAATGTTTATTACAACTCTTCATCTGTGATGACTCCAGAGCAGTCTTCGGTTCATGACTGGAGGGGCTAATCCTGGAATGTCGCGAATGTCCTTGTTGTTTGGGTGCACAAGCTGAAATTTTGAAAGACAAGTTAGCTCAGTGAGACAAGCAGTTTTGAAAATGCATAGCAAAGCTGGGTTCTGGAATGTAGAATGAAAGAAAGGTGGTGTGACTGTTTACAAAAATTAAAAGGTCATTTGTAACTATCAATTCATAGGCAATGAAAAAAGGCATCTTTGATTTTTTAAAATCCCAACTCAATAGAATTTGAAAAGCAGCTTTCTTTATTGTATCTATGCTACAAATAATGATCATAGTCTTGAGAGAAATTCAGTACGATAATAGTGACATGGCTGTATGGATCAATGACTCAAAAGCGATTGCACACATGTTAAGGCCATGTTTGGAAGAACTCGTTTGAGCTTATCTTATAGCATAAGCGCTTATGCAATCTACCTCTAAGCTTTTTTAGCTTATTTTTGTAAGCTATTCAGATTAGCTTATGAATAAGAACTTATGTTTATCCATAACCTATTTTCACTTTATTTCATGAATAAGCGCTTAATTAAGCTGTTTACCCAACACGCCCTAAAAATATATAAAGTAGAAGCTACAGATCTGGAAAAGGTCATCAAGAGCTGTATCTAATGAAGACTTAGAGACGGGAGTTCTATATGATAGTTAATCAGTAAATCAGTATATAATGTTTCTACTTGTTGTCAAGAAATTTCTACCATAGATAAACAAGTGATCTGAGCCTTAATAAATTCACCATGAAACAGAGACAATAATAGAGTGTAATAGTTTTAAATTGAATCATAAAAGTTTAGAAGTAAAATTTTCTCACCTTTACAATGATGATGGTAATTACTCCAATGACAATAAGGAAAAGTAATGCCATGATACACTTATCAGTTGCAACCTATTGCAAAAACGTCAGTGAGTTTCTAATAAATGATTCATATAGTAAATATATTGTCATAACATGGTGTAGATTCTGTAGAAATTGACCTGCCTACCGATTTCCTTGACCAATTTAGAGGCTTTCTTTATAGAGAAATGGATAGAATCCAGCTCATTGACAACTCTGCTCATTTGTTCCGTCTAAACATGGAAGAGATTACAGCCATTAGTTTCCATGTCAAATTCAGGTTTTCACTTGTATTTTAAGGCGATTGATTTCGGGGTTGGGGTCTATGCATAAGATTCATACCTGAGCCTTAAGAGCTGCTGCAGTCTCTGTACCAACATTTACTGTCTCTAGAACAACCTATTAATGCAGGTTCACAGCAATAAACTTTTGGTCAGCAAAGTTGTCCTTTTTACTCCCAAGGAGATGGACAAAAGAATTTAAGAGCCCGTTTGAATACGAACTTATTATCTACCAGAAAAAAGATAGAAATGTTTGTTCTCCACCCCCTCACTTTTTCAACCACATTTCACTGATTTTATGATTTTGTAATATCATGGAGAGCCAGAAGAATTCTAACACAGAATGATATGGAAATGTATAACCAAACTCATTCAAGCTTGGAAATTAATAAATGCAAGATTGGGATTGCAGAGCTTGAAGGGAATTATGCTAAATTAAATATGCACAACACACTATAATGTGTTCATAAATTTAAATGACAAAGAACGTGTTAAGAAGAGATAGTTAAACTTTCATAAGATATTTTAGGAAGTAAAATGACAAGCAGATGGAGGTGCCATATAAACAATCACCAATGTTATTTGGCACGACTAATGTTCTCCACAAAAACAACGAACCTTCTATTTTCACTTTGATAATTTAAAAAATGCATGCAAGTGGTGGTTATTTTTTAAAAGTTAAAACAAAATCTGGTTTACCAATCAAAATGAACTATTCAGCGCACGATACTTCCGTTTCATGCCACAAAGCATTTTCCATAAACAATAGGAAACTAACAAGTAAATAGCGGGACACAAAAATAAGGCACGGTGATAAAGATGGTACGTGCGACAGAATGAAAGGAAAAAACAACACGGATTCTTAACTGGTTGTCTGCTGCTATAATTATAGTTAAAGGAAAGCAAGTATAACATGCTGAACTAAGTCATTTTCTTCTCCATCAAGAAAAATGCTATAGCAGACTGTAAAATCTATTATACTTAGTGTATATTGAGAAATAAATGAAAGTGCACTTAAGAAATATACCAACCTTCTTTCCCCTCTCAATGGCTTGATCTGTCTCATCCATCATCTGATGCCCATGATCAAAAAGCTGTTCATTTGTCATTGCTGTAATACATCATAATAACTCCACATTAACCAAAATAGAAAACAACTTAAATTCTGTCTGGTCATGCTGTGAAATATACACAGCTAGCTTTTATCATCTTTCAATTTGTAACTACTTTTAACATTTTAAGGTAGCTGGCCAAAATATAGAAGTGCTTTTATGCGAAACAATAAAATATGCCATTAAAGACCAACAAGAAATTAGTGCTTCCCCAAGGAAGAAGAAGAAGAAGCTTTTTATATCTACTTATGCTTTCTCGTAAAAAAAATAATTGTTAAAAATGGAAAAATATCATAGCAAAGCCAGACAGGAAGTTAGAATATGAAGCGTGCAAAGTTGAATTATGAGTGCATATTAAAACACTCCAACCATGACCATACTTATTAGGTATAAGGATTTTCTTACATTCCATAATTTCTATCTATGCCCCCCCCCCCCTTCATTGCATCAATATTTACTAGAATTAGAAGGTGTCTCCATACAAAATGAAAACAACAAGTCATATAGCATAAGAAGAAGCACAGACATTGTCGAAGAACTGAGAAATATGTTAAAACAAGAAAAAATTGATTATTGATTTGATTTATTGGACTGCTAAAAACATTTTATGATACACGAAAAATTAGCATAACCAATATGAAGAAACCGGAATGCTTACAAGAAGCTAGCAAGACATTTTCCTCAGCATAACCTTCATTGGGCCCCTCAAAGAGCTCAACTCGCTTATTCTCAATACTTGAAGCATATCTGCATTGCAACAATAAAGCACACACAATTATCGGTTGATGCTATCAGAGTACACAGCCCATTAATGTAAGAAAAGAATAACTTTTGATGACATTTCAAAGAAGCAGAAAGTATATATAATATCAGCAAGGGAAATCTATGTCTTCAATACAGAACAAAATCGATCAATTAACATAATGGTTTCACTTACTGCTTTTTCAAAGCAACATACGAATTTAACTCTTTGATCTGCAACAAAAATGGCAAATGTTTGTCAGCAAAATTGATGATTGTTACGTCACGCATAATTTCAGTAGACCGGTATACAAAAAGCACAAAGTATCAAAATTGAGGCGTCAACAGACAAAAGTCGATCATCATGTAGGTATCCATAGAGCTAAGAATGTTCTCACCATTGACTGCTTTTTCTCATTCAACATTTTGTTGGTTTCTCTGTCAAAGCTCGCCTCCAAAGTTTTGACTTCTTTATCAAAATCTTTAATAAGCCTGCAAAAACAGATCCAACAAATGTATACACCTAAGTAAGCAGAAAGAGCGAAACCCGAAACCTCAATTGTTAAATTAAATCACGGCAATTCATGATCACAGCTCCGCGAGCTTCCAATGCGAAATCAAATCAAAATCACATTCAAATTTGTGGTCATTTGTCTATAATGCAGATCTGAAAATGGCGAGATCATGCGTTTACCGTTTGCAGTCTCGCATTTTCTCGGTGAGCTCTTCCAACTGGCGGCTCTTCCTGCTGGAATCCTTAATCTTCTCCAACTTCTGAAACCCATTTCTGCAAGAACGAAACAACAAACACCAGAACGGGTTCAGGAAACAACACAGCGAGAAAACAAAAACACGAGAGAGGTTTAAGATTCTGACGCTAATGCGCGGAAATTATCGGCGATGTGTCCGTCGATCTCCGCCAGGTCCTCGCTGATCGCCGACAACTGATCCATCTCAACCTCAATGTTCAGATTCCGCAGCAACAGCGAGATCTGATTGAGGAATTTGAACAATGCAGATTAGAAACAGAGATTTGATTTTGAATTTACGAGGTAGCAAACCTGCGGTTATCAGTGTCGAGGAACGAAGAAAACATTGGGCGTTGTCTTGTTTCTCATTCCCTCCCTCGACATTGATGATTGATTTGATTTACAGAAGAAACCTTGTGATTTCTGAATTTTTTTTAATTTTTGTTTTTGGTTTTTTTGGTTTTGGTTTAAACGAATTTGGTCGTTTAATTTAAACCGCCATTGGGTTCGTGTGAAGGTGGGGGTAGTTTCGTTATTGTGTTCCCTCGTCTTTTGGATTATAGATACATAATAATACTTCCTCCGTTCCTTATTATAAGGTCACTTTACCTAATTCTCTTAGATTAAGAAAGGCTTAAATGCATTTTTGATCCCTGATGTATTGTCATTGTGCGATTTGGGTCCCTTATGTTCAAAACGAGCGAATTTAATCCCTCATCTTCCAATTTGTGAAAATTGGGCCCCTACGTTAAGTTGCCTTCCAAAATTAAACGGAAGTTGTTGATGTGGCCTCTTTAACTGACGTGGCCCTGACGTTGCACGCCACTAGGATGACATGTCACATAATTTTCTTTTCCTTTAAAAATATTTCTTTTTTCTTTTAATTTATTATTTTTTTTTAACTTTTTATCTTCTTCAACCCTTTACACAGCACCACCTCGCCTCCCTTCTTCTTCTTCCCTCTTCATCCAATACCATGAATTTGAAATCAAATCTTACACAGTAAATTAAAGCCCACATATATTGAATCAAACCCAAATTATCTAGAAAACGGGATGAATCAACCATTTTCTCCCTGCTTCAAAGTAAAACAACCCATAAAGGGTTTCAAATTAACATCAATTCCAGAAACAAACAAAAATTGAATCTTCAAGTTATTTTCTTTAACAGATCAACAACTTCATCAAGAACAAGTGAACAACATCAATAAAAATCTCTGCAGGGAACCCAGAAAGAGGGGAAAAGGTAAAATTCCAGAAACATAGAAATTCCTTGCAGACATAGCCGGAAACTCTCCCTGAACCTTGTCGTCGTCCTCTGTTGCCCAGCCCCTGAGCTCCACCGCGGTCACAATCACTACAAACGCTGCAACAATCGTCGTCCTCCCCGATCTCCCCATCGAAGGTCTATGTCAAGTCCGACTGTTGTGAAGCTTCCTTCGTTGATGCCGCTGCGCCAGGGAAACCGCCGCTCCATCTCCACTGCGTCGCCGCTCCTTGCCGCCTCAATCGCTGTCGCGGAAACCGCCGCGAGCACCAGGAGGAGCCGCCTTGCCAATCCTCTTCGTCATCATCTCCAATCTTCCCTTCCCTTCCATGATATTCGGTTCTCTCTCTCTTGAGTTCTATTTTTCTTTTCCTCATCAGAAATAGTTAATGTGGATTTTGTGGATGTGGGTTTTGTTATGGAGAGGAGCAGGTTCAGATATGAGGGAGAAGAAGACAGTGGGTTGACAAGAAAGTGGTGGTGGTTTGGCGTTGACTGTGTATGGTAGAGCTTGGTGGTTGTGGCTATGGCTATGGTGAAGGGATGCAGAATGCAGAACGTTGGGGAAGAAGTTTTTTTTTTTTTTTAAACCAAGGAAGAAGATGAATTGATTTGGACTTTTTTTAAGTTATATTTTGTTCTATTCTGATTTTAATTTGGTTTTTTAATTAAGTTGTTTTATTTGTTTTCATTTTTATTTACTAATGTGTTATTTTTTTTTTGAAAGAATTTACTGATGTGTTATTAAAGTGGTGTAATTAGCAAAGATAGGTTAAGATGGTGTAAATAGTAATGAGTCAGCAATTTCCGTTTAATTTTGGATGTCAACTTGACGGAGGGGCCCAATTTTCACAAAATGGAAGATGAGGGATTAAAATCGCTCGTTTAGAAGATAAGGGACCCAAATCGCACAATGACAATACATCAGGGATCAAAACTGCAATTAAGCCATTAAGAAAAGTAGTTACAAGCAATAAATTTGTAAAAGAATTTATTCACTTTCCTAGATTAGCCTTATTTAATTTCTTATAAATTTCTCTCTCCAAGCTATTATTTCAAAATCTCATTGTCTCTTTCATATTAAATATGAGGATCGTTTTGGAAAAAAATAATTAATTATTCATTGATATTGTAAATGGACTTATATTTATGAACAAAAAAAACCCTAAAAAGTGGCCTTATAATAAGGAACGGAGGGAGTAGAATCTATTTCTTTCCATATATAGAATTATATTCTTAGATGACTGTCAAAAAAAAATTATATTCTTAGATTATTCAATTTGATTGTACTAAAAAATTGGAGGAGTTTAAATAACTCAAAAGAAAGTTTGGGCTAAATAACTCATCATCCAATCACATTAAGTGAGTTGAAATTTCTAAACAAAGAAAAACCACATGAAAAATAAAGTTTTGCTAAACAATCCGCCATAGAGTTGCCTGAACGTCTAACAAAAGAGAAACCAGCAAAATCAAAAAAGAGAAGCTAAATTACGACAATCATAGAGGATGGAAACCAAGCAGGAAGAACCCTATGCTTGCGATTCCAAGCCTCAAAGAGCTGTAAGCAATCTGTTTCAAAGAAAACTCGTCAGTAACCCAACTCATAAGCTAGGTTCATAGCCCAATGTAAACCAAGAGCCTTAGTTAAAACCGGGGACAATGCTACCACCGGAAAAGAACACGCAACAGCAAGAACTTGGCCAGCATCATCACTAGCTATAAAACCCCAACCCGCCATGCTAGACGACGAGAGAGAAGCATCAAAATTAACCTTGATAGTATCAGCAACTAGTCGTTACCAAACCAAAGGCAAAGCACGCGAAGGAGGTGCCATGGAAGTTGAGGGAGGGGGAGCGAGCAGCGACGAGCTTGCCCGAAGAAAAATCGGGTCCAAAGGCACAACAGAACCGTGAAATGGGCATCCATTCTGAGCCTCCCAAATGCTATAAAGGATGGATAGGAACATACCCACAGTTGTTGCATCGGCCTCTACTAGAAAAACCTGCAAGAAAGCCGAAAGGCAAGGGGCAAGGCAAACCAACAACTCCGCGCTTCGGGGGGTGGGGGGAGAACAGAGCATGCAAGATGGATTCAAGAGCCGCCCAACACCTCGGGCACAAAGTGGTTTATGTTTTGATGGGTATGTGATAAAATTAATTTTAGCTGGAAAATAAAGGTATCGTATACAACTTATATTGTGAAATAATAACTTATTTAAAAAATAATCATTTGTGTAATTTTTTTGAATTACTTGTGTGCTTAGGATAAAAAGAATAATTTAAAAAATAAAAATCTGGTCATTTTTCTTATTTCTTTAAGTTAAAATCAATTATTTCTAGTAGCTTTTTAATGTAAAAGCAATTTTTATAAATTAATTTCTGCTTTTAAAAAATCACCTAAACTAAAAAAAAATAGATAAGATTTTATTAGTAAAGAGACAAAATATATTGATCCTCTAGTGCACTTGACTAAACCCTTTCGGCTCTGTTGAGAATGGCTTTGGCCCACTAGTTGGTGATTATTATTTTTGTTTTTACCCTAATCATCGGCGATGATCCAGCATAACATGGAAGCATGTTCTTGTTCTAAGGATTGGCTTACAAAAGAAGAAAATTGATATATTAGTAGTACACGCAAATAATTTATAGGTATATAAAATTATATATAGATTTTCATTTGGCCACATCTCAAATGGTAGAAAACAATGCACAATTGTCAATTGAGCAACGGAAGAAAAAGTAAATCTAATTCTATGTATAACTAGATTTTAACCCCAAAAACACAAATGATTTTTTCTTATATGTGTAAATTGTCATCAACCAATATTTCAAAAACTTAATTTATAAAAAACAATTTTTTATGTACTAGTTAATTTTTATTTTATTTTATTTAGTGCATCAATAGTGTTTAAGATAACTGACTTAAAAATTACATTAATTTTACTTCAATTTTTATAAATAATATGAAGTTGTCTAAATGACCTATGATAATTTTACTTCAGTTTTTTTTTAGGCTAAAAAGCATTTTTGGCCCCTGATGTTTCAAGTTTGTGCAAATTATGCCCTTACTCTATTTTTGTTGACGTTTCTACCCCTCATGTTTTCAAACAGTGCACCGTCTACCCCTCTGTCAGTCAGGCTTTCTCAGGAGAGGTTCCTGAGTGGATTGGAGAGATGAAGATGAGTATATGAAGTTGATGATGATCAAGGAAATGATATAAATTAAATTTGCTTGATGTATATATCAATTATGTATGTAACTGAACTGGTTAAATGCATATTTTGTTACTTACAGGGCTTGAGTTTGAATCTCCTATGTCCCTTTTTTCAATTTCACTTGTAATTTCCACGTGGCAGGTCAGAAAAATATTTATAAAAAAAAAAGTCATATCAGTTCATACCGTTAGTTTTTTAATGTTTGACTGACGGAGGGGTAGACGGTGCACTATTTGAAAACATGGGGTAGAAACATCAACAAAAATAGAGTAGTGGTAGAATTTGCACAAACTTGAAACATCAGGGGCCAAAAGTACTTTTTAGCCTTTTTTTTTTTTTATAAGCAATTTCTTTTTATAAGTAACAAATTTTGGTTTAACACTTCTCTTCACGTATTTAACAAAAGAGATAACTTTTCCCGAAAAGAAAAAGGGGATAACTTTGGTTCTCTCTATTAAAAAGTAAATTATGATTTTATTTTCATTTTTCAGATAGCTAACAAGATTAATCAACAAAAAAAGCAATACTGAAATCATACAAAGCGTATTTACTAAGTGGTGTGGTGAGTGATGACTACCTAACACTACATTGGCAGCTGCACATTGCTACAAACTAAACATCAACATCATTACAGTCGGGGAAAAAATTCATTACAATATACTGATCAAAATAAAATATTGAATTGAATTGGTTAAATTAAAAGTTGAACCCAATTACAATTAGAGATATCATCAAACAGGTGACAAAACTCAATGAACCATAATAAGAAACTTTGTTGGGAGACCCTGATTTCTCTGGCCTAATATTTGCCTCTGTTGGGTTTGGGGCTATTAATGTTGGAGGACTAAGGTTGTCTCTACTAGGAGGAGCTGAAGGGAGTGAAGGAGATGGAATTGGAGGTGAGGCCTTATAAGAAGGGTCTGTGATGTTAGGACATGGAATTGGAGATGGAGCAAGAGGAGCACTATAGTTATTATAAACTGATATACAAGATTCTGAGATTACACCATCAATGCCATGACATCTAATTGAAGATCCAGCAACACATAAATTTGGACTGATAATTTTCACATTGTTGAGTGCAAAATTCCTCCTACCATTGTTAGAGATTCTCAGCATGCAATTTGGCAATGAAGTTGGAATTGTAGTCCCTGTTGGGAACTGTTCCAAGGTACCAAAGAGCAAAGGTGATGGTATTGAATGCCTGAGCAAGAAGCTTGAAACATATCCTTCTTGCAAATTCATGTTCGCGAGCATTCGGTCATTGGGCATCAAGAAAGTAACGTTCCCTTCAAGCCTTGTGTCTGGTTGGGACATTTTGACGAGCATTACAAAGGTAAAGTAGTTTGCTCTTTGCATCTCCTCAGTGGCTGCAAGAAGATTTTGGTTATCTGTTGGGGTTACTGATGAAATCAGCAACAATAGGAGCAAAGTCACTAAGAACACCTTGCCTTCCATTGTGATGTTTTCTGCAATTTGCTTGATTTGACTCCTCTTTAGAATGAGTTTGGTTTTATCATGAAAAGGGTATTCTGGATTCTGATAGATTGAATGAGGACAGGGTGAATTTTTTGTGTGGACATGCAAAGATGATGCTTTACCAACTAAGCCTCACACACTTCCTAGATGATTGGAAGATCAAACTTGTAGCAAGTGTGATTAAGGTGGCACCAAAATTTGGGTAATGGAAGTGGGTTTAGATTATTATGGTATACAGATAAATTCAATTTCATAGCCTAACCTGAATCTTCTTGCAGGAGTCAACCAAATTGGTTTTAATAGATACACCGTTTATGACCCTAAGTGCTGATTTTAACATTTGACTTACGCTCTGTTTAGAAGAAGACATTCCCATCCTCTCCCTCCATTCCCCTCCAACCAAACAATATGTTAAATAAAAATTTCCTTCTTAATTTGAAGAAGACATTCTATCTCTTAATGGTTAATTCTTATTTTTTTTATGGAAGGAAGATAGAAGACATTAAAGAAGGGACATACAATTTGTTTTGTAAAGTAAAACCGTAGGAAGGAAGCCTTCAATCTTAGCAGACAAGGCGTTATTGACATGATGGAGGAGTAGCAAATGCTCATAATTGGCCGAAACAACAACCTAGAGACTTGTAATTTGAGTCCCTGGTCATCATGCCAAAAGGTTTATAGCAACAAGAAAGTGCAGTCAGGAATTAGTTATGGAAAATGTTATGAGAGAAAAGTAAAATATTTGTTATATAATGTGATGTGATATAAGAAGTGAAATATAGAGAGAAACATCATATGTATGTAGTGTTTGATGTCTACGTATCATAATTCATAACTGATTAGTTATGAGATGAAAAATAGAGTTATAAATGTGATAAAGTGGGTTAGACTTGTCAGACCAACCATAGTCATACCAACCAGTGTTATTAAACTCGACTCAGTCATGGACTCAGTTTGGGCACTATGTCAATGAGTCATAAGTCAGACCAGTGAGTCATAGGTTGGACGGCTTGGTATGTAATATAAAATTTAAAAATTTATAGAATAAACTAGTATTGTTCAACTAGGTTTTACACTAATTTAAAAAAATTCTCATCCAGGACCATTATCAATTGGCTCCAACCATGGTAGCCGTGTAAATATCTAGATATATATCCCCAACGTGAAATTAAAATTGCTTAGTAAAAAACTAAAAATTATGGTCAAAATTGTTTTTTTTTGTTATAAATGAAGGGCAAGGCCCCGAAACAAAACGAAACTAAAGCTGGGCACCCAAGATAGGGGGCGATCCTAGAGACCCTTTATCTCTATCTAACAATGCTTGACAATCCCCAAACGGGGCATCAAACCAGTGGGTACCAAAGGAAAGATCCAGGCCAACTTTGGCCAAATGATCAGCAACTGAGTTCGACTCTCTTGTTGAGTGGTAGAGAAGAAGAGAGCCATGAGATGGTAACATGTGCTGGATCTCGTGAGCAATGTGATCAAACTGATGGTTCATGAAGCTATCCCTTTCCAGAAAGGTCACAACCTCTGCTGAATCACTCTCAACTATAACTTGAGGAATTTGCAATCTCACCGCTGCCTCTACTGCTGTAGCAACTGCCAAGAGCTCAGCCATGAAGACATTGTGGGAGGCCAAGTTACCCAGGTTCCTGCTAAACCCCCGCTGTCAGTCGCCTTCAGCGTTTCGCACCACTCCACCACAACTGGCCATAAAATCATCTTTGACAGCCCCATCGACATTAATCTTGACCCATCCCTCTGTCGAGAAGGTCTGCAATGGAAGATCTCATTATGCTCACCAGAAAGGTTCGCCAAGCCATTGCCCACCGTACTGACAAATGCTTGATGTTCCATACCAAGGGCCCTAATGTTACCCCAAATCTTCGACCGACTATGGGGAACCTGGTTAAAAACCAAGTCGTTTCTCATTTTCCATATGGAAGCTAGGGCCAAAGCAAATAAGCGGGGCCAATCAACCAGGGGATCCTCTGAATAGAGATTGTGAAGGTTATTCATAAGCCAAACCTTCCAAGTATCTCGATAGAAATTGCCTCTGCCTCTCTCTGGTAAAACTGAACGCCAAAATGAAAGGATGGAGCTACAATCCCGAAAAAGATGAAGATGATCTTCATCATAGGCTTGGCATAGTGGGCACATCTCGTTGTCACTCATGTGTCTACGCACGCGGACCGTATTAGTGAGAATTCAATTATTAAGGAGCTTCCACATGAAGACTCTCACTCGTTGGGGCCCTCTAATGGTCCAGACTTTCTTCCACGGACTTCAATCATGTTCCCGAGAAGGTTACCCTACAATCATATCATAAGCCGATCTAGTTGAAAAATTGCCTGAAGCACACCCTGACCACACTAGTGCATCATCGTCAGTTCTCTCGTGGGGTGCATGTAAGCTCAAAATTTCCTGAAGAAAACGGTCTGGTAGCATTTGGACAAATAAGTATAGCTTCCAACCATGCCCAACATCATAGAAGTGTGATACTGGCTTACCTCGGAGCTCTAGTGGCACTTCTTGTGTAGCTATTTCCATCAGACAGTGTCCTGACAAAAGCCACCTATCTCTCCAGAAACGAACTTTGTCTTCCTTACCCAACTTCCAACTACATCCCTCCATCAGCACATCCCACGTTTTTCGTATACCTTTCCAAATCAAGGACTCGCGATTGTTCTTCGTAATCACAGGGACCGTACCTCCACCGCACCCATATTTGCTACGGAGCACGCGAACCCAAAGGGACTCTGGTTGAGTAATAAGACCCCATCCAGATTTCATGATCAACGCTGGATTGAAATCATAATTTCGACGGAACCCTAAACCTCCTTGATCCTTGGGTCTACAAATGTTGTCCCATTTAACCTGACTAACCTTACGACCTCCCTAATCAGCCCCCCAAATGAAGTTGCGCTGGAGTTGATCAAGTTTCTCGCACACTCCCTTCGGCATGAGCATAGTTTGCATACTATATGTTGGCAGGGCAGCTACCACTGATTTCGCAAGAGTTATGCGACCTGCGAGGCTGAGCGTTGATGCTTTCCAGGCTGATAGCTTCCGCTGAGATTTCTCGAGAATAAAGTTGTAGGTGGCCCTGGTTGGAGTATTATGTAACAACGGAACACCCAAGTATTTACCCAGATCCGAGGTCAACCTGATTCTCGCTACTCTGCTGATGATTGTAGCTTCCTGGTGATTCACGTTGTCGGAGATCAAAATTCTTGATTTCTCTTTACTTCATCATCACCTTCATTTGGTCCACCAAAGCTTCACCAAATAAAAGTAAATCATCAACAAAGAATAAATGGGTTATGGCAGGACCTCCTTTGGACAACTTCATCGGCTTCCAATTACACTCATCCACCTATCTTTGAATCTGATGAGCTAGCCTCTCAATACAGAGAACGAAAAGGTATGGGGAAAGTGGGTCACCCTGGCGGATACCCCTGGAGGGAGTAAAGCGCTCAGTTTTTCCTCCATTGAACAACACCTGAAAAGAACTCAAAGACACACAACTAATGATTACTTCACAAAAATCAGAGCCAAGACCTAACTCCAATAAGGTCTTTCTCAGAAACTCCCAATCAAGGCGGTCATAGGCTTTCTCCAGGTCTATCATCATAGCTATCCATCCTTTTTTCCGTCTAAGATAGCGCAAGGAGTGAAAAACCTCTTGGGCAATAATAATGTTGTCGGAACTTTGCCTCCCGGGGATGAAGCTGCATTGATTAGGGGCTACCACCTTACCAAGTACTCCTTTGATCCTATTTGCAATTGTCTTAGTCAAGGTCTTGTAAATAACATTACAAAGACCCATGGGACGATATTGAGACAAATAACTGGGCCTATCAAGTTTAGGAATGAGCACAATCATTGTGTCATTGATCTCCTTCACCTTTCTGGGATCAAGGATGCACTCCTGAATTAATTTGATCACCGAATCTCCTATGACACTCCATTGCGACTGGAAGAAGTGAGGGTTAAGTCCATCGGGATCCAGGGCCTTCAACGCCCCCATCCCAAATACAACATATTTAATCTCCTCCCCATCTAACAGTTTCTCTATATCGTCAATCTCCTCTCTAGAGAACGTGGGGAATGCACTACCCACCATTAAGGGTACTCGATCATTAGGGCTCGTATAGAGTCCTCTGAAAAAATCGACAACCATACCCTTCAAAGTTTCCTCATCAGTTACCAACGTGCCATCCTCCAGGGACAACGCTTCAAACTGATTCCTTTTACGACGCACCATCGTTGAAGTGTGAAAATATCTAGTGTTTTTATCACCGTGTTGCAACCAATTTACGCGTGATTTCTGCTTCCACATTAGCTCTTCTTGAAAAAGAACCTTACGGTACTCTTGCCAAAGCCGTTTCTGAAGCTTCTCCAAGTACGGGCCGGGGTGCATACGGAGATGGTTGTTGATGCCCTCCAGCCTCCGCATAAGTTTTCTCTTTCTTGCTCCAATCTTGCCAAAGATGTCCCGATTCCATTCCTCTACAACCTTCTTGAAATTTCCTGAAGCCGAAGCCCAATCACCATTCTCCTTCCAAGCTTCCTTCACAATCTCGTCAAAATTGTTTATAGCTGAACTTTAAAAGATGTAAAAGAATTGCCTCCACCCTCTTAAAATGGTTTAAATGGAATTTAATTGAATTTTGTAATTGCTTTAATTAGAATTATTAAAATTGAAGGTCAATCAATAACATATTTAATACATCCATTGAAGCTAATAAATTTTCAGAAATATTTTCAAACTCAACGCAACTAGATAACTAAAAGGGGGAAAATCAATTTTGGTGACTCACTTGTTCAACAAAAAAACCGGCCGAGTCACCGGTTTTCCATCTAAACCGGCCGAGTTTTTCTAGTTCATCCGGGTTCTAATGCATACCTGATCCAATGGTCAACTCAAACTGGTTGGGGGGTCGGTTCATGGTTAGACCGGTTTGATTGGCCGGTCCAAACCGAGTTTAATAACACTGATACCAACTGTTGTTGATTGCCTCATTTAAATCTATAAAAAAATTGTGTATGATGAAATAAAAAAATTGTGTATGATGAAATAAGTCAACTCATCAACTTTTTGATGAAGAGGAAGAACACTTTTTATTAATTAAATGTGGTTGATCTCTCTGAGGAAGGGGCCCTTTCTTTGTGCAAACCAGTCACTAAGAATGAAGTATGGATGACTCTCTCTCATATGGGGTCCTTTAAGGCTCTAGAACCAGATGAATTTCAGGCGATATTTTTTAAACAATATTGGCATATTGTGGTTGATGAGGTGTGCGGCTAGTTCGGGATGCGTTTCCTCATGGCTTCTTTGACCGTTATATTGCTCATACTCTTATTGCCTTGATCCCTAAGGTCGATGTCCCTACCACCTTTAAGGATTTTCGACCAATAAGTTTGTGCAATGTCTTGTATAAGCTCATTATGAAGGTCATGGTTGGTAGGCTACGACCCTTTTTGCAAGATCTCATTGGCTCGTTGGAGAACAACTCCATCCATAGAAGAGAAGGATGGATAATGCTATTATTTTGCAGCAAATTGTACATTGTAACACCTCGATTTTCAGGTGTCACTTAAGTAACTTAAAAATAAACTTTAAGCGGAAAACAAGTATTTTTTTTCGTTTGTTTTGTTTCTTTTGTTGAAATGAAAACGTCATAAGGATAAAGACATAATCCCGCAATTTAAACCTAACCGATGTACATCATATAAACAGGTACAGCCTCAGCTGCACTCCAATGTCACGCGCACTCGCAGTGACTCCCAAGTAGTGTGCCCGTAGGCAAATATTTACAGATCCAAAAACGTGAGTGAAAAAGTTTTAATGACAATCCTCCAGAAGAAAGTGGCCCTCAAAATGGCCTAATCAAAGACCCCTACAGTCCGACTAACTCTCTGTGATTCCCCAGCCAAAAAGCTATGCGTCGGGAACCTACCCTGTCCCAAAACAAACGAATCAGAGCTCTACACAAAATATGACGCCCACCTAACCTACCCTCCGATACCGCTCAAAGCTCCTCCTCCTCCTCCTACTCCTCCTCGTTGGTCGCGACGTAGTAGTCGACATCAGTGTCAGAATCAGAGTCCACCGTGATCATCTCAATGTCCAAGTCCACAACCTCCTTCCTGACTGTCCTGCGAACAACCCTAGTCGAACCCATCTCAACATCTACCTCCTCAGAAAGGACATCCTCCTCCACCACACGTACCAGGGGTTCCACGCGATAGCCGCGTGATGGTGTGGACGAAAAACGGCGAGAGGCAGATAGAACAACAGGCTCCTTCTTCGGCTCCACAAGCCTCGAGGACGACACAACATCGGTAGGATCGACAGCAGTAGCAGGAAGTGCCGCGACAGGTGCCTCAGTATCAGCCTCGATCTCAGATGGATCCTCGTCGTCAGATGAAGATGAAGGTGGTGAAGGTGGTCTCCGGCCAGTGCCCGGTCCACAGCGCACCGAAGGTGGTAAGTTGAAGCTCAGCTCCATGTGTCGTAGAACTCCTCTCGTTAGACGTCCACGCTCATCAGTCCGGTCCTCCATGACCCTTCCCCGATACGTCGCCCGATGATCCTCAGGATAGATCACCCAAGCAGTGGGGGCATGTCGGTCAACCAGCTCAAACCTGATCCCCCCCGAGGGAGAGACCATCGAAAACCAATTCGCCATCGACATCTGGCAGCAGGCCGACCGCCCAAACACAAACATGAAACCAAAGCCAAGGCGCTAGGGTCAACTCACGGAATAGAGTAAATATATAAACCACATGTGATGGGGGTATATATATATATATATATATATTCCTAGCATGTTATCGGCTCTAACAATAATTTAATAATGCAAACAGCACGCGATTCCAGTTAGGGTACATGTATGCGTGAAATGCAATTCAAAATGATCCGGATAATTCAATTGGGATGGGCACCATCGAGTCAGTCCTAACACCAGCCTAGTGTTTAACCATTTCCGCTCGGGTGTCACTTACAAACCCATGCATAGTCGAATCAAATCTAACCCCTCCAGGTTGAACAATTTTGCCCGCTATGCCGAAGATACACTCTTGATGTTCTTCGATGAAGGCCAATCTTTCGACTGTCTCAAACCTTCGTGAAGCAGACCGAAGCCGTCTTAACTTCACCGAAGCCCGATCCTCCGATCGTCTCAAGCCCAGAATGTATGCATGATGCAATATGGTTAGCCTAACATGGTATTGTCCTCACCATATAATGTTTAGCTACGACTCTTAATTCAATAATACCCGAAGGTCAAAGTCGACTCTACGACTAGGCTGTAAGAAGCCGGAGTACACATCGTACTCAGTGACATATCTCTGGTCACTATGGTTCATCCTCGTGACGACCATCAAATCCCAGCAGCTCCAAGACTTGTCGACATTTCCCCGTCTTTCGCAATCATTTCTCCACTTAAGTCCCCTATATGGTTTTATTCATTAATAAAAATATTTCAAGTTGGATTAGTCAAGTTATGAGTTTCATTCTTGAAAACTAAGTTCCCTAAGGTCTCTAGTTCCAAATTCTAATCATTCCAAGTTTGCCAAAATCCCCCCAAATGTAATCCCCGGGGAAAGTCTAAGTGTTCCAATAGGCTTAATCTCAAACCTCGGGTTTGGACTCGCCTAGGGTTGTTCATTCAACCTGAAATAATACAAGTATGACGTTCCATGACTCCACACTCCGTAGTCACGACAAAGCGCACAGTTCAATAACAATATCAATATAACAATAATTCAGTGCGGAAATCATAAGACGGAAACCAGTAAACGGCCGAAGCCTCTCAGAAAACGGAGACACACGTCTCATATAAGTTTACTCGGCCGAAGCCTCCAGAAAACATTTTCCAATTCAAGCGATAGACAATATCCAAGCAATATTCAATATCAAACAATATTCAAGTCGAATTTATCGACGCCTACAATACAAATAGCTAGTAAGTAAGTTGCCCTAACCTCGAGTTGCTCCATCCTCGCGGTGTAGGTTTTCCTCACAATCTAGCTCAATAATACCCAAACTTCCCTCAACTGAACCTTTGAGAAAACAAAGCGAAAATCAATCCAAAATCGATTAGCTCGATAACAACAAAGTTAATTAACGATAGACAAAGCTTACGAAGCTTCAGAGTACAACAATCGAGCACAAGAGGACGAGTTATCGCGAAAAACAAATTTCTCCCCCCCCCCTCAAAACATGCTCTCGGCCACTCAAGGAAAAAGGGTTCCGGCGCTATTTCTTCGATCTAATTTAATTCCTAGGTAGTTTTAGGGTAAAACTAGGGCAAAGAAATTGTCGGAAAAATTTTAGAACGAACGGTTTGAATTACGACTAGTTAGGGGTACTTTGGTCCAAAATTAAAGCTCAAAAACTCAAAGTTGAAACTTCGGAAAACAAATTTGATGGGGTCGTTCACAATGACATTTATAGCAACTAATCCTAAGGGCACTAAGTCGGATTGTGGCTTTTCGAAGATAAAGTTTCAACATGTGCGTAAAATGGGTTTTATACAGTTTTTCAGATCTTTGACGACTCGATTGAAATCAGCGCGCATCGGCGAGTGATTTAGCTTGTTGGGCAACTATAGAAGGTAGTTCAAAAGAAAAATCGGGAAAATCGAACAATATTACGAAAAGCTCGAAACTAGGAGCTCATAAAGAGATAAGGAAATGCGATAAAAAGAACGATTAGAGGTAAGAATAAGCAAGAGTACCTCGATGTCGCGAAGTAGCAACGAACAGCACGAAGATCGGTCAAGAAACGACGAAGTTCTCCATCTCCTTCTTCTCCTCCTTGCTCGCGGCCTCAATGGGGAAATGGTGAGATATTTTGTGTTTTTTTCTTCTATTTATAGGAGAGTGAAATCGCGGGAAAATGAATATTTCGCGATTCCGATTTTTGCAGTACGTTCATCTGTGAATTCTAAGCGAGATTCTGGCGACAGAATTCCAGAACTCAAAACAAGTCTCTTGAATTTGAAGAAAACGATCCAAAAGCGGTGTGAGTTAAATTGCCCCGAAAAACTACTTTTTGCGTTGAAAGTCGGATGACAAAACTTCGTTCTGAAGAAAGATTGGAAACGTCGAAAGAAAACTGGAAACGCGGATGGAAAGTTCGTTACAAGCTCCGAATAGAAAAAATCTTCATTCAGCGTTTGAATTTAGAGTTTTGAGAGAATGGATTTTAGCGTAGTCAGGCTTCCGAGAAATGAAACCTCTCGTGCGTACAATCCAGAGTTCCGAAATGAAACGCTGATCGAGGGAAAAATAAAGAGAACTTCTTATTTTTCCAAGGATTTAGAATTTCGCTTAAACAGTGCTTTAAGAGCGAAATTAGCCTATTCTGGACACTCTCGCCCTAAGGCGGGTGTGCAGACGACTCGTGCTAACTCCTAAAACGTCTATGGTACTATCCTCAACCAATTCCTGAACTTTCTTCTTCATTAAACTTTCCCAAACAGTAAACTCCTATCATGCTTACACCAATCCTACGCGTGAGTCGGAAAAATAATTATTTAATCGAGTTCCGAAATTTGGGTCTTACATACATTATTTGAACCAACGGCAAGGCCGGAAGAAGAATGTTATTTTTAAGTTGGACTTAGAGAAGACTTATGATCAAGTGAGTTAAGGACACTTCAGACGACCATATGTGCTATTCATCCACAATCTTTCCGTCCTTAATGACTTTGAAGGGGTCGGTGGTGGAATTGTCCAAATCACCATGGAGGACTCTGACTTGCCCCAGTGCTTTTTCAAAACCTGCAGCAAACTCAGCAACGATTTTTTGTTTCAGCTTGTCCAACATAGCTTCTTGAACATCAAAAGATGCAGTTGTGCCGTCTTGTCCTCTTCTAGGTTACAAACTTGGCTGGTCAATTGTGCCTTCTCGGATTTTGTAAGACTCAGAATTAAATAGATTGTTTATTTATTTAATTCCCATTAAATTATAGCAGCACGTATTATTATTTTATTTATTATTTGTGATTGAATATTATTCGCTCCAAGATGGCGGGAATTACCTTAAGAAATATTTTCCTTATATTAATTAATTGAGTTTTTATATTTTATTATTTTTATATTATTTTCCTAACTCAAATTTGGTCGCGATTCATGGAAATTAATCAAGTAGTAATCATTTTCAAACCTTTTTAATTTTATAGAGCTTATTTGAAAACAAGAATAAAATTATAATTAGTTTTGTGTTTACTATTTGTTCTGTTATAAGGTCTAACAATGGTTATAAAGTATCCTTGATAAACCCTGGTAGAGCTAAAAGAATATATATGATGTATGAATAAGGAAATTATCTCATTAATGATCAAAAAGGTACCTAGTACAAGGTGAGGACACCCCTTTTATAGTGGGAGTGGTCCTTATCTAGAATATTCATGGATTTGGGCCTTACATGCTAGGCCCAAATCCCAATGCGGAATAAGACAAATATATATGCCCCTAAATATAAACAAGACAAAGTAACTCAGGCCCACGTCTTCCTGCCGGGACCCATGCCTTTATCCATAAGGCAATAGTTTTACTGGGCGGGTCAACGGGCTTGTGCTGACCCGCCCAGCCCACAAGCCCACAAGACATGAAGCTTCGCCTCTCTTGGAGCTGAAATGTCTTATGATTGGAGCGAAAAAGTCATACCGCCTTCATAGAAGCAACTCGCCTTATCTGACCTAGCCCACAGGCCCACAAGACATGAAGCCTCGCCTCTTTTGGAGCTGTCATGTCTTAAAAAATATGTACAAGACCGCCCTTTTATTCTCAATCGCCCAAACTGTCTAACTTATCTCGTGTTGTTTCATGTAGCGTTGCACCGTTACTGAGAAGTTGCCATCATTAGCATTCAACTGCCGCTGTCTTTTCACGCGGGATTCGAGGGATTGCCTCGTTTCGTGAAAACGTTCAAAATTGATCGTGTCGTTTCCTCTTATTTTCTCTTTCTTCATTCAATTTTTCTATAAAACCCCAAAGTCTCTTCCTTTATTTTCTTTTACTTCTCCTTACTTTCACCTTTGTTTTACTCTGAGTATCTTGAAGCTTTCTGTTCTCAACAGCCGTCGCTATTTCGGTGACCTTCCACTGCTCCGACAACCATAGCTCATTACTTTCCAATTACCTCACTTACCTTCGGTCAGTTTCTCTCTTTTCTCTTTATTTTTTGCTTTTTCTGTTCATCTTCTTCCCATGAAGCTTCCCAAAATGTCTGCACAAGGTCAAACTTATTCCTCTCTTTCTCTTAATTCTGGGTCTGACGACGATAGAACCACAGTTAGTCAAGAAGTTATTAAGGTTGATTCTGATTCCGAATCCAACAACTCGTCCTCCACTTCAAACCTTGCCAACAAGAAAACCCGCTCCATAACTTCTCACCTTTCTTCAGATAATCCTTCCATCTCGGAAGATTGACGCACCAGTGAAAAGTGCATGGATAATAAGTGCCTTTTCCGTTCCATTTGGAATAAGGTTCAATCTTTGAATAATAATCGCCTCAACGCCCAGGGTTTTACAAGAGTAAACCCTGAAACCGGCCATAACGATGATTTGTCCCTAAATGTCCCCCCTTGTGATGATAATGACATTGTCACCCTTAAACCCTCAGGGGCCGATGGTGTGCCCTCTTGGTTTTTTCTTCATGGATATATTTTTACCGAGCTTTTCATGAAGCTCCCCTTTTCTCCTTTTGTCTGTGATATACTTACTTTCTTAAACCTCGCCCCGTGTCAGCTCTTACCGAACGCCTGGGGTTTCATTCGCTGCTTTGAATTGTTGTGTGAGCAGCTAAACTTCACCCCCACTTACCCCTTATTTTTTTATTTCTACAAAACTAGCATCGCCAAACCTCTTGTGTGTCTTTTGTTCCTCTCTCGGCCCGCCCCAATATGTCCATCTTTAAACCTTTAAAGAGTAATTTCAAACATTACCAGAAGAAGTTTTTTAAGATCGTTCACTTTCCAAAAATTCCCAATCTTATCCTTGACTCAAAAGATCGCTCTTTGTTCCCTTTACATTGGACTGTGAACCCTCGCCGTGATATTACTGTTGTGCTCGAGGCGTTGACCGAGGAGGAGCAACAGGTCGCCTTATACATCCTTACCCTTCCTCAAATTTCCTGTTGTGACCTTCTCCAGGCCGCCGAAGATGAGAAACTTCAAGAATTTTTTTGTAAGTTTAGATTTATCGAATATACATCTTGTAGTGACAGTCTTCTTTGATCGCATGTTGTTGACTTGTATATTCTTTACTTTGTGTACAGCTAAGATGGGCAAGAGTAAGGGCGGCGTCGATCCTGATAGCATGCAGGCCTTTATTTCGAGCCAGGTCGAAACTGTTAAAGGTCAGAGAAAGAATGAGAAGAAGGACCCCAAGGGCGAAAGAAAGAAGTCACCGCTGGTTGATGATCGTGAGCCCAAACGCCAGAAATCTGGTGGCTCTTCCAAAAGTGATCCTAAGCAAACAACTTTGACTGATTCTTTGTCTAAGGCTCACAGGGAGAGAAAACCTCACGGCAACATTCCCCTGCCCAAGCATCAAACTTCTGGTGCTTTTGACAACTTGGTGGCCGCCTCCAGCCCTGTTCCTCAATCATCGCGAGACGCGGTGCCCGGTAGTGACACCAACGCTTTTCACAGCGTTTTCGATACTAAATTCAATGGGCTCCATTTTATGGAGAGGAATTTTAATACCCAAATTCCTCATGAAGTGGCCTATCAAAGTGTCGAGGTGCGGTGACCCTCGCCGTGAACCAAGCCCTCGCTGCTGCCAGCTGTGCCGCTGGTCTTCTCCCTCATCTGAAGAACATTGAAACTGAGAAGGCCCGCGCCCAACTGAAGCTTGAAGAGGCTAAGGCGGCCTATTCCCATTTGAAAACTGAGATGGATACCGCTGCTAAGCGTGCTGATACTGCCAAGAAGCAAACTGAGGATGCTTTGGCTGGTGTTCGTCGTCAGTTACAAGGGGCGACGAAGGATCTCGCCAAGGAGAGGGCTGCGAAAGCGGGTCTTGAAACCAAGCTTGATGCTGCGGAGAAAAAGATCAAGAAGCTTGAGGCCGAGCTGAAGGAATCTGACGAGACTCTTTTGGAAAAGAGTTCTCGCCAGTATGTCCTTGGTCATCAAGGCGCCAAGGCTCAACTGCAGATTCTGTATCCTAAGTTGGATTTCTCCCAATTTGGCTTCATGAAGAAAATTGTGGATGAAAAGGTCATTGGTCCCGCTGATCCCGACGTGCGCAGCCTTCCCTTTATGCAAGAATCTGATGATGAGGAAGATGAGGAAGCCACGGGCGAGGGCGTGAAGAAAGTTGCCACCAACACCGATGGAGAAACCCATGGCAAGGGCGTGGAGACAGATGCCTCCAATGCTGATGCAGACAAGTGAAGAATAACTAAGTTTAAATTTTTCTGCCTGTTTGTAATTGGGCTCTTTGTTTTTAAGTTGTTATTGCTTGGATCTTGGGCCTCGCCCTTCTCTTTTTTTTTTTGTAATGACTATGATATTTGGGCCTTACCCCTTTTCCATTTTTAATTACCATGTGCTGCAATTAATATGATTTTATTGGCTTTTTTACTGAGGCTTTGATCGCCCTTTGGCGAGGCTTTTTTATGCTTGGTACAATGGCCAAGTCTTAGGCACATTTTACTGGCCTTAGTCGTTTTACGGACGGGGCTTGGGTTCTAGTGGCCACTAGAATTGCCAAGGCTTTGTTTGCTCAGTGATGGCACTTTCTGATTGCGAAAGCTTTTTGTCATACTAGATCATCGCCATAGAAAAATTGATTAAGAAAGTTCATGAGTTAGATCTTGTCAGTTGTGACGAATATCATACTGTAAAACTTTTCTCATTTCTTTGAATAAAACTAGGATCTATAGATCCTTACATGAGAGTTTCCTCCCTTCTTTTACATAGGTCGCCTCATTAAAATCTTTTTTCAAGGAAAAAAGAGTGCGACTTTCTTGTACTTGACTATAATATTGTCTCAAACTGGAGGCGTTCCACGTGCGACGCACTGCACCGCCATCAAGTTGTTCAAGCTTGTACGCCCCTGCGCCTACTTCAGCTTTAACCCTAAAGGGTCCTTCCCAGTTTGGTGTCAACTTGTTTTTTCCTGAAGTCAACGTTCTTTCACGCAACACTAGGTCTCCCGCCTTCATTTTTCAGGGGACGACCTTGGTTGCGTATTTACGGGCGACCCTTACTTTTCCAGCTTCATTGCGTAAGTGCGCCTCTCTTTGCAGTTCTGGAAGTATGATTAAGTTTGCAATCAAATTGTCGTTGTTTCCTCTTCATTCCTGTTCATAACTCTCCTGCTTTGGTTTTCGACTTCTACGGGCAACATAGCATCAGAACCATAGGTCAGCCTATAGGGCGTTTCCCCGGTACTTGTTTGCACTATAGTGTTATACGCCCACAAGACTCCTGGTAACTCTTCCGCCCACCATCCTTTCGCCTCATCTAGTTTTTTCTTCAACCCATTCAGTATAACCTTCTTGGCCGCCTCAGCTTGGCCATTTGTTTGGGGATGCTCGACTGAAGCGAAACGCATGTCAATCCCTAGGTCAGCACAAAAGTCTTTGGTCAATGCACTGGTGAATTGTGTGCCATTGTCCATGACAAAGCCATTGGAACTCCAAAGCGACACACAACTCACCGCCACAAGAAATTTTTTATCTTGGTTGCAGTAATAGTGGCTAGTGCTTCAGCTTCTATCCACTTGGTGAAATAGTCCACCGCCACCACAATGAATTTCATTTGAGCCTTAGCTTTTGGGAAAGGTCCTAGGATGTCCGTCCCCCACATGGCGAAAGGCCATGGGGCGGTCATTATTGTGAGTTGTTCAGGCGGTGTCATGTGTACATCAGAAAAAATTTGTAACTTCGAGCATTTCTTCACATATTCAAGGCAATCTTGTTTGATAGTTGGCCAATAGAATCCCGCCCTGAGTACTTTCACAGCCAAAGACCGCCCTCCAATGTGGCTTGAGCAGACTCCTTCTTGAACTTCAGCCATTATTTCCTGAGACTTAGCGGTATCTACGCATTTAAGCATTTGGGACATAATCCCCCGCCTATACAATTGTCCCCCAACCAAGATATAAAAGCTAGCCTCTCTTCTTTTTCCCCTGGTATTTTTGCTTTTATCCTGAGGTTGCTGACTTAAGAATTCGATAATCGGATCCATCCAAGATGGTCCACCGTTCTCTATAGCCTTTGCCACTTTAAATTCGACCATATATGTACTTGGGGGGGGGGGTAAGGTTTCCTGTATCACAGTTTGGTAATTCCCGAGTCGCCCAGGACTTGCCAATTTAGCCAATGCATCTGCGCGCTCATTTTGGCTTCTTGGTATGTGCTCAATCTTAACTTGTTATATCGCCTGAATAAGCCTCTGGACAATTTCTAGATACTTAGACAGTTGTGGGTCCTTCACCTTGTACTCGCCGCGAACTTGCTTTACAACCAACTGAGAGTCGCCCTTTATGTTTAGCTGCACTCCAAGTTCAATGGCAAGACTCAAACCAGCTATCAATGCCTCATACTCAGCCTGTTTTTTGCTCGCCCGGAATTCAAACTTTAACGATTGATCAATCAGCATTCTTTATGGGCTTTCGATTGACACACCAGCCCCATTTCCTGATTCATTTGACGAACCATCAACTAAAAGTACCCACTTTGAATTTTCTTTGTCGCCTTCAGTAGGCGTTAGTTTTGCTACAAAGTCAATCAAACTCTGAATTGTGACTTGTCCTCTTGGTTCATAAATGATATCGTATTCCGACAGTTCTACCGACCAACTAACCAGTCACCATGATAAATCAGGTTTCTGTAAAACTTGCCGCAGAGGAATGTCAGTCTTGACCCTTATTTGAAAGCTCTGAAAGTATGGCCGAAGTCGCCTGGCCGTTTTCAGTATTGCTAGAGCTGCCTTTTCTATTTTTTGGTAACGCACCTCCGCCCCTTGCAGTGTATGACTAACAAAGTATATGATTTTGTACTGCTTGTTTTTTTCCTGAAGCAAGTCTGTGCTGACCGCCGCATCGATGACTGCCAGGTAAAGAGTCAAAGGAATCGCCGGTGTAGGTTTGGTCAGCATAGGTGGCGAGGCCAACAGCTCTTTCAGCTGCTGGAAAGCGTCTTCACACGCCCCTGTCCATTGAAAAGTTGTATTCTTTTTTAAGCATGCAAAAAATGGTGCCGCCTTATCGCCTGCCTTTGGCAAAAAGCGAGATAAGGCCGTCGATCGTCCTGTCATCCTTTGGACCTCTCGAATGTTAGACAGGCTTTTCATGTCCAAAATAGCCTTGCATTTGTCTGGATTAACCTCGATCCCCCTTGAAGTGATCATAAATCCTAGGAATTTACCGCCCAAAATTTCGAAGGAACACTTTTCCGGATTCAACCTCATGTTGTACTTCCTGATCTGTGCGAATGCCTCGGCCAAGTCTTTGTGGTGCTCGCCCCCTTTAACAATTTTAACAATCATATCATCCACGTAAACTTCCATATCTCTTCCCACTTGGCTTGCAAAAACTTTTTCCATCAAACGCTGGTAAGTTGCTCTTGCATTTTTTAATCCAAAAGGCATTGTCCTATAGCAGTAATTCGCCTGACTAGTCATGAACACCGTTTTTTCCTCGTCTGGGCGGTACATCATGATTTGATTGTAACCCGAATATGCATCCATCAAACTTAGCATTTCATTTCCAGAAGCCCCATCTACTAACTTATCCACGTTTGGGAGTGGATATGAATCCTTTGGGCACACCTTGTTTAAACTTGTGTAATCCGTACACATCCTCCATTTTCCATTTTCCTTTCGTACCATGACCACATTTTCTAACCAAGTTGGGTATTGAATTTCTCTGATGAACTTTCCTTCCAGTAATTTCTGGGTTTCCATCTGCACCGCCTTATCCTTTTCCTCGCCCATTCGTCTTCGGGCTTGTACCACAGGTTTAGCCCCGGATAGAATTGATAAGTGATGAGATATAACATCGGGGTCAATGCCCGGTACATCCTTGATCGTCCAAGCAAATAGATCCAAATTATTTTTGAGTAGGTCGACCAGCCGGTCTTCTTGTTCTTTTGACAGGGTGCTTCCAATTTTCAAAGCTCGCCCCAGCACCTGAATAAATTTTGTTTCCTCCGCAGGTTGAGGTCGCAATTCCTCTGAGTCATCACATGGATCCAAATTAAAATCTTCATGTGGAAAGATTTCCGTGACACGATGAGCTTCCTTGGCCGCCTTTTTACCATAAAGTGTCAGACTTTCAGCATAACATGCTCTTGCAGCCTCTTGATCCACCCTTAAAATTCCAATTTTTCCATTACAAGCTGGATACTTCACTGTTAAATGGGCGGTTGAGATTATAGACACACTTTGTTTAAAGTATCGCGCCCCAAAAGTACATTGTACGTCGCCCTGCATGGAAGAACTAAATACTTCACTTGGAATTTTTTCACAAATTCCCCTTCTCCAAAAGCTGTTGCCAACTCCACATATCCTCTGTCTCCTTTAAGCCTAGCCTTTGAAATGCGTCGCCAAAAATGATGTCCGCGGAACTACTTTGGTCCAAAAAGACCTTCTTAGTAACATAGTTGTTCACTCGCAAAGTCACCACTATTGGATCGTTGTCATGTGGAATCACATGAGCGAAGTCTTTAGGCGTGAAAGTGATAGGAGTGTGGGTTAACCAACACTCACCCTCATAGGCTTTGTGTACTGAATTCACCGCCTCCACATACCTTTTTCGTCCTTTAATCAATCTCTCAATCTCCTTGCGCAGAGTCTAGCAATTATCCATAGTGTGTCCACATTCGCAGGAGGTCGCCTAGGTGGCCTTGGGTATTGGACTACATTTGTTTTCCCTACTGCTCGTAAGATCGTACTGAGAGGAGCATTCAGTTTGGTTTGTTGCCCTTGGGCGGGTGCATTTCCTCCTTGATTCGCTAAAGCAGGTTGAGCATTTCGATGCCAAGTGTTACTTTGTGGCCACTGCCTGCCTGAAGGGTTGGGCGCCGGCCTTTGTTGGCGCGGTGTTTGAGCTGGGCGTTGCTCTTTTGAACCACGCCCCCTTTCTACTGTAACTTCAGGTTGAGTACGCCAGTCGTCTCTATCTTTTTTGGTCTGTTCATCTTGTTCCACTAAGATGAATTCATGCGCCCTGGCACGTAAGTCCATCATGTCCTTGGCGGGTCTTCTAGTTAAGTCTTTGTTCAACGAGCCACACCTGAGCCCATTCTTGAAGGCCGCCACACATACTTTTGGACTGGCGTCCTCTAATTGAACTGAAACTCGACTGAAACGAGCCATATACGTTTTGATGCGTTCGCCCACGTGCTGACGGATGTTGAACAAATCAGCCGGGGTCACCTTTTGAGTTTGATTGGCTGAAAATTGTGTTAGAAACTTGGTTGACAAATCGGTGAAGTTTGAAATGGAATATGGAGGCTGTTTGATAAACCAAGTCATTGCCACGCCCTTTAATGTGGAAGGCAATAATCTGCATTTTACCGCATCAGTCGCCCCTCCAATGACCATTTTAGTATTGAAATACCGTAAATGATCTATCGGGTCAGTGTCGCCTCCATACATATCCAATGTCAAAGTTTGCAAGTGCTCCGGAATCTCAACTGCAGCCACAATGGGCGCAAATGGCTGAAAATCTACCACATCCTCCGCATCCACACGCTGGCCCTGCCTCAGATCACACATTTGATTAAGATATTCCACTTGAGCTTGTAAGTGCTCATTCTGACGCTGCACCGCCTGGATAGAATCCAACACCTGCTTCAATTCAGCAGATGATGCTCCCAATGCATTGTCCGGCACCTGCACAGGTGTTTCAGCTTGCTGATCACCAAAAGCATCTACCTTCGGGGTGGGAAGCTTTGTTTTAAGGTCCAAACCGGACCTGACAGCCACACCTGGCTGTACCAGATTTTCTGGAACCGTGGTGGCGTGAGATCGTACTGCCACCGAGGCTCCATCAGGAGAAGCTTCCCCCTCCAGTTCAGGTCGGACCACGTGTGCCTGGCTTCTACCTCCACTATGCCGGCCACCACCACGACGGCGTGGTGCTCTCCCACCACAAGAACGTGTCTCCATCAAAATTGATCTGCCTCTCACGTCAGTAGAAGAACAATCACTGAGTAAGAGCCTCAGACGACGCCAATGTTCTGTCCTAAGGTCTAACAATGGTTATAAAGTATCCTTGATAAACCCTAGCAGAGCTAAAAGAATATATATGATGTATGAATAAGGAAATTATCTCATTAATGATAAAAAAGGTACCTAGTACAAGGTGAGGACACCTCTTTTATAGTGGGAGTGGTCCTTACATGCAATGCCCAAATCCCAATGTGGAATAAGACAAATATATATGCCCCTAAATATAAACAAGACAAAGTAACTCGGGCCCACGTATTCCTGCTGGGACCCATGCCTTTATCCATAAGGCAATAGTCTTACTGGGCGGGTCAACGAGCTTGTGCTGACCCGCCCAGTCCACTATTCTATTATAATTTTGGGAAATTATATTTCGAAGTTATCTTTGTCTTTTGTGAAGGGATGACCTACACTAACAAGTTACCTCCCTTATTTACCTATGATAGCCTAGCTTAATGAGATATTCTTTTGTGCTCAAACATCTCCATGGAATATTCTTTATTCCATTTCTCTCTCAACCACTCAATCTCTCATCCTTATCCTTGCACATCACCCCTTCTCTTAACAACCACTCATTCAAAATTCAAATTTCCACCACTTTCTCTCTCTTCATGTGGGCCCCACCCCACCCAATCAAATCACCCACTCTTCCTTCTCACCTCATGCCCTCTCTCCTTCTCACTCGTTCACTTTCTTTCTCTCTCACTCTTTTTCTCAACACTCATCATCATCTTATTCTTCTTTTTTTTTCTCTGCAGCAACAAAGTATCACCACCATCACCTTCTTCTCTTCTCCTTCACCACCATTAACACACCACCATCCTTCTATCTTCATCAGTATCATCTCCTTCTTTTCCTCTAGCAGCCAAACGACCACCACCACTGTTCCTGGTTCTGAACTTCCTCTCTTGTACAAAGCCACCACTGGCCAAACCACTACCGTGACGCCTTGGCCTCGTCAGGTCCAAAGCCATGAGCACCACCACCTTCAAGAGTGACGAGAAGCAACATAGAACAGAGGAGAAACGAAACCCTAGCTGCCGCCACCTTCAATCCCCGATCTATGGCGAACTGCTTGTTATTTTGAGAAACCGACACCACCACTGCACTCACCTCACCGTCCGCAACAAAACCCCTAAAAAAAAGTCGATTATGCCGCCCTTCGCCGTGAGCCACCGCCAAAGACGATTTCTGGCAAGCCACTGACCTGCAACTTGTTGTATCTCTCTCCT
Source organism: Lotus japonicus (assembly GCF_012489685.1). Taxonomy (NCBI): domain Eukaryota; kingdom Viridiplantae; phylum Streptophyta; class Magnoliopsida; order Fabales; family Fabaceae; genus Lotus; species Lotus japonicus. The sequence goes on from NC_080044.1 coordinate 44,506,193, forward strand.
CCAGCCTCTGTTGGCCACGAAACCACCACCATCGTGTTCTTGGTATCGAGAGGAGCAAGACCCATCAACCCCTTTCACCTCCGGCGGCTGCGTCACCGCGCACCACTGTCTTCTCCGGTGAGACCTTCGCCGGAGAATTTCTAGAATGCTTCCCAGTGAGTTTTGACCTTATGAACTCATTTTTAGACTCCAAGCTTTGTTTTTATGAAGGGAAAGTAATGTTTTCCTTGCTTTGATTCATATATTAGGTGTTTTGAGGGGTTAAAGCTTATGGGCCACGCTCTACCCTCAAGAGGAAGATGAAAAATCCATTTGAAAATCTATGTTGTATTGATGTTGTCACGTGATTATAGTAGACAACTGATTTGTCAAATACATATGTTTCGTATTGGTTATTGGAACCGTGTTCTTCATGCTTCATATGAATTGTAGTCATTTCTGTTAGAAAACTTTTCCTGCTGGTTTCATGTAATTTCGATTTTTGTAGCTCGAGTTATACGTTTTTTAGTGAGCATGGGTTAAGCTCACAAACTGTTGTTAGTGTTTGTTTTTTCCTGAATTTTATACTTCGAATTTCAACTCAAAAATTTATAGGGATTTCCTGAATTTTGCATTCAGTAGGGTTTTTAAAATGGCATCTTAATGCTTTGGAGTAGGAAAACCTATTGAATGCAAAATTCAGAAAATCCTTGTGAATCTCTGTAAATTTTCAAGTCGAAATTCGAAGTACAAAATTCAGGAAAAAACAAACATTAACAGTAGTTCGTGAGAAACAGGCTAATAGTAGTTTGTGAGAAACGGGACAACCTAACCCATGCTCACTAAAAAGCGTATAACTCGAGCTACAAAAATCGGAATTACATGAAACCAGCGGGAAGAGTTTTCTAACAGAAATTACTACAATTCATATGAATAGCACAGTTCCAGAAATGGACACGAAATATAAGTATTTGATAGATCAGTTGTCTACTATAATCACGTGACAACCCAACAATACAACAAAGATTTTCAGATGGTTTTACCATTTCCTCTTGAGGGTAGAGCGTGGCCCATTAGCTTTAACTCCTCAAAACACCTAATACATGAATCAAAGCAAGGAAAACATTATTTTACCTTCACAAAAACTAAGTTTCGAGTCCAAAAATGAGTTTAGAAGAGTCAAAACTCACTGGAAAGCATTCTGGAAATTCTCCGGAGAAGAAGGTGGTGCGTTGTGGCGCTATCACCCGAGGTGAAAGGGGTTGATGGGTCTTGTTCCTCTCGGGGCCAGGAATACGATGGTGGTTTCATGGCCAACCGAGGTTAGAGGGAGAGAAACAGCCAAGTGCAGGTTGGTGTTTCACATGAAATCGCCTCCGGCGGCGGCTCACGGCGGAGGGCGGTGAAATCAACGTGTCTTTGAGGGAGTTTGTTGCGGACGGTGAGGGGAGATCGGGGATTGAAGGTGGCATCGACTAGAGTTTCGTTTCTCCTCTGTTCTATGTTGCTTCTTGTCGCTCCTGAAGGTGGTGGTGCTCACGGCTCTGGACCTGGCAAGGTCGAGGTGTCACAGTGGTGGTATGGCCGGTGGTGGCTCTGTACAAGAGAGAAAGTTCAGAACCAAGAACAGTGGTGGTGGTCGTTTGGCTGCTAGAGGAAAAGAAGGAGATGATAGTGATGAAGAGAGAAGGATGGTGGTGTGTTAATGGTGGTGAAGGAGAAGAGAAGAAGATGATGGTGGTGATACTTTGTTGCTGCAGAGAAAAGAAAAAAGAAAAAGAAGATGATGAGCGTGGAGAAAAAGAGTGAGAGAGTGCGTGAGAGAGAAAGAAAGTGAACGGGTGAGAATGAGAGAGGGCGTGAGTTGAGAGGGTAGAGTGAGTGATCTGATTGGGCGGGGTGAGGCCCACGTGAAGAGACTAAAAGTAGTGGAAATTTGAATTTTGAATGAGTGGTTGTTAAGAAGTCGCCACGAATGGAGGAAGCAACCATGGAAAAATATTTGTGGGCTGATTGCTCAACTAAGCCCAAAACTTGGCCAAGTAAGCCTTGCGCTCAGCGTTGGTTATGTCACTCACTGGCCTACAGACAGAAAAAAAGCATACAAGGTCAGGTCATATCAAGTTTGTGCAAATGCAGAACTTGGGCTGTGGGGGTGAAGACCTGTAGTTGGAGAGACATGCTAGCGTGACAGGCTTGGTGGTGACAGCAGGTTCCGGCGTCGCAAGAAGTAAGGGGCGCGACTGTAAATGGAAGAAGAAGCAAAATTTGGGTGATGGGGAAGTATTAAGGACGTTCTTGATCGATCCATCTTGGTAGTAGTGTACAGTCGAACTACATGGCACTTATATTGAAAATCAAAAGATGCAGTTGTGGTAGCCTTGTCCTCCTCTAGCTTATGAACTTGGCTGGTCAATTGTGTCTTCGCAGATTTCAACAGCTTCCGCTCATTTTCCAGATCCACCTGCGCAACAACTTGGTCAGCTAGTTTCCTCTTTAAATCCTCCTTCTCAGTTGAGTCATGAAGGCGACTTTGCTTCATTGTTTGTAAAGCTAAATCAATTTGTCGACTTAAGAAGTCAACATGAATGGAGGTAGCAACCACTTGACTGTACATGGCATCCAGGCCAAGTTCTGTACAAATGACAACATCTCTAGAAAGAGTAAATAAGGTGTCGACATGATGATCAAAGGGGTAGTCCTCATCCCAAAGCAACATGGGAGGAGACACATTAGGAGCTAGAGGTGCCTTCTTTAGAACGTTGCTCCCCCTTTTTGGTCGGTCAGAGGAATCATCAATCTAGTTAACTTTGCGCTTGAGGGAGTCGGTGCCAGACTTTGTTGCAACGGAGTCTTCTGATTGGGCCTTTGGGTTGTTGTTTGACTCTATGGGCTGATTTCTCAACTAAGCCTGAAACTTGGTGAAGTAGGCCTTGTGCTCAATGTTGGTCATGTCACTCATCTTGCCTACTAACAGAAAAAACAACACAAGGTCAGGTCATCAAAATCTACTTAAATGAAAGTTCATAAGAAATAGTTGTTACCCAGGTATTCCCGTAATGTTGTTGGCTAGTGCTCTAACAAAATTAGATCTAAACAATTGACGGGTGGAAGAGACCTTCACCGCATTATTTTCAAGGTTATCTGGCATTTTTGCGCTGTGTAGTGGATCTGACCCCCAATATAAGGAAATTTGCACATTCCCTTCTCATCCAGAGTCAGCTCAGGAAAACGGTGGGTCACTATAACTTCAAAAAAATTACTTAAAATACCAAAAGGATAGGGAAAAAATAAACAAAATCTTACGGTCGGAAATGCTGTAAAGGGACACCCATCCAACATCAGGTTTGTTATCTTTCTTTGACTGAAAGAAGTAATAAAAGAGATCATTGATTGGGACAATGTGGTGATAACCGCACCTCAAAGGCATGAATAAAGGCCCATCCGTTATGATGAAGTTGTAACGGAGCAACACGAAGGTGAGACAGAATCCTTGCATTGTTATTTCTCATCAAAGCTTGCATGCATTATGATGTGAACATGTCATAGATTCCTTGCATTGTTATTTCTCTTCAAAGCTTACATGCTTGTTTAGATCATGATGCATGTAAGCTTTGAAGAGAAATAACAATGCAAGGAATCTATGACATGTTCACATCATAATGCATGTAAGCTTTGAAGAGAAATAACAATGCAAGGAATCTATGACATGTTCACATCATAATGGAAATAAAGCCAATGGAAACAAAGCTTGAAAGACAGCTTTACATCCCTTCTAAACCAGTAAAAACGCAACAAGCAGGAGAAGGGAATCACACAAACAGCCCCACGAATTCAGCCAAGCCAGCTACAAAGAAAGGATGCAAGTCATAGGCTCGGAATTAGTAACATGTATTATTAATTAGCAAGAATATATACTAGTTCATTAGCAAGAATATATACTAGGCTCGAAATCTCATCCTCAAAAGCACAATCACGTGACCATTGCAAGAATATACATTAGTCCTCAAAAGCAAAAGATAATAATGGCAAGAATCTTGTGAATTATATCAACGTGAATAACAAGAATATATACTAGTCTTCAAGAATCTCGTGACCATTGCATTCAGACTAAAGCTTTTTGTAATTAGCAAGAATATATATAAGTTACTCTCATAGTTACTCAATCTTTCTTGTCTTGCAATTCCACTTAAAGTTTCCACTTAAAGTTCCTACTAGTCTTGTTCCTCAATCTCCCTTGTCTTGCATTTTTTCCTACTTCTTTAGAAGCTACTCTTATCTTACAAAATATGGAACCTGACCCTGTAGATGGATCATTGTTGCACCGTCAGCATCAACATGTATCAAATTCAATATGGGATAACAAAGAAAGGTTTCTCAAGATAAGACATCGTCGCTTTAGTGAGTTACATTACAATGTAGATGGTCGTGTAATGCACTTAATAACCTTGACAGGTTTCGGTCTTGCCAGTTCTATTGAAGATGTCAATATTGATCATCACCTGATAAATGCACTAGTTGAGAGGTGGAGGTCTGAGACCCATACCTTTCGTTTTCGTTATGGTGATGTCACTGTTACATTACAAGATGTCTGCTTGCAACTTGGCCTTCCCATAGAGGGTCAGGTAGTTACTGGGTTTCACATTGCTGATTGGGATAAAAAGTGTGAAGAACTGTTACGTATCGTTCTTGATGAAGATAATCAAAAGGTCAATATGGTGAAAATTACTTGGTTGGAAAGCAATTTTGCAACACTTCCAGCTAATCCTACTAATGTTATCCTCGAACAACATGCTCGAGCTCACATCATGATACTGATTGGTACTCTTGTTACTAGACACATCAGGGTCTCGAGTCCACTTGATTTATCCTCTACTTTTAGAAGATTTACCATCTGCTCGCCAATACAGTTGGGGTTCAGCAGTTTTGGCTTGCTTATTCAGAGGTTGGGATGGAGCTAGTATTTCAACTACAAGCGACATCGGAGGATGCAAAATGTTGCTTCAATCATGGGCTTGGTATCGCATTCAACGTATTGCACCACAGATAATTAAGAGATTCGTTAAGTACGTGCCTCTAAATGAATTCTTCCCTCTCTTACTGTAACGCCCCAAATTTCAAGGGTTACGGTAGTAACCTGATAAAATAAATATGCAATGTTTTCCAAATGATTTATAAACACGAGTATATTTTTTTCTTTTCAAATGTATTTCCAAAACATGTCATGCATACTCCCAACTACAAAGGGATTTACATCAAGCCTTGAACAAGGCGAGTACCCGAAACCCCAAATATAAATTTATAATATCGTTATGCAAGCTTAAACCAATAATGGTTAGCTCTCTAACTCAAGGCTCTAACTCTACACCCGACTCTATTCTTCAAGTCTTCCACGATTGTTCAAGTTCTCCCCTCCGACTCGTACGAAGGTTAAGCTTCATCGAAGATTCTCCAACTCCTAATAGCGTTAAGCGCCCCAACAACAAATAGCAAATAGAAAGAGTTAACTCCATGTCATTACCACGTATAAAAGGGAAAAGCATGCTATTCAAATTTAAGTGCATATCATGGCACATAAACTAGCAACTTAATTCAAGATAGATGATGATATATATTCAACAATATAGATTTAAATCAACTATCAACAACCTCAACAATATTTCTACTCAGATATCAACAACTTCAACAATATAACATCAAATCAAATATCGACAACCTCAACAATATAATCAATCCATATAACCCAATATATAAGTGCTCTGTAGTACAATTATGTGCTACTACCAAGACAAGTCAAATAAAAAAAAAATGTCTCGCAAGACGGGACAGTCACCTGGAACGAAAACCATTGATCTGCCACTTAATAACGCCACGAAGGCCACACAGTCGGTCAAATCAAAAGCGTCTCACAAGATGGGACAATCACGTGGAACGAAAACCACTGTTCTACCACTTAATAACGCCACGAAGGCCACACAGTCCGCCACGAAGGCCACACAGTCGGTCAAATAAAAAGCGTCTCGCAAGACGGGACAATCATGTGGAACGAAAACCATTGATCTGCCACTTAATAATGCCACGAAGGCCACACAGTCGGTCAAATCAAAAGCGTCTCGTAAGACGGGACAATCACGTGGAACGAAAACCACTGATCTGCCACTTAATAACGCCACGAAGGCCACACAGTCCGGCACGAAGGCCACACAGTACAATCCAACAACGCATATGCACAAATATCAACAATTTCAAATCCAATAATCAAGACAGAGTAACCCTATGTTACTCTTAATATCAACAAGCATTCGTCAATTCAGTTCCATATCCGCACAAACACACCAAGCTCTATTGAGCGATGAATCAATAATTCAGTGCTGGAAAACATAACAATGTCATATCAACTAGAAAGCAGTAATGACAGAAACCAGTAAACGGCCGAAGCCTCTCAGAAATTGGAGACACACGTCTCAATAAGTTCACTCGGCCGAAGCCTCCAGAAAACATTTTCCCAGTTCAACACAACAGTCATAATCAAATGCCAATCAATTTAAACACCTTCATCTCAAACGCATGCAGTGCGATAAAAACATGCAAGACTCAAAGACACTCTAAAACTGAGTTACCCTTACCTTAGCCAATTTCTCAATCCAAGCTCAACATCCCAGTCCAATCCAAAATAAAGCTCCCGAACCCAGCAAGTTCCCCGGCGTCCTCCTCAGTTGTGAACCCTCACCAATTGCTCCAAAGTCTCTTTCCTTAGCTCAACTCGTTCCAAACCTCGAGGCCTACGTATAGCAACTGTCAGCGCGATGATCAGGCAAGAAACGGCTAAAATCTTCCTCTCCCTCTCCTCCATTGAACTCGCGGCCACCATGGGTGAATGGTGAGGATTTTTGAGTTTTTCTCCTATTTATAGGAGATGGAAAACGCGGGAAAATGAAAATTTCGCGATTCCGACTTTTCCTGCGCATTCCTCCGTGAATTCTAAGAGAGGTTCTTGCGACAGAATTCCAGAACTCAAAACAGGTTTCTTGGAATTAAAGTAAACGATCTAATGTCGGTATGAATCGATTTAACCCGAAAAACTACTTTTTGCAGTTGATGTCGGATGAAGAAACTTCCTTCTGTAGAAAGGTCGAAAATATCAAAACAAATGGGTGTGCGCGTGTGGAATCTTCATTTGAAGCTCTGAATAGAAAAAATCTTCATCGACAGTTTACTTTAAGGTTCTTGAGCTATCAGGGATTCAGTTTCGCAAACTTTCGAGAATCGAAGTCGATCGTTCGTACATTCTAGAGTTTCGTGTCGAAACACTCGTCAGGGAAAGGAATAAGAGAAATTCTTATAATCCTCTGAATATTTTTGAATTCCACTTCTACAGTGCTTTAAGAGAGGATTAGCCTTTTACTAAGGCTTTCGCCCTAAGGCGGAAGTGAATAAAGCTCGTGCTATAATCTATAACGACTATAGAACTATTCTTAACCATTTCCTGAACTTTCTTCTTCATAATGCTAATCCAAACATTAAACACAAGTCAAGTTCCCCTCGCGCTTACACAAAACCCTATGCGTGAGTTGGAAATTAATTATTTATTTAATTCTAAAATCCTGGGTCTTACAATACTACCCCCCAAAAAGAAAGTTTCGTCCTCGAAACTTGGCGTCAAAGAAAAGCTCAGGAATAACATTCCCTCACATTCCCTTCCACCCTACAAGTAGCGTTAGAACGCATCCCAAAACTGGGAGACGTCACAACCAATTCACCTCAGGGTGACATACACGACAAAAACAACACCTAGATATCTATCAATCATCCTCGAATAGGCATGGATATTAGGCTCAGGCTAGTGTTCTAAGCACCATGATTCAAAACCTAACTCAAACGCTACATGAACAATCAGACAAGTGTCGTCATGCAATCATGCTAGTACTATTCTAAACTCATCACAAGCTTCTCCTACCAACAGTCTCACACTCAATATCTATTGACCAATAGCTCATAAGAAAATTACCATCTCAGAATCTAACAATCCATCAAAGAATCTCCTTTTCGAACTACCTCCATTCAAACCATAAAGTCAACCTTCCACTTAGTCACAACTAAAATCACTAACCTTCTTATTCATCCATGGTTCTCAACTTACAAAATCAATCTTGACCCAAAGATTCTAATTCAACTCAGCAAATCTCAGTCGTTAATCTTAGCATGTTTCTCTGAAATTCAAAATCTTTGTTTGATCAACACTTATTCCTCTAGAGTCTAACTAGGCGGTAATCCATTAAGTCTAGCCTCTTAGTGCAATTAGCACGAAGTCACATAACCTATGGGTTCAAAACTTTCGAAAGAATACTTAAGACTCTTCAACATTGAATCTCTTGACTCAGTCTATCTCTACTTAGAGCAATCACGTGAACCAACTACTTAATGACTATCCGACAATCAAAAACTTCCATACTGATGCACTATCATTGAAGACGACCAAAGACAAAGCTTCTAACACTAAACGAGACTTCGAGATTCTCCTTAAGTCATACCACGAGGATTCAACACTAAGGCTTGGGCTAAGACGAAGGAGATTCCAATATTTCTTCTCTCCTTAATCAACCTTAAGGACATAAGTCCTAGTCATCAATTAATCGCTTAACTACATTAAAGTCATCAACTTCCAAATATTGAAATTTTAATCCTCTACCATCAAGTGCTTATGATAGAATCCTTAAACTCCTCAAAACTCACGATTCAGCCCTAAGGTACATTTCCAACGTCAGACTTCTGACATAACTTAACTTACTCGAATCAAACCATCCTCAAGGTTTTGTTCACACTTAGGCTCTTGGTGACCTATCCACTTATAAAAACTTCAAGTCTTCAACTCAATACTAGAACTTCCTTCCCTAGTCTTGTTACTCCTACGTCAATCAAATTCTTAGATTCCTCCCCAAAATCGGAATATCTCTAAGTCTCAAACACTTAAGACAAGAATTTCCTAGACTTAAAGTCTGAACATTCACCAAGTTTGGACCTCTATTGTCCTTTTACTCTCTCCTACACTTCTCAAGTGGAAAACCACTTCTTAAACTACAACTTATCAGCAAGGATGATCAAGTACTTAACACAAACTTATCTTTCAAACTCGACTAACCAACGATCACTCCAATCAATCCTCTTATCATAGTCCATGCCAACTGTGATTCCAAATATTAACCCCTCAATATTAAGTTGATCAGGCTCAATATCTTACGGATGAAAATTCAGAAAAATAACTCACTAGTAAGGCCAACGAGTCTATCTCATCAAGTGGTCACATCTAAACTAAGATCATCTCTTAATCTACTCAATCTCTAACAACTTCATCTAGAAGAAGTACAACCTTAATTCCTGGAATTCATACAATATCCCATTAGGATTCATTCTTAGCTTCTATATCTCCTTACGCTTATTTGTATAAAACAACTTCTAGGCTTAGCAACTTCTCTAAACCTTATACACTGTCTTAATCATCACAAGCCGGTCAGCTTTTCTAACCTTCTGCATGTGGCTCGCTTCCTCACCCTGTATCCGTTTTTTTGCCAGCGTCACCCTCGTCGCCCTCTCTTGCTTCCTCTTGTGTACTTTAGTTTCTTCTTCCAGGATATAGCCTTCCGCTCGAGCTCGGACTTCCGCCATTGAGCATGCCCGCTCCCTACGTAATCCGCAACTAAAATTCCCTCGGGACAAACCCCTTTTGAAAGCGCACACGCACATGCGTGGCTCCAGTTCCTCGAACCTCGCGGATGCGGCACTGTATCGCTTCACATACTGCTTCAAGGTTTCGCGCTCGCGCTGCCGAATATCAAACAAGTCATCAACCGTTCTTGCGGAGAAATGGTTAAGGAATTTCAATGAGAAATCACGGAACTTGGCTAGGGATCCTTGAGGCAAGGTCATAAACCAGTCCATAGCCACTCCTCGGAATGTGGATGAAAACATTTTACATCTTACAGCGTCAGAGACCGAGCTCATCGCCATCTCTGCATTAAAATGAAGCAAATGATCTTGTGGATCAGTGTTCCCATTGTACGTTCTCAACGCGAGGTGTGTCATACCGTTCGACACAGTCACCTCTCGCACTGCCGCCGAGAAAGGTTTGACCTCAACAGCGGCCTCAGCTTCCTCTTCTTCTTGATTCCACTCATTTTGCAACTGTAAATCACTGCTTAAAGCACGGCGTGCCTCTGCACGGCGATGCCTATCCAATCTCGCAGTGCGCGGGGAAGAAATGTAGCCTCGCTCCGGCTCCTTGCCATGCCGCTGGCGAGAAGGCTCCATCAGGCTCCGCTGCCTAACCGAGAATTCAATAGCAAGTACCTGAATCGCACAGGTTTCCACAGAAAATTGAACTTCTCCCTATCAAATTACGAGTCACGCAGGGTCTATATCACGATCTTCCAAGAAAGCTGAAAAGGAAATCGTAATAGAGTAACGAGCTTCGCGTAACCAAATCGTGATCCATGTGGTCCGGGAATCGAAATATACCGTTCCCCACAAACGGCGCCAATGTTCCGGTCAAGAACATAGAATCAAGGCATGGTGCCTAGAGTGTGTGGAGTATGATCGGGAATCTTAGAGAGATGAACTCCTAACTGTTTAGAGAGAGAAAATATAACTGAATTTCAATGTTGTTATTGCCAAAATAAGCTAAGAGTCCCTTACAATTGGTATTCCCCTCCTATTTATAGGGGCTGAGTCGGGTCTCCGCGCCTTTAGTCTGTTTAAATGGGCCAGTTGAGCCTCGGGGTGCGAGGCCCAAAAGACCTGGGTCTGTCCCGCGCTTGAGTGTAAGCATCCTGGGCGAGGGACCCTGGGGTCTCGCCCAGTCCAAAGTCCTTAGAGCTGCAGTGATGTTGTTGCTGTTTTTTTTTTCTTTTTTTTCTTCTTCTTCTAGTTTTACATGTTTCCTTGTTCCGGTGTTTACGCACAAGGCCTGCTTTTCTTTCTCTTTTTTATCTTGCTGTTGTTTCTTTTTGTTTTCTTTATGCTGTTGTAAGATTTTTTTCTTTATGCTGTTGTAAGATACTATGTTCTTGATCATAATTTGGGTTATCACTTACTGTGTTTTTTAATATATTTCCCTTTTGGTTTTCCAAAAAAGTTGTTGGTTGATATGCATTTTGCTCATTGTTCATTTTTTGTTCTAATAATTCTCGTAATTTTGCTAATAGACTAATGCTATTGAAGTGGGAGAATGTTGGATTTTTTATATTATGTGGATTAGCCATAATCAATTAATCGAAATTTTTATTATATTGGTCAGAGAAATTATAATAGATTATATTGCTTAACGATCAAATTGATGAATATTGACATAAAAAAAACCTCATGAGAGAAAAAGTAAGGATTCATTTAAATAATTAAATAGTAAGTGGACGGAAAGAACCGACGATTAATTGACAAACATGTTATACCTAAAAATTGTTACCTTACCTTTTTTGGACGAATCATATAACACAACAATAAGGCTAATGGATTTAAATTACAATTAATATTATTAATATGATCGAAAAATGTTATATATATATAAGACATTATAGGCTCTAAAGTTGAAAATATCATATATATATATATATATATATATATATATATGTAATTGAAATACTCGAAAAAGGTGGGAATACTCGAAATTGAAATATGTAATTGACTTTATTATTAGGCTTATTATTTGAAAAAAAAATAGGATGTCACGTCCCTGCTCGAACTTGAATCGAGATGCTTCAGAACTGAATCCTAGGAGTAGTGTATCTACTGATTTTAGCGTAATAGCAGCTTATATAAACTCATAAGAACCAATTTTTTATCCAAATAAATCTGTGAGATTGAAAGAATAAATTAAGTGAAATGTTTTTTTTACTTTGATATATAATAAAATTTTCAGTAAATAGAATGATAATCAATTTTAAATTTTAAATCTAGAATATTGAATATAGACATTTATTTAATACTATATATATAAGAATAGTTTTTAAAATACTCTTTGACTATAACTAATTAATATTTTTTGCAATATTTCTATTTGTTAAAAAATGTGGGACTTTTCCGTGAAATTGAATAGCCCTAATAAAATAATTTCAATGCTATCATAGATTCCTCTTTTTCAAAAAAAAAAACGAATGATTTAATTTTTGGTATAGAAGTCCACTTTTATAGAATTGCGATTGAACCAATTTTTTTTTGTGCCTATATTTCAATGTGAAAGACATTTATTTGTTCTATAATTGATTATTAACAGTTGTAATACATTCGTTGTTTAGTTCATAATTTGAACCGATATTTATGAATAAATAAAAAAATATTAATATTAATTTAATACTAGTTGCTTTATTTGATTTATTAAAATGAATGAATGTTTACAACTATGTAAATGGAGATTATGGTCATGTGTAGAAGAAATTATTGAAGGAAAAAAAAATAGTGAATGAAAGGATTCAACAATCACGGGATCCCAAGTGCAAGGAATTTCAATGTCATATATTGGTGTATATATTTTTCTTTAAGCCTTATTGTTTTAGGCTCCATTACTAGTGGATTCATTATGTAAAAGTTTTACCTGGCTTGACTTTGTTGTCAACTATTTTACCCAGTATCTCATTTTCTTAACTTGTAAGGCGACCGACATAGGCATGGCCATGCAGATTCTCAGCTGGTTTAGTTTTGATTGGTATAATTTTTTATTGAGGGTAATTTGGATAACTTTTCCGCTTTACTAAACTCGGATAAGTAATCTCGAGTGTTATCGTGTTTTTTCGGGGTCCCTTTTCATTTTTCTTTGTATTGTCTGGTCGAATTTTTCTTCCACGGGTGGGCTAGCAGAATTGGTGTGGTTTCTAATTCCATATGGGGTGCTGATTGGTTTCAAGGTCTTAGGTTATGTGGGGAATTATGAAAACGACAATAATTTGGGAGTAAATTTGGTGCTGCTGTTTGAGGCTGGGTTACTACTATTTTGTTTGAACAATTTACTATTTTAATGATGTAATTGAGTGTGATCTGGTGGGTTTGCTTTTGTGGTGCTTTTGGGGGTTTGGTTTGTAAGGCACTCTTAGGGATTGTGTTACTCTTTTTTCTTCACTGAGTTTTTATCCCATTTTGATTTTTCTTAGTAAGGTTTTAACGAGGCTCAATCCTAAGTTTCATTTTGAGCCTTGGTTGTATGTTTAATCAATTTTTCAATAAAGTTCCTTATGCTGTCAAAAAAAATGGTTTGGTCGAATTTTTCTGTTGTTTTTTAGCTTGTAGTGACTTGAGAGTGTTTCTTGTTCCTTTTTCTATATTAATATATATTTTTTATTTTTCTAAAGAAAAGTAATGGTTGAACAAGATATTAACTCTGATATTCATCAAGAAATATTACATTTTAGATTATTTAAATGATGAGCTTATTGGTATACATAGGAGGGATTTGACTCTTCTTAAGCGAGTAGTCAGTTTATAGAATAAAGAAATCCATAATAATCATCGATTAAATATTAACGGTTGGAGTTATGACCATTTGCTTACATATGTATAAGAAACTATGTTGTTCTCTAAATTTCAACAATTTATTACTCAATCAATTGTTATGGTTACTTAAGTTAACCTCTAAAGTGACCACTCACTTTATAAGAGTTAAATCCAACTTCCATGTATATTTAAGTAAAAGAGTATGAGCATATACACTTGTCTATTCTCTTGGAAGTAATATGTAAGACCTAAATTTACAGAACAAGTTAATTTCCGACTCACGCGTAGACTCAGTGTAAGCGTGACAGGAGTTTGATGTTTGAGAAAGATTAATGAAGAAGAAAGTTCAGGAATTGCTTGAGGAATGTTATGTAGTCGTGTTGGGAGTTAGTGCGAGTCGTCTGCACGCTTGCCTTATGGCAAGCGTGTCCAGAATAGGCTAATTTCGCTTTTAAAGCAACGTTTTAAGTGAGATTTCAAATCCTTGGAAAATTTAAAGGTTCTCTTTATTTTTCCTTCGACCAGCGTTTCATTTCGGAACTCTGGACTGTACGCATGATAGTATTTACTTTTCGGAAGTCCGCCGACGCTAATTTCTTTGCTTCGAAACCCTAGTTTTGAGCGATGGGTGAAGACTTTTTCTATTCGGGACTTCTAACGAAGTTTTCGTCCGCTTTGCCAGATTTGTTTCGACGTTTCCAATCTTTCTTCAGAAGGAAGTTTTGTCGTCTGACCATCACAGCAAAAAGTAGTTTTTCGGGACAGATTAACTTACACCGCTTTTGGGATTTTAGATATCGTTTTTCCCAAATGTCAGAGATTTGTTTTGAGTTCTGAAATTCTGTCGCCAGAATCTCTCTTAGAATTCATCGGTGAACGTGCTGCAAAAATCGGAATCGCGAAATTTTCATTTTCCCGCGATTTCACCTGCCTATAAATAATCGAAAAAGCAAAATATCTCCCATTTTCTTCCCAAGGAGGCCGCGGATTGAGGAGAGGAGAGGGAGAGGAGATTTTCGCCGAAACTCGACCGATCTTCGCGCAGTTCGTTCCTACTTCAAGGTATTGAGGTAACTAGCTTGATTCTTACCTCTGATCATCGTTTCTACTGCTTTTCTGTAGTCGTTTCTGTGCTCAAAGTTTCGAGCTTTTTGTAAAACTGTCCGTTTTTCCTGATTTCTCTGTTGGGGTTTGTTCTCTACGTGCCCAAGAGCCTAAAACCTTCGTCGGTATTCGCCGATATGGATCGAGTTGTCCAAGATCTGAAAAACTGTTTCAAAACCCTTTTTGCGCACATTTCGAAACTTTATTGTCGAAAAGTCGTAATCTGACTTCGTGCCTTTAGGATCATTGCTGTCAAATTTGTTTTCCGAAGTGATAACTTTGAGGTTTTGAGCTTTTATTTTGGACCAAAACGCCCCTGAATAGCCGTATTTCGATCTGATCGTCCGAAAATTTTTCCGACAGTTTCTTTGCCTTAGTTTTACCCTAAAACTACCTTGTAAACAGATTTGATCGAAGAAAAAGAGCCGGAGCTCTTTTTCCTTTTTGGCCGAGAGCTTGTAGTGATGGGGGGGGAGTTTTCGTTTTCGAAAACTTGTCTTTTCGTACTCGATTGTTGTATTCTGAAGCTTTAATGCTTTGTCTATCGTTTATGAGTTGTATTGTGATCGAACTAATCGATTTTGTTTGGATTCTGCTTTGTTTTTCTCCGAGGTTCAGTTGACGGAACTTTGGGATCTTTAGAGCATTTGAGTGAAGGAATCTTTGATCACGAGACTGGAACAGCTCGAGGTTAGGGCAACTTACCTATTAGTTATGACTGCATGATAGGCGTCGATAAATTCGACTTATGCTTTATCTGATGTTGATTATGATGATGAGTTCATGTTATGATGTTTTTCCATAACTTGTGATATTGTGATATTGTTGGATTGTGCGTTTTGATGCGACTTCGGAGTGGGGATTCATTGATCTGGTGAGCTTTGATATTTCGGGTTGGATGAACAACCCTAGGCAAGTCCAAACTCAAGGGTTGAGACTTAGCCATTTGTTTGTATACTTAGACTTTCCCCGGGAATTTCTTTTGGAGGGCTTTCTTTTGGAAAACTTGGAAAATGGATTTTGAAAACTAAAGACTTGGGAAACTTAGACTTTGAGAAATAAACTCATAACTTGACTAATTCGAATTGAAACAATTTTTATTAACGTTTAAGCATAGGAAAACTGAAGGGGAAAACATTTACGAAAGACGGGGAAAAGTCGACTTTTGTTGTGGGTTTGGGAATTGGGGAAAGCCACTGAGGTGAGCTACGGTGATGATTGAAAGTCACCGAGTATGTTTAAGTACTCTTGTTGTTGGGGTTGTGTTGTATTGACCGACACTAAACCCTTGTGTACTTTTGTTGTTCGAGTTGTGTTGTATTGACCGACACTAACTCTGGGTTTTGGGTGTTGGGGTTGTGTTGTATTGACCGACACTAACTCCGAGTCATGTTGTATTGACCGACACTGACTCTGGCTTTGATTTTGGGTTTTGTTATTGGAGTTGTGTTGTATTGACCGACACTAACTCCGAGTTGTATTGTATTGACCGACACTAACTCTTGGGTTCGTTTTGAGTTTGGGTTTGGGCTAAACACTTGTGTGGTGAAGACGATTCGATATTTGGTTAACCATATTGCATCAATCGGGTGAATAACGGGAATGGTTCACCTGTGCATCTCATGGTGAATAACGGGAATGGTTCACCAATGCATTAATGATGAATAACGGGAATTGTTCATCCATAGTGAAGAACGGGAATGCTTCACTTGTGGCGAACGGGAACGCATCACAATCCAGATCATATTGATTGCATTTCACGCATACATTCATTCTGACTGGAATTGTGTGCTGTTTGATTTATTGAAGCATTGTTAGAGCCAATAACATGCTAGGATTGCTTATATATATATATATATATATATATATATATATCAACATATATATCTATACCCCATATCACATGTTGAGTGTATATCTACTTATTTCCGTGAGTTGACCCTAGCGCCTTGGCTTTGGTTTCATGTTTGTGTTTGGGCGGTCGGCCTGCTGCCAGACGTCGACGGTGGATTGGGTTTCGATGGTCTCTTCCTCGGGGGGGGATCAAGTTCGAGCTGGTTGACTGACATGCCCCGCCGCTTGGGTGATCGATCTTGTGGGTCATCGAGCGACGTACCGGGGAAGGGTCATGGAGGACCGGACTGACGAGCGTGGACGTTTGACGAAAGGAGTTCTACGACGCATGGAGCTGAGCTTCAACTTGCCGACTTCAGTTCGTTGTGGACTCGGTTATGTGAGCAGTACTGGAAGGGTACGTTTAGGCAAGCGTCATATTTTGTAGAGCTCTGATTCGTTTTGCTTTTGGGACAGGGTAAGTTCCCGACGCATGACTTTTTGTGTGGTTCTCCTACTGAGGGATCACAGTGAGTCAGTCGGACCATAGGGGTCTTTGCTTAGGCCATTTTGAGGCTGACTTTCTCTTAGTGGATTGTACTTATAACTTTCTTACTCAAACTTCTGGGTCTGTATATATTTGCCTGCGGGCATACTACTTTGGAGTCACTGCGAGTGCGCGTGACGGGAGAGTGCAGCTGAGGCTGTACATGTGTATATTTGAGGTATATTGGTTAGTTTAGTGGTTGGGCTATGTCTTTATTTTCTATTGCTTTATTTAAAAGGGATCAAACGAGAAAAAAATTACATGTTTTTCCGCGTAAAGTTTATTTTTGGTTACTAAAGTCACACCCGGAAATCGGGGTGTTACATAATACATAATTAAAAATATTGGATACATTTTTGTTGTTCCTTTGTTATGTGGTCTGCATTTTAGCTAAGTTAAGTTTTTGGCCAACATGTCGTACCCGATGTCACAACAACTTTCCTGTGACATCTGTCCTTGCGAAACCTGCAATGAGATGGCTAGGTTTCTGTGAAGCTTCGTTCTAATTACTTGGTGATCAAGATAGGGTATTTCTGGAAGCTTCTGTGCGCCGTTCAAGGATTATATTATTATGTAATCAAATCGGTTTCAAAGATTTGATTTGAAGTTTGTGGGAGTTTTAATTCTGAAATAGGAAACTTTATATTCAAGATTCTTCTGCAGATTTGTTTCTACTAACTCCTTGAGTGTTGTGTGGACCTGTGCTCGTCCAAGCTCATCGAAGACAATGTCTGGATGACTGCTATATATGAAGATCGAAACCTAGTGTTAGGTAGAGAGCTTCTGTTGAGTAAAACTAGGGTTTACTCTTGTATGTGTTCACACTTGTTGTTCTCTCAGCTTATTCATGTACTGATTCTTTTGTTGAGAGTTGATTTTTAGTTGTTTGATCATGAGATCTGTCTTTGCTCTCGTGTTGTGAGCTATTGAATCACTGTGGCAGTGATTGAGAGAAAGGGAGAGGGGCTCTCATACTTAGGGAGAGGACTAAGTATTAATCACTTGTAGAGATAGGTAGAAAAGGCTGGGAACTGGGGCAGTTCTGTTAAGACCTTTTGTGTACAATTTCTCTGAATAGTGGATTATTTTTCTCTTGGGTGAAAACCCTCCAGACGTAGGTGATTTTGCACCGAACTGGGTTAACAATCATGTGTGTCTTGTCTCAGTTTATGTTCTTTACTTTGCATATTCAATTAACTGTTTTGTATTATGTTGTACAAGTTGTCTTAGACATCTGGTAGAACATATGTCCGCGTGTGCCATAATTTCAATTGGTATCAGAGCAGGCACCCTGTTCTGATTGAGTGAGCTTCAGGGATTTACTATTCTGGTATCATGGACAACAACAAGGATGTGGATTCAACTCACAGGCCACCTATGCTTGATGAGACAAATTATGACTACTGGAAGGCTCACATGGTTGCATTTCTCAGATCAATTGATGATGGAAAGGTGTACAAGTCTGTGCTCAAAGGGTGGACTCATCCAGTGCAAACCAAGGAAGGAATCACAACTACTGAACTCAAACCTGAGGTAGATTGGAGCAAGACTGAAGATGAAGAAGCTGCTGCAAACTCTAAGGCTCTTAATGCTATTTTCAATGGTGTTGACAAGAACATGTTCAGACTGATCCATACTTGTACTACTGCTAAGGATGCTTGGGAAATTCTCAAGGTTGCACATGAAGGTACAGCTAGAGTTCGCTTATCAAGACTACAACTGCTAACTACTCAATTTGAAAATCTCAAGATGAAGGAGGAAGAAACAATCTCTGAGTTTCATATGCGTGTGCGTGATATGACAAATGCATCTTTTGCACTAGGAGAACCCATGACAGATGGGAAATTGGTCAGAAAAATCCTTAAGTCTTTACCTAAGAGATTTGACATGAAGGTCACTGCTATCGATGAGGCACAAGACATTAGTAGCATCAAAGTGGATGAACTAATTGGTTCATTGCAAACCTTTGAAATGTCAATCAATGATAGGTCTGAGAAAAAGAACAAGAGCATAGCATTTGTGTCAAATCTGGGAAAAGGAAGTCAGAATGGTGGAGACACAAATGAAAATCTGGAAGAAGCACTAGCCTTGCTTGGGAGAAAATTCAACAAAGTCATGAGAAGATTTGACAGAGGTTCTAGACCAAGTGTCACTGACAACAGGTCTGCCACCAGGAAGGACACAAGGATGGTTCCCAAAAACAGAGAAGAAGACAGAGCAAGCAAAGTAAAAGGGGTACAATGTCATGAATGCGAAGGTTTTGGTCATATCAGAATAGAATGTGCAACATAACTCAAAAGGAAAGCAAAAGGAATGGTGACAACATGGTCAGATGATGATTCTGAGGAAGAAAAGGAACATCCAGTAATGGGATTGACAGTAAAATACAACACTGACAGTGACTCCAGTGATGAAGAGATCTCAGATGAAGAACTTGCTGCTGCATACAAGCTCTTGTTGAAAAAATGGCATGAGACTTGCAACTATGGCAGGAATCTGGACAAAACTGTCACAAAGCCTGAGAAGGAAAAACAAGAACTTCTAATTCTAAATGAAAAACTTCAGGAGGAAGCATCTGTCTTGAAATCCAAACTGGAAGGTATGGTTAAATCTGTACGCATGTTGAATAATGGAACTGATATGTTTGATCTCATGCTAGAAACAACAAAAACCTTCAGGGATGTGAAAGTACTAGGATATGTGAGTGACTCTACACCAGATGATGACAAGAAAGTCACTCATCAGTTTGTTCCCGCTGAAAGGAAAACTGAATTCTACATGTCAAACCCGATGTCACAACATGGTGTTAAACATGTGTACTCTCAAATTCCATATGCTTATTCTCAAGCACAGAAAAGAAACAAAATCGGATGGAAATGTCACCATGGTGGGAAGTATGGCCACATAAAAAATTATTGCTACAGGCTACATGGGTTTCCAAAAAGAAGTTCAGCAGAATCCAACTCTAATGAGTTGAAGAAGAAGAAATGGAAGCCTAAGATCAACACATCTGCCCTAGTTGCATATACCTCTCTGAGAGCTTCTTCAAAAGAGGATTGGTATTTTGATAGTGGGTGTTCCAGGCATATGACTGGAGTAAAGAATTATCTTGGTGATGTAAAACCACACTCCACCAGTTATGTTACTTTTGGTGATGGTGCTCAAGGAAAAATCAAAGGATCCGGAAAGCTTGTTAGTAGTGGATCTCCAGAGCTGGATGATGTCTTGCTAGTAGAAGGTCTAGCAGCAAATCTGATAAGCATAAGTCAGCTATGTGACTTGGACCTAGATGTTACATTCTGCAAAACTGGATGTCAAGTAACAGATGAAAATGGTGAAGTTGTCATGAGAGGTGCAAGGTCAAAGGATAATTGCTACATGTGGATCTCTCAGTACAAATCTATGTCCTCAAGATGTTTGATAACTAAGGAAGAGGAAGTCAAGCTATGGCACCAAAAGCTTGGACATCTAAATCTAACGAGCATGAGGAAGATAATCTCAAAGGAGGCTATCAGAGGTCTACCAACCTTGAAGATAGAAGAAGGAAAAATCTGTGGGGAATGCCAAGTTGGAAAACAAACAAAAGCCTCTCACAAGAAGATGCAGCATGTGGCAACAACCAGAACACTGGAACTTATTCACATGGATCTCATGGGGCCAATGCAAGTAGAAAGTATTGGAGGAAAAAGGTATGCTTTTGTCCGTGTTGATGACTTCTCAAGATACACCTGGGTGAATTTTATTGCAGAAAAATCAGACACTTTTGATGTGTTCAAAGGACTGTGTCAACAACTCCAGAGAGAGAAGGGTTATGGCATTGTCAAAATCAGAAGTGATCATGGCAAGGAGTTTGAAAATAGCAGATTCTCAGACTATTGTGCAAGTGAAGGGATAAGTCACGAGTTCTCAGCACCTATTACTCCTCAACAAAATGGAGTGGTGGAAAGGAAAAATAGATCATTGCAAGAATCTGCCAGAGTAATGCTGCATGCCAAGAAACTTCCTTATCACTTCTAGGCTGAAGCAATGAATACAGCTTGTTACATTCACAATCGGGTGACAATTAGGTCTGAAACTACTTCCACCTTGTATGAGTTGTGGAAAGGCAGAAAACCTACTGTAAAATACTTTCATGTTTTTGGAAGTAAATGTCACATACTAGCTGACCGAGAGCAAAGAAGGAAGATGGATCCAAAGAGTGATGAAGGTATTTTTCTGGGATACTCTACAAACAACAGGGCATATAGAGTCTACAACTCACGCACCAAGACCATGATGGAATCCATAAATGTAGTGGTTGATGATAAATTGGAAGAAACTGAAGTTACATAGGATGTTGAAGAAGATCTTCCACCTTAATCCGTTGTCAGACCACATGTCACTGACATAGCTTCAGACAGTGAAACTGAAGATGAGGATGAAAGCACATCACCACAGAACAAAGGACCCTTTATCAGAATTCAGAAGATTCATCCGAAGGAAAACATCATAGGAGATCTTAACACAGGAGTAACTACAAGGTCCAGAGAAATCATTGCAAATGGTTGTTTCATCTCAAAAATTGAACCCAAGAATGTCAAGGAAGCCCTCACAGATGAATACTGGATAAATGCTATCCAGGGAGAGTTGGCTCAGTTTAAAAGAAATGATGTGTGGAATCTAGTGCCTAGACCAGATGGTGTAAATGTCATAGGTACCAAGTGGATTTTCATAAACAAGTCAGATGAAAGTGGCAATGTCACCAGAAATAAGGCCAGGCTTGTAACTCAAGGGTATACTCAGATTGAAGGAGTGGACTTTGATGAAACCTTTGCACCTGTGGCTAGATTAGAATCCATCAGACTTTTGCTTGGAGTGGCATGTCTTCTGAAGTTCCAATTGTTTCAAATGGATGTTAAAAGTGCTTTCTTGAATGGTTATTTGAATGAAGAAGTCTATGTTGAACAGCCAAAAGGGTTCACTGACTCAACTTATCCAGAACATGTGTACAAGTTGAGAAAGGCACTATATGGATTAAAACAGGCACCAAGAGCTTGGTATGAAAGACTTACTGAATTCCTAACTAGCAATGGTTACAACAAAGGTGGAATTGATAAGACTTTATTTTTAAAGAGTGTCAAAGGAAAATTGATGATTGCGCAGATATATGTTGAATGTCAGACCAGATGGTGGAACATTTTGTCAAACAAATGAAATCTGAGTTTGAGATGAGCATGGTAGGAGAACTAAACTACTTTCTGGGCTTGCAAGTGAAACAGATGGAGGACTCTATGTTCATTTCTCAGAGTAAGTATGCTAAGGAATTGGTTAAAAAAATTGGTCTGGACAATGCAACACACAAGAGAACTCATGCAGCAACTCATGTCAAACTGACTAAGGATGAGAATGGAATAGATGTTGATCAAAGCTTATATAGAAGCATGATTGGAAGTTTGTTGTATCTCACTGCTAGCAGACCTGACATTGCTTTCTCAGTTGGAGTGTGTGCTAGGTATCAAGCTGCGCCTAAAGAAAGTAATCTTCTACAAGTCAAGAGGATCATCAAGTACATCGGTGGAACTATTGACTATGATATTTTTTATGCTCACAACACTAATCCTAAGTTGATAGGATATTGTGATGTAGATTGGGCAGGAAATGCAGATGACAGAAAAAGCACCTCAGGGGATTGTTTCTTCTTGGGAAATAATCTCATCTCTTGGTTCAGCAAAAAGCAAAACTGTGTTTCCTTATCCACAGCTGAGGCAGAGTACATTGCTACTGGGAGTGGTTGCACCCAATTGATGTGGATGAAACAAATGTTGAAGGAATATGATGTCAAACAAGATGTCATGACATTGTTCTGTGACAACCTAAGTGCTATCAACATTTCCAAAAATCCAATCCAGCATAGTAGAACCAAACACATTGATATCCGTCATCATTTCATTAGAGAATTAGTGGAAGAAAAGATTATCACTCTTGAACATGTGGAAACTGATTTTGCAGTTAGCAGACATTTTTACAAAAGCATTGGATGCTGCAAAATTTGAGAAATTACGAGGAAAATTAGGGATTTGTGTCCTAACTGACTTGTAGCAGTTAATGACACTTGTCACGGGCAACGGCTATATTGCTCATTATATAACTGCCCATGATCGCGTATTGGGATTCATCAATCCTTTTCAGTATTTTATCCAAAAGTGTGACTGTTTTCTCTTTCTAGCCTTCAACAGTTATTTTTCAGTTTTCTCTACAGTTCACTTCACAATGACTAATGATTCTGGCAAAAAGAAGAAGGGAGGCTCCAAGATCATCAACCCAGAACACAATGTGAAGATTGTGAGTGCCACTGCATCGTTGTCAAATCCCTCTAGGGTTCCCCATAAAGCTGCAAGTGATATCCATGCTCCAACTGGATCAGCCAAACCAAGAAGAAGAAGCCTTCGTATCAAGCATGTAGCTCCTAAGAGAGGACCCAGTAAGAATTTGGGTATACAAAATATTTCTGATGATGAGGATGATCAAAATCCAAATCTTCCAGATGCTGTGAATCAAGAAGCGAATGAGGCTCTTGAGAAGCTTGCAAATGTAGCTACTGCTGAGAATGTTGAACCAGATGTTGAACTGACACATCAATCCTCTCCCTCTGGTTCTATTGTCAAGTCTCATGCTTCTAGTCAAACGGAGCACGATGAGGATGAAACCTCTGCACATGAAGTTTCTTTCTCTGAGGAGGCTCCTGTTCGGAAAACCCCCACTTCATCCACCAAAAAGGGTAAAGAAAAGAAGGTGATTGCATCTGATGAAGACTCTGATGGAGCATTACTCATCAAAAAAGTCCATGTTCCTGTTAGTGGTGTCAAGAAGAAGGATGTAAACATAACAAAGCAGAAGAACATAGGATCTGCTGCTAAATCTTCAAAGATTTCCAGAGGTTCTCTTATTCCAAAATCTGGGAAGGAGACAAAGAAATACAAGAAGTCAGAATCTTCTACTGGAAAGAAAAGAAGACATGTGTCTGATCCTGACTCCAAGGATGATGTCGAGCCAGATGTCCCAGACATCTCCACCACTGCCAGAAAATGGATGAAAGGTAAGAAAATTCCTCAACATGTTCCAGATGCTCCTGTGGACAATGTGTCCTTTCATTTTCCAAACTCTGCTCAGAGATGGAAATATGTGGTTCAAAGGAGGCTGACTATTGAAAGGGAACTGCATGAAGATGCCTTAGAACTCAAAGAAATCATGGAGGTTATTTCTGCTGCTGGTTTGATGAAGACCGTCAAGGATCTTGGCAGATGTTTTGACAAGCTTGTTAAGGAGTTCATTGTGAACATCCCTGCTGATTGTGATGATGCTTCCATTGCTGAGTACAGGAAGGTGTTTGTGCGGAGGAAGTGCATCAACTTCTCTCCTGAAGTGATCAATGAGTTTTTGGGCAGAAGCCCTGTTGCTGTGGCTCAGGGGGAGCCTGACTTGAATATGGTTGCTACAACCCTTACAGGGAAGTTGGTTAGGAAGTGGCCTACGAAGGGATTGCTTCCATCTGGAAGGCTTACTGCCAAATATGTTGTTCTCTACAAGATTGGTACTGCCAATTGGATGGCCACCAATCACTTGTCTGGTGTGACTCCACCTCTGGCCAGAATGCTTTATTTGGTTGGAACTGGGGGTGAGTTTGATTTTGGAAAGCTGGTTTTTGAGCCAACCCTCAAGCATGTTGGATCATATGCTGTGAGGTTGCCTATTCTGTTTCCTTGTCTCCTCTTTAGAGATCATTGCACATCAACAACCTACCATTGTGAGGGCTGATGAATCTCAAGGTAAGAAGCCCCTGCTTCTCAAGGTAAGAAGCCCCTGCTTCTCAAGTTTGCTGGGACACATGTTCCAGACATTGCGCTCTCTGCAGCAAAGGGAACTGTCAGTGCCAGTGGCACTAAGGCAGTTGGTTCTAGCAAGGAAGACATCTTGACTGAGTTGAAGGCGGTCTCCAAGTCTCTTGGTGACACTATTCAGGCTTGCAAGGTCAGAAAACTCAATGTTAATCAACTCATCAAGGCTATGTCAGATGTAACAATTGCTGTTGAGAAAGAAAGTGAAGAAGGGGAAGCTGAAGCTGTTGCTGGTGAAGAAGCAGATGCTGAGACTGAGGAGGATGTAGAGGAAGAAGAAGAGGAAGACAATGAAGATGAAGATGAAGAGGATGTCCCTGGTTCTGAGAGTTCCGCAACTCAGAGCACATCTCTTTGATTTAGTCTTTTTCCTTTGGATGTATTTGAGCCCTTGTGGCTATATGCGCTTCTTATTTGCTCATGGTCTGTATAATTCTTGAATATGGTGTTGCTGACTTATGTGGATAGCTCTGGTAAGCGCTTAGATGCTATTCTGCTATGACTACCTTTGCCAAATTATGCTAATAAAGGAGAGTAATTAGTATTTGGTTATCTCTGGTATTTGGTAGCTGGTTCTGTTATAGCTTTTTGCTATTGTGGTTTGGTAGTTTCTTGCTACTGTGCAGTTGTGTGTTCTATACAAACAACATCTTGTTGTTTGTGATAGTTGATTGTGTGCTGCTGTGCTAAACTCTGATATGGATTTCTGCTGCACTGAGAATGGTTTTGAGATGGAAATGTACATAGCTAATCCTACTAGCTATGTTGATATGTAAGCTACCATGTATGTTGGATGCTCTTCTATGATGATTCTAGTGTTTTTTTAAGTTTCAAGCTATTGAAGAGTTCTTTATGGTAGTGGATTGTATTAGCTAAAATTTGACAAAGGGGGAGATTGTTGTTCCTTTGTTATGTTGTCTGCATTTTAGCTAAGTGAAGTTTTTGGCCAACATGTCGGACCCGATGTCACAACAACTTGCCTGTGACATCTGTCCCTGTGAAACCTACAATGAGATGGCTAGGTTTTCTGTGAAGCTTCGTTCTGATTACTTGGTGATCAAGATAGGGTATTTCTGGAAGCTTCTGTACGCCGTTCAAGGATTATATTATTATGTAATCAAATCGGTTTCAAAGATTTGATTTGAAGTTTTTGGGAGTTTTAATTCTGAAATAGGAAACTTTATATTGAATATTCTTCTGCAGATTTGTTTCCTACTAACTCCTTGAGTGTTATGTGGACCTGTGCTCGTCCAAGCCCATCAAAGACAAGGCCTGGATGACTGCTATATATGAAGACCGAAACCTAGTGTTAGGTAGAGAGCTTCTGTTGAGTAAAACTAGGGTTTACTCTTGTCTGTGTTCACACTTGTTGTTCTCTCAGCTTATTCATGTATTGATTCTTTTGCTGAGAGTTGATTTTTAGTTGTTTGATCATGAGATCTGTCTTTGCTCTCGTGTTGTGAGCTATTGAATCACTGTGGCAGTGATTGAGAGAAAGTGAGAGGGGCTCTCATACTTAGCGGGAGGACTAAGTATTAATCACTTGTAGAAATAGGTAGAAAAGGCTGGGAACTGGGGCAGTTCTGTTAAGACCTTTTGTGTGCAATTTCTCTTAATAGTGGATTATTTTTCTCTTGGGTGAAAACCCTCCAGACGTAGGTGATTTTGCACCGAACTGGGTTAACAATCCTGTGTGTCTTGTCTCAGTTTATGTTCTTTACTTTGCATATTCAATTAACTGTTTTGTATTATGTTGTACAAGTTGTCTTAGACATCTGGTAGAACATCTATCCGCGTGTGCCAGAATTTCAATTTTGATTTCAACTGTTGATCTCTATACACTTATTATGACTTATTTTATCCTCTAACATGAATTACTCACTTTAGAGAAGATAAGTTCTTCAAGTTTAAAGTTTAAACTGTTATTCAAAGAACAAGTCAGATGTTAGTGCAGTTACACAGGACTGCACGCGTTGCGTTGTAATCGTATTTAAATTATAAGGCATGTATGTGTCAAAAAACATTTATTTATAAATAAATATTAATTTAAACATATAATGAATGTTCTACTGTTACGATTTTCAAGAGCTTTTTATTATCCTATTAGACTTTCATGACATCATAAACATCAATGCACATCAAATACATTCATAAACAAATAACCAAAAATAAAACTCATAACCAAAAATATTGAGTTTAAAGTCGTAACAACACAAATAGAGAACCAAAAGTAAAACATTGAGTATAAAGGGGTAACAACATAAACAAAGAACTAAAAGGTAAACCAGCTCATCTAATTGTTTTATCACTATCTTGAGAATTTCTTTCCCGACCTATCACGATCAATAATTTTCTCCAATTTTCGGTTCATTTGATATGTTTTTCGTGTATCCTATAACCGAATTCTTAAAGTGGTCTCTAATTATGATTCTTATGCAACCAATGATAGAGAAATTTGTTGCAACTCTAAACCTCTTGAGCATGAAGACCACCAAACCAACTCCTAACTTCTTCATAAGTGAAATACTATAAAAATTTATGCATAAATTGATGAGAAATGTCATTTTATTTGCTTAAGGGGAAGGAGGAGGTAGAATAAAGGCATGTGTCGTCCTCAACTTTGTTCACAAGTTTTACCCTAATCGAGTTATCACATTGAGTTCGTATGATTCTTCGTATAAATCACAAAATGGACATATTCGTGATTGTCATTTAAGATAGAATTTAAAAGATGTCATATATTCTGATGCCTTATTGGCCTCCCGGAAAATCTAGGCTACTTCCACATCTTTCTATTCCGCTTAAGGCATTTTATATCCTCATTCACTTCACTGATGATGGTGGAAAAAAGGTTCGTATTCATTTCCGGTTCCTTTACCACAATCGTGAATCTCGCGTGTATAACCGTTCGTCCATGTAAAGCACAGACACATGTTACTATTCTAGTACTATTTATTGAAATAACATGTCATGTATGTCCTACTGTTACGATTTTCAAGAGCTTTTTATTATCCTGTTAGACTTTCATGATATCATAAACATCAATGCACATGAAATACATTCATAAACAAATAACCAAAAATAATAACCTAAAACCAAAAACATTGAGTTTAAACTCGTAACAACACAAACAAAGAAGCAAAAGTAAAACATTGAGTTTAAATTCCATTGATATTTGTTTTGAGAAAAGAAAATGTAGTGGAATTGCTATCAAATATTAATTATCAGCGCCATTAATGTAATAGTTACTGAAACTATTTTTCACACTATCTCAAATTTGCAAATTAGATGTATATTCCTTTGTTTTACGTTTTAGATCTAGCACACTACTACATAAAAGAACCATTATTTGTTTATAGCTTGTTACCGTTCCTATTTCTATAACCTAGGGAATAATTAAATTTCTTGTAATTGTTTGAATTGATGAGATTTTCCATATATTGTATGCCTCTGTGTTGGTTGTTGAATTTTGTTTTGAGAAAAATATCATACAAAGAAATGTATTGGAATTACAATCAAGATTCTTTGTTTGCTTCTAAAACTGTTTTTTCATACACAGTACTTCCACCAAACATGACAAAATGTTCACCTCCACCCCCTGGAGATATAGTACTCAACGTGGATGGGAGTATAAAAGGGGAGAAGGGGAGAAAGGAGCATAAACTCCCATTTCTCACCACCAACTTATTTTTTGTATAAATACATTATTTAAATATTATTATATTGATAAAAAAAGTTCTCAAGTGCAAATGTCTTGCAGTTTTTATATACATAGTTTCGTACCTCAATGTGGTAGTTATGCGATAAGTTTTCTAATTTACTCTTAATCCATAATCTTATTCCATTCATTTCATTTTGTTTATTATTTATAAATATGATAAATTAGTAAAGTCCACAAAATAAATAAAGACAAATTCAGAATTTGAGAGGTCCTTATTAGTATTTGTAGTAATCGACAACACTCACAAAAAGAAATATTCTCCTGGCAAAAAAGAAAAAAGTAGGCATGGTTTTGGTTTCTAATGGATGCCTTAGAATTGGAGTTTAGTTATAATTCGTGTTTTATTAATAATAAAGATATGTGTCAAAAATACAGTGTACAAATGGTAGCATATATAACTACACCATAACCAAAATGTATGCTACAATTATTATCCAATAAAGTGAGACTCTTGAGAGCTTATGAATCCAAATTTAAATAAAATAATTATTTTTCATTTACTTGCAATACAAGAGGTAACCATGGTTGATTAATCATAGATGCAAAAAGCATTGAAAAACAACAAGTAAAACTTTATTCATACAACCAAAACCAGTACAATTTGAAATTAAAGCCACAAGATTTTGGAAGTAGCGGAAATAAACATGTGAGCCTAAGCTACACATGATGTATTATTTGCATAAATGAAATAAAAATGTGAAGACTACTATGCCATAATGGCTTAATATTGTGTCTTCACATTTACCCAGCAAAAACAGTAAAAACAAAAATCATAAAACTGGATTGGGAGAGATCATGCATGCCTTGCAAAGAGGCACATCATAATTTTCTCGAGATTATGGGTGGGGCCAAAATAATCCATTTTGGAGATTAACATCTCCAAATAATGGCACTGTCTCATTCCCATAATTATCATTGATCAAATTCATATACCATTGCCTCTGCATGGCGTCAGAATTATCCGTGACCAGCTCATGGACATCATTCACCATGGTCATTTCTTCAGTTTTGGCAACTGCAAGTGCTGGTGCTAGTGCCATTTGAGGTTGGATTGAACTTTCACCGACTAAGACTGAAGATTGACCCTGGTGGATCACAGTCTTATTCATTTTTTCCAAAGCTCGGTCGACCTCCTTCAAATTTTGATCAATCACCCATGCAAGATCATTCCGATCATTCATGTTCATGTTGAGTTGAACCTTCCCTGCATTGATGCACCTATACATGTGCAAGTTCATCTCTTTCTCCCTGTTTTCCTTCCTCTGTTTCATCACTTGGTCTTTTGCCTTTAGGATCATCTGTCTTG
Source organism: Lotus japonicus (assembly GCF_012489685.1). NCBI lineage: Eukaryota > Viridiplantae > Streptophyta > Magnoliopsida > Fabales > Fabaceae > Lotus > Lotus japonicus. Next base: position 44,536,030 of record NC_080044.1, read on the forward strand.
TGAAAGTCTCCTGGTTCACCATCTTCTTGCTCTGCTCCAATTCAGGCATTGTCTTCAACCTTTCCAACGCCTTTTGAACCCCAGGTGGGGATGGCCAAACCACAGGTTGAGGTTCGAAGGAGCTATAAATTATAGCACATGCTTCAATTCCACAAAGGGTGCTTAGTTCATCCACCTTCTTGATCAAACCTTTCTTCCTTTTCTTGTAAGTTGCCTTCCTTGCAGAGTCATTGACTATGTATGCAAGTTTCACCTTTCTCCTGGTCATGGTGCTGGCCAGGAAAAAAAGTGAAAAAAAGAAAATTGAAAATCAAAATGATTTGTTGTGGTTTTTCATCATGAATTGTCTTATATATATATATAGAGGTCAAGTTGACATGCCTTGTTTCATTTGTGATGATATTCACTAATAGTTGCCAACTCACTTTGTGGTGTAAAATCTCACCATACATATCATTCTATTCACATGAGATATAGATAATCATGTGTCATTATGATATTCAAACTGTAAAAATCATGATATATCTAGATAGTGTAAGAATTCAAATTGTCTTCATCCTCTGCACCAATAAATTGTCATAATGTTTTTAATTTAATAGACTACTTTTATTTAGATTAGCCATAACTATTAATTTTAATAATTAAAAACCAATAATTGTGTTAGAGGTCAGGATGTAGAAAACGGTTGACAAAAAGGGAAATTTAAAATAAAAATGATTTGCTATGGTTTCTCAATCATGAATTTCATATTAATTCACTAACAACTGTCAACTCACTTTGAGGTGTAAAGTTTCACCATAAATATCATTCAATTCACAGAAGATATAGATAATCTTGTGTCATTATGATATTCAAGCTGTAAAAATTATGATATATCTAGGTAGTATCAGAATTCAAACTCTCATTATCCACTGCACCAATAAATTGTCATAAATATTTTTTATAAATTTAATAACCTATTTTTATTTAGATTTGTATTAGCCATTGATTATAATAATTAAAAACCAATAATTGTGTTAGAGGACAAGAAAACCAATAATTGAGTTTGCTAGAGGGTCAGAGTGTATAAAGATCTTAGCAATTAATTTTTTTTTTGAAAACAGAACAAGTAATCTATTAAATGAGAGAAAAGATCATGGGTCTTAGCAATTAATTTTAATAATTAACAACCAATAATTGTATTAGAGGTTGGGTTGGAGAAGATAACTATTGCATTGAGTTTGTTAGAGGGTTAGAATGTATAAAGATCTTATCTATAATGGATTCATGCAAAAGTATATTTCAAATTTAATTGTTTTTAATAACTATCATATTTTGTATTCATAATGGATTAGTATTAGATATTTATAGTAGATTACTAAAACTACTTTAATAGCTGAATATGAAAAAATCACAATTTTTTTTTTCTATTAAACACCTGAACTTATGACCTTTTAAAAAAATTAAATCTATTGAGGTTTTCTAAGCCTAGAAATGTTATGAATCAGACATTTTCTATCACCAACAAAAAAATATTTGAAAATTCATTAATTACAAAAAAAATTGAGAATTATTTCTAACCACCAAAACGCGTGCTTATAAAAAAAACCATCAAACACGTAGATCATAGAAGAACATGATTGTTCTGACTTAGAAGATGTAATGAATTTGACTCGCCACTATGTTAAATTTTGTATTGAAAACTTTACCGCTCATGGAGGTTAGTGGATGATACACACGGTTTTGAAAAAAAAATATCTTTAGATTGAAAACTGTATAAAAATCAATTTGTAAATCCCTTATATAAATGAATTTTCTAAACTCAAATTATACAAAATTTAACATTATTAGATTTTTTTTTTAAATTTAAATGTTAGTTGTTAGCAGTGACGGATCTTGGATTTTTAAGTTGTGGGGGCAACATGCGCCCACACGCAAAAAATTAAAACACACGTAACCCACATATAAGCATCAAATGATTTTTTTACAATTAAGCGTATGAATCGATAAGTAAGGCTGAGTTATTCGACTTAGCCGGTGGTCTTGAGATTAACCTTTGGATATGTGTAAACTATGTTAAATAATAAATAATATTAACTAAATTGTCTCATACGGAAAATATTTGTTGATTCTAAGAAAACCTCATTTTGAGTTTTATAAAATATTTCTTTCTTCTAGTATATGTGGGTAATTTATAAAAAAAATCTATTCTACCATACACCTGTCACACAAGTTTGTATGTGATAAAAGGATGAAGAAACTTAATATTTTGGGGTTGAAAATGGTGAAACTAATTTAATAAAACTTATGCGTATATTATTAACTATATTATGAATCATTTGAATCAATATATGTACGTATGGTGTATATAATATTACTGCCCACACAATGTCCACCCCCTCAATGGCCTAAGTATATATATATGGATTGAAAACCTTCTTAAAGAAATTCAATCTTCCATTTGTTTTGATCTACCAAGCGCTTTTTGGGAAAGGAAACGCCATATGGTTGACCTCCCTTATGAAAAAGATTTCAATGATAGAAAAATTCCCACCAAGGCTAGGCCAATCCAAATGAACGAAGAACTTCTTCAGTTTTGTCAAAAGGAAATCAATGATTTATTAAGCAAAAAATTAATCCGCAAAAGTAAGAGTCCATGGTCTTGTTCAGCTTTTTATGTTAACAAGCGAGCTGAAATAGAAAGAGGAACTCCCAGACTTGTCATTAATTACAAACCTCTTAATCAAGCCCTCGATTGGAATAGGTACCCTATCCCTAACAAAAAGGATCTTCTTGCAAGACTACATGATGCTAAAATCTTTTCTAAGTTTGACATGAAATCCGGATTTTGGCAAATTCAAATCAAAGAAGAAGATAGGTATAAAACCGCTTTTACTGTCCCTTTTGGACAATATGAGTGGAATGTTATGCCATTTGGATTAAAAAACGCCCCTTCCGAATTTCAGAAGATCATGAATGATATTTTTTATCCTTATTCAAAATTTACAATTGTCTACATTGATGATGTTCTGGTCTTCTCCCAATCCATTGATCAACATTTCAAACATATCAGCATTTTCATTTCCATTATCAAGAAAAATGGTCTTGCTGTTTCCAAATCAAAGATTAGTCTCTTCCAAACCAGAATCAGATTCCTTGGACACAATATCCACCAAGGAACTATAATTCCTATCAATCGTGCCATTGAATTTACAGACAAATTCCCTGATCAAATTATTGATAAAACTCAATTACAAAGGTTTTTGGGTTGCCTCAATTACGTTACTGATTTCTGCCCACAGATCAGCAACCTCATAAAGCCCCTTCGTGATAGATTCAAGAAGGACCCTCCTCCATGGTCGGATATCCATACCAATGTTGTCAAACAAATAAAGGCTCAAGTCAAAAGTCTTCCTTGTCTTTATTAACCCAATACCCAAGCTTTTAAAATTGTTGAAACTGATGCTTCTGATATTGGCTTTGGAGGTATCTTGAAACAAAGAATTTTAGACAAAGAACAAATTATTACTTTTACTTCAAAACACTGGAACCCTGCTCAGCAGAATTATTCTACTGTCAAAAAAGAAGTTTTAGCAATTGTTTTATCCATCTCAAAATTTCAATCGGATTTGATAAATCAAAAGTTTCTAGTCCGCGTAGATTGTAAATCTGCCAAAGATATATTACAAAAAGATGTTAAAAATTTAGCTTCAAAACAAATTTTTGCTAGATTGCAAGCTATTTTAAGTGTTTTCGATTTTGACATAGAATATATCAAAGGCTCAGCAAACTCTCTCCCTGACTATCTCACCCGTGAATATCTACAGGGAAGAGGCTAAAATGGCCTCCAGAACCTCTTCCTCCAGAGGAAGGGGAAGCGGCAAATCCAGAGGTAAGAATATTTCTTTACATCAAAATGGGTCATCCACCCTAAACCAACCTGGGTTATCCACCCAAAGCTTTGTCCAATCCAAACAAACTAAGGAAGACTATGCCTTCCCAATCCAAACCCTTCAGGCCTTCCAAGAACAAGGTCTAACCACACTTCCAAAAAAGACTTGGGCTAGCATTGCAGATGATGATAGTTACCAAGACCTACCATCACTCCAAACAATAATCCAAACCCAGAAATCCCAAGTAATTCAAGCCAATCCCAAACCAATCCAATCAACCCTTCCCAGACAAGAATATCTCAAAAAACCAATTTCCAAATTTGTCATGTTGATCGAACCAGAATATTGGGACCAAACTAGTGGTGAGCTCGTAGCCGATAAAACAGCTTCAAAAGTTTTTCCGACATCAAGCCACCTTGAACCAATCAGCCACAACAAAACCCAAAACTTCTATGAGTTTATTCTTGTAGATACAGATAGTGTGGCAATCAAACACTTTAGGGACAAAAATGATGAATCCCTAATAACCCATTCAACTTTCCAAATCATGAGAGTTCTTAAACCTTCAGACTTTGGTAGCAATCCCAACAAAACCAAGAAATTCTCCAAGAACTTTGACCCAATAGGTTTTAATTATTGGGACTATGTCAGAGCCTGGGAAAATACCATCCTCGGCTTCCAAAATAAGAATCTCAAACATTCCTGGCTTATCTATTTCAAGAAAGCCACCAATTACTCTTTTCCTAATTGGTTCCACTCTTGGTGGGATTTCTTTGGACCTACGAAAGATATTTTTCCCCCCGAAGTACTGGAGGGATTCAAACTTTTTTCAAAAAATTGGAATAAAGATTTAAACAACAATCCGGTTAGTTTAAATTTTTATACAATCTTTTCGCTGTCTTGGATTTTTGGATGGCAGTACTTCATTAAAACAAAAAATATTCCTGAGCTCCACAAGAAAACCTCAATCAAATGGTGGAAAACCTTTGATGCTTCAATGGTTTCAAAAGAAAATATTGATCATTGGTTCAGAACAAATCAAAAATATCTGAATCATGCAAGTCCTCAATCTTGCCTCCTGCTCAACCAGAAGGCTCACATCACTGCAGCACTCGCAAGTGCCTCTTCAGAGGAAGGTTTATTGAAAAGCCTCCAAGTTGCCCTTCAAATACTACAAAATAATTCAAAAGACAATCAAGCATCTTCTTCAAAGGACCCTTTGCAGAAAAAAGAAAAGCATCGGATACCCTCTCAATCAGAATCTGACGCCAGTTTTGTCCCAGACAGCCTGGAAGACAGTGAAGAAGATCTCCTTTGATTTTCATCTCAATAATTGTACTTTTTTACTGTAGCAAGTTGACTTTCTTTTACTGTAGCAAAGTTGACTTTTTTACTGTAGCAAAGTTGACTTTTCACTGTAGTTAGTACCGAACAGTTCCAGTCGATAACCGGAACAATTCAAACAGTGTTTGTATTTTTCTATAAATAGAGAGCCCCTCTTATGTTAGAGGGCACACTTTAGACGTAGAGAGATAGTCAGATCCTAGAGAGATAAACTGTAAGTCTTATCTCTTCCTGCTTTCTCTTTTTTCAATCTGTTTCAGTTTTTCAATCTGTTTCTGTAATTTCAATCCTTTTCAGTTTTCAATAATATCAATCTTCTGCAATCTTGTTTAATGGACGGCTAACTAATATGGATTTTCTCAGTGCAAAAATCACAGATCTTGGAACAAATTAATTGAAAAGTGAAACATTGAACTAAGATAGAAAGGGATGATGGTGTTTTTTGTAAGTGCTTGGCCCAGGTGGAAAAAAGAAGAATAGGTTTCAGTTTCACGATGAGGAATTTGGGGGAAGAGAAAGAGAGAGAGAGTTTTACAGAGATCAATGAGGAAATGTAAGGATGAAAGGGAAATTAAGTTTTTTTATATTTTAAAATGTAAAAATAAAATTACATAAATATCCTTCTTTTTAAATTGGATTTAATAAGAGGGAGTTGGTTTTTTTGTCCAAATGAAAAGGTGTTGAGTGCTAACTTACTACTTCACAAAATTTAGTGGGAGTAAGTTAGCATTCCCCTATATATATATATATGTATGTATGTATGTATGTATGTGTGTGTAGCTAGTAGTAACAAAGAAATTTCAAAATATGGTGGGGGCAAATGCCCCCATGGTGGCCTAAGTAAATTTGTTCCTGGTTGTTAGTAGTGTTTGTAAATTAATTATCTGGACCCTTCACTCTTTACTCTCTCAAATCCTTATGTTTCCTACCTCTTATCACTTGAGCTAACATTCGGGAACAACATTAAACTTTTTTTTGGTAAGCAAAATATTGTATAAATAAAGGGATACTAGGGGTATCCCAACCCTGTACAGAGGGGACAACATTAAATGAACCACTACATGGAAATTAAGTTATTACTCCCTCCGTTCCTAAATAACTGACACTTTAAGGTTGTTGCACAAGTATTAAGAAATGACAATTAATGTTCTTGTTTTATTAAAATTACAATCTAACTTCCTACTATACCCTTTATCTCTCATATTAATTCTAACTTTTTCAACTTTTCTACCACCAATAAATGAAGGGTACAATTGGTAAAGTATAATTAATGATCTCTTGAACTTTGTAAAGTGACAGATAATTAGGAACAAAATTTAGCTAGAAATAGTGTTAGTTATTTAGGAATGGAGGGAGTATTATCGAGTGACTAGTGGTATTTTTTGTTTGACTTTCATCTAGTGTCTTTTTTTTTAAATGTATTCAAATATATTGAAACTAAGCGGGCACAGAGGCCAAAATGTCAGAACGAACAAAAGCATCTAGACCCGGCGACCCCTCCTCTATCCAAACCAAAAAAGAGGAAGCACCTCGGGCTAAGAAGTCTGCGGCACTATTGCCGGAACGACGAACAAAAGAAACATCCATGTTTGTAAAAGAAAACAAAAGTGAACGACAATCAGAAACAATAAGATCCAAGTAGGATTGCCCTCGACTACGACGACGCCACCACTGGAACAGCTGCAGGGAGTCTATTTCAAAACAAACGGTACGAAATCCAAGGTCAATAGCTAACTGCATCGCCCACCGGAGGCCAAGAGCCTCGAATAAACCTGCAGATTGCATCATGATTGGAGCTAAAGTCGCTGCCGCAAGAACCTCACCCTCCTCATCTCTGGCCACCATGTCAAACCCTGCAACGGACCTGCGCACGGAGGCATCAAAATTGATTTTAATCCATCCCGGAGCTGGCCTCCTCCATGTCGAGCTACCAACCACCGCTGAGCGCTGTACAACTGCAGGTCAAGGCAATGATTGGAGCGCTGCCACCCTCTCCATCACCCGCGGAATCTGGAACTCTTGGTCCTCAAACACCCGAGCGTTCCTTGCTTCCCACACAACATACACAACCGTAAAAACTCGCTCCACCACCGTTGAATCCACGCCCTGAATGAAACCCTAAAGTAGCTCATGAAAATCCCCTCCACCTTCCACATGAAGACCCAAAGCAACGAACCAGAAACGTGCACCACCGGGCACTGAAACAGAACATGGCTGGTCGTCTCCTCCTCTATACCGCACCACAGGCAAGATGGATCAACATCCATGCCCCTCCGACGAAGCGACGCTCTAACCGGTAAGAATCCAGAACTAGCTCTCCAAACCACCTCTTTGCACCGAGGAATCGTCGTTGACTTTCAAATCCTTTGCCAAAATGTTGTAGGAAGGACAGCATCCGTGGAGGATGAAGCCTCCGCCTGGTATTGCCATCTCCGAATAAAATCATAGCCAGATTTGGAGGTATACCAACCGTCAGAAGTCTCCGGCCAGAAAAGTATATCAGAACACACATGCAAAGGCAAGGGAACAGCAAGAATACAGGTCGCTGTCGCCGGGCTAAAAACATATTCAATCAAATCATGTCTCCAAGTGCCATTAGATATTAAATCAGCTACCTTGTTCAAGTGCAATTCAGCAAAAGCATCTTCCCGATAAAGCATGGGAGAACCATGTGGAAGCCAAGCATCACCAATAATATTAATGGACTCACCATTCCCCACTCTCCAGCGTCCACCTCTTTCAAAGATCCAACTAGCCTTTAGCATACTTGACCAAGCATAACTTGGTCTATAGCCTTTTTTTTGCACCTAGAAGATTGCCACTCGGGAAATACACCGATTTAAACACACGGCTAAATAAAGAATTTGGGGACATATAAATCCGCCACCAATTCTTTGCAACCAGAGCAAGGTTAAAAAATTTAAAATCACGGAAGCCCAATCCGCCATCATCTTTAGTACGACAAAGCTTGTCTCATTTAGCCCAATGAAGGCTTCGTTTGGAAACATCACCGCCCCAGTAAAACTTACTAATCATGCCCTCAATCTGTTCACATAAACCATCTGGTAGCACGAAACAAGACATCACATAAGTTGGGATAGCTTGAGCCACCACTTTTATAAGAATTTCACGTCCTGCTCGAGACAAAGATCTCTCTCTCCACCCCTTGAGCTTCTTCCAAACTCTATCCTTGACAAAATAAAAAATCTGGGTTTTAGACTTTCCAATGATCGTCGGAAGACCCAAATACTTATCAAAGCTTTCAACGGCCTTTACACCCAACAGCTGTCTCAGCTCATTCATCTAGTGTCTAGTGATTAAGAGAGTGAGAAATTTCATGTCATTAATAACCTTCATATTGTTTTTAAAAAATTATTTAAAATTGTATACTTGCGTAGAGTGAATTTCATGTGGGACAACATATTTATCAATGAGAAAATAATTCAAAATCATAATTATGTACGTAGAATACTAAGAAGTATGACAAGAAACACAAGATGCAATTGTGCCGCATACTATTTGAAAACCAATTATCACTATCTTACTTATGTTCAATCTTGAATGGTTTAAATAGATTCATTTAATGAGTTGTGTAATAATCTTGCGAGTGTTGGAGTTGCGTCATCTCGTGCTCTTACTGCCGCTATCAGGGCCGGTCCCGAAATTTTGGAGGCCCTGGGCCGTTACAGAGTTAATTGGTTCACCAATTAATATCCATAAATTATTTCTAAAATTTTCAATTTTCCATCAATCCCTTTCATCCCCACAAGATGCAAAGTAAGAAAAAACAAAACTTTAAAATAAAAAGAGAATAAGAAATTGAAGAGAAAAGAAGGGTACCGGAGTTGAGGGATGAAAGAGGAGATAAATTATCTCCTACGTCAGTACCTTGAAGCAAAAAGAAAAACGAAGCAGAACTGCATAAGCAAAATGAAGCAGGCAAGTAGAGGCGCCGGCGGCCAGGGGCGCGGACGCGCGGTTGAAGCAGCGGCGGATCGGCGGTGGGTGACTCAAGTCGTCTTTTTGACGTTTCAGTGCTCTGTGAGCATTGGCCCATGAGCATTGGCTTCTGACAGACATATTCAGGTTAATTTGTAGTGATAATCCGCCCACACTACCACAAAAATGCTTTTTACCGGCAATAAGGACTCCCTTTAGCGGCAATAAATATAGCCGCTAATGCTTTTACCGACAACAACATCTTCGCCGGTGCATCGGGGGTCGGTAAAGGATTTACCGGCTGTTATACAGGGCGCCGGTAAAGACGTCAGGAACGGCCGGGAAAAGTCACCATCCTATAGCGTCCATACTTGCCGGCATTTACTATTGCCGCTAAATGTTATAGTAGGCAATGTCTTTATTATCTCCGTTGGTGGCAGGTTTAGACCGCCAGAAATGGATTTCATAGCTGCCAAGAACAAAAGATCCCTCAGAAATATCAAGAACTAAAACCATTGCTTTCAAGAAAAAATAAATCATTCCTACCATTTAAGACTACATGTCATAAGAGTAATAAAAAAGAGTCAGTAATTTTTCGAACCATGTTAATGTGCATGTGGGTAAGAATAGGATACTTTCTTCCAGATTCAGCCTTGAGAATCATTAGAATGCAAATCTAGCTTGAAAAAAATCAACACCAAAACTTACCTTAAAAATTCTGGGTAAAGGTGAGGTTGAAGAATCCTCATTTAGACCACCTCTAAGCTCTGTTTGTGGCTTCCTTTGCCTATACCTAAGGTACTTATCATTTTAGCTACGCTGCACAAGGAGGCTAGTTCAACCTTGAATACTCTTAACCTGCATGCAAACCCCAGTGAAGAGGAACATTTGAAATCAACAGGCATATCAGTGAAGAGAAAACAAGGATATGAAGAGAGGCGAAGAATGCAAAAACTTACAACCTCATAGGTTGCTTTGGAAATGTATCTTTCTACTACTAGTCACACCGTAGGCAAACACAGTTCCTACAATTATTATCATGTTAGCTTCCAAACTCGGCTAACTCCATCAGTCACTTTAAAACTAATCATTAAGCAGCAATAAATTAACCATTGCAATCCAATTATTCAAACTACTTGAATTTAAAGCACCATTCATCACAGCAATAAAATGATTCAATTATTGGTACCCTATCTGAAACTACTATAGGCGATATAGTCTTGAATCCAGATAATCTCATTTCATAACATTATTTGTCTGTAGACCAAACACTCAATCTGCCACAAATCAAATCAGAACTCATGTATTCATAAAACAACTTGTATCAAAATTATTTAAATCATAATATTTTCCTTTTTATTCTCATATATTAGCTAGATGGAAAATGGAGGCTGACACTAGACTGATATTAGTTCTTATTTCTTAAACCAAATACATTGCATGCAATGTAACTAAACTTCTGTGTAGATATTTAGCTGTTAACTGAAATGAAATTACAAATTTACAATTATGATTAACACGGTATATGTTCTCCATTCACTACAAAAAAAAACGTTATTTAGTGGGGGTATTTTTTGCACTTAGCGGGGGTTTTCAACCCCCGCGAGTTACTTAGCGGGGGTTTTGAAAAATCCCGAAGTTACACTCGCCACAAATTATTAGCGGCGTTTTGTAGCAAACCCTAGTACCTGCATATGATTTTAGCGGGGGTTTTTAGCGGGGGTTTTAAACCTCCCTTATCCGCAAGCTTTTTTTAACGGGAGTTTTCAACCTCCCTTAATTGCAAGAAATTATTTACAGCTTTAAACCTCCCTTGGCTACTAGAGTTTATTCTAGGGACATTTTTAACCTCATTTAATTGTTGAGTTTACTTATTAACCATTTAAAGAGGTTTTCTAAACATCCTAACTAGTCTTCATTTTTTCAGAAGTAAAGAATGAGTAAACAAAAAAGTCTGGTATATTGGTGAAACAATAGTGAAACAGGACCATACAGACAAATACAAGCAGAATAAATTGCAAAGGAAATTCAGTAGAGGCAGACCTCTGGAACGTAAAGCATCAAAAAGTTGTTGGCGCATACTGATAATGCGATCAGCCATTCCCTTCAACTCAATAGTCCACTCATTGTACAAATCCCTGACAAAGAAGCAAAACAGTTGAGAAACTTTAACAAAGGCTCAAAGAGGATAATATCACATAGCAAAAGATTATATAGTAGCATCTCCTGGCAGTTAAATATATACACTTAAGAAATATATGAACTCAACCAGTAAAATCATCTCAGTCAAGGACAATGTTCACTTAGAGGTACAAAGACCTTAATCAACTTGAAAAATATCAAATACAAAAGCTCCTATTGAGTTCAAAACCGTAGAGTAAAATTTTGCATGCCAATCAACATTCAAATCATTTTTCAGACGAATCTGAAGGGATGCCTTGGAAATCAAGAAAATTCTCCAGAGGAGAGTGGTGTGGTGTAAAATGAGTAACCTAGCCATTACTGGAAAAACAAAGAACAAGTGAAGAGAGTCATCCACATGATATTCACATGATGTGCCAAAAGTTGAATCTGATTGCAGTCTCGCTCTTCTCAGCAGACTAATCTTAGTAGGTATTATTAAGAATTACCTTCAATAAAAAGCATTTGAAGATACTAGATCATTCATTCTAGAAGTTTTTACAGAACAAATGAACAAAAGAATTCGCTACAAATTTGTATGCTGACTTTATCCTATAAGTTCTCAAAGCCAACTCCAAGAATCAGGAGTGTGTTCATGCAGGTTACGCATTCTAACATATGAGCTAATAGTTCACCTTCCCATTATAAAATGGTTCAGAGGAATTGAGAGAAGGAAAGGAACTTGAAGAGAAACCAAGGGGAAATGGATATCAGATTATATATTGAATGAACATTGTTATCTTGAATATACACTATGAAGATTTATATACAAAGATCAGAAAGTCTAACTAACTAAGTACAACTAAGCAATCTAGCTGAATACACAACAAACTAACTAACTGCGTAACTTAGCTAGTTTAAATTATGTGCTTAATATCCCCCGAAAGCTGAAAGTGTGCTTATATCATGTGCAAGTTTATAACTAACTGCATAACTTAGCTAGTTTTTAGCATATTGCAGTACCAAAATCAACTCCCTTTGGCTTATTATGAAAGGTTCAATGGCCTGTATAGGGGCCTCTTGCGGTCTCTGGTGATTTCACTTTGCACATATGCTTAAGTCTCACTTCGACAATGATCGTACATTAACCATGCTTCAAGCCAAAGTTTTATTTCACTTACAATCCTGGGGACTAGGAGTCTTGGATATAACATACCTTGACAAGTTATTTTCAAGTCTTTTCTCCACTATGACCAACACATGTTGGTAAAAATCATTCCTCTGTAATCTACATGCCATGTAAATCAGTCATTATAATATCAAAATTTAGTCGAAGCTTCAAGACAAATATATTTGACCATTAAGTAACAAAAAGAATAAGATAACTGAACCCAACATTTCTATATACCGTTCCAATGTATTATGCAGGTTAAGGTCAATAGGTCATCCAAAAAATATATCATATAATTCTAAAGTTTATTTCTGCTGAAGAAAAACACTGAATCATCACAGAAACTAATTATCCTGATTACAACTTTCCTATCTCCACAGATATCTCATGTTATTTATTTTACAAACAAAACAATTGAAGTTCATAGACAATCATTACCGGGCGCAAAGGAAGGCCTGCAGGACTAAGAATGACATTCACTTTCGGCGCAGCATTGATGTCTGCTTGATGTTGATACCTATATGAGTGACCAGATGCCTACATGAGTGGAACTAGATGCTTAGCACATAACTTAGAGGAAGAAAATAGCTCCTAAATAAATAAATAAAAAAGAGAGAGAAGTGCATACTTTTGTCCATCACCATCACTATGTGTATCAAACCCAAATAAACCATCTTCCTCACAGCTACAAGCCTGCAGTGTAGTATAACACCAAAGCAGTGTTGAAGAAAAAGCATTAATGATTGTTATGCTTGAGATATAACAGAGCAGTTTAAATATATGGATCAAAAAGTAATCAATTCACAATAGAATAGGGACAACAGAAACAGAAATCATTTCAAACGTATCTTAGTATCTTTACAATTTCAAACTATTCAAAGACCAACACAACAAATTGCTTTCATCTTATATCTCAAACAAGTTTAAAACAATTCCTACACAATCATAAGTGACTTCACCTAACAACCTCAATTTTTTATAATCAGTACTTGGTATGTTATTTTTTTATTTTTATCCTAGAGTTCAAGCCTTGTTACATTTTCTTATAAACAAGAACTGAACTTCAACTCAGGGTATGTGAAGTCAAACTTGAAAGACTTCTGAATGAAGGTATTTATGGAGATGTAATAAAAGAAATCCATGTGCATTGAACTAAGTTACTAACATTTCAAACTTTTAAGGAAATTAACACTTGACAATCATAAACAGAGAGGGCAATATAAGTACCACCAATGAGTTAATGGTAATAGCCAAGAGACAAGTTCCAAATTTCTGACAATTCTGGATTTGATATTAAGGTGTTACTGTAAGGATGGTATGCAAGGGTGAAGGTACTGGTACAGGTAAAGGTGAAAGTGAAACACATAAAGCACCTGGCACAGGCTGGCCTGCTCGTTCTGGATAATCCCCCGCAGTTCTGGCAGCTCCAATAACCTAACCAACATACACACACAGAAATCCCCAAATTACAAAACAACACTGAATCAGAGTTTACAATGGAAAATTCAAAAAGCCTTTCTGATTTAGCAAGGTCATGAGTAAGATCAAACCAAATTGCTTCATAGATTCACATGATGATGATCACATCAAGCACTAAACAAACAAACAAGGAATTTACCGCGCCACGGTCACGGGGATGATTGAACCGACACCGGGAACCAAAGCCGCAGAAACCGGCTCTCAAATAGTAGGTGCAATCAGCCTCATTGGGGTGTTGAGGATACGATTCGTCGGAAGCAGCACCACCCAGCCCCAATTGCCACATAGGCTCTGCATTTTCCAGAATCACACGTACATGGAAAAGTTTTATCTCGAATACTCAAAAAGGATTTCCATTAGGTCCTAAATACAGGCATAAACTTCAAAACAAAATAGCAGAAGCCAAGTGAAGGATTATGATCAATGTGCTCAATGAAATAAAACCTAAAGAATAACCGATCAACCATACTTCACACCAGAGAATGAAAACCTAATTTAGAAATCTGAATAGGTTAATTAAGAAAAATCGGTACCAGAGAATACAACATGCGACGGAGTAGAGGTTGTTGAGTCTCTGAGCGATGCATCCATGAGAAAATCGCAGAGAGAACTGCGAATGAAGAAGAAGAAGCGGCAAGTCAGTTAGCACAATTAAATAGCAACGAAAAGCAAAGGTGCAAAACGAGATCAAATCAGTGGAAAACGAGGTCATACCGACGGCGGAGGAGGCTGTTGCTACGGCGGCGTGCGGTGGTTGAAATCTATGGAGGTTGAAATGGTGGAAATCAGGTTGCAATCGGTGGAAAACGAGATCAAATCGGTGGAAACCGCTTGAAATCGTGAGCTTCCATGGTTGAACGAGAACGAGAAGAGAGACTGAGATCGAGTTCTGAGAGTGAGAGTGTGAGAGTGAGAGTGAGAGGGAGTTCAGAGTAAATTAATAAAACCTTTGCGGGGGTTATTAAAACCCCCCTTAACTATTAACAATTACCCACACTTGCGGGGGTTATCAAACCCCCCGCTAAATAACCCCCACTAAATAACGTTTTTTTTGTAGTGATTAATGTATTATATGTTAGGTACCAGAGAAAAATTATATCACTTAAGCTAGGCAGATTGCACTTGTAGAAGTTTGGAAGCATTTAAGTTATAGATAGAGAAATTACTCACCATTAACAACCAAGGAACATAAGTTAATTCCAATATGCTTCTGAACAAATGGAGATAACCAGTTGATACCTTAAAAATTGATTATCTACATGTCTTGCTCTACCTAAATAGAATGATTACATTGACGATCAGAATAAGTGATGAACAAATTTGATTTCTTTTATGACATGTTATAAATACCATCTACATGTGGTGTGACAAAGTAATCCAACTAAAACATTAAAGCATTTGAAACATTAATGGAGAAAGAATCATCAGTTAGCATCGAAATAAGAGAACACCATGTTAAAAGCCAAATAAATTTGAAGAAAGTTAAATTAGAAACAAAATAAAAGAACCCTAAGCAGACAAACCTTAATAATGGACTAGTTATATTATGTTATATTGTCATATTTCAGGGTTCCTCAGCTCAAACTAGTTCTACCTTCACCACTTAAGAGGACAATCAGCAGAGGATGAAGAGTTTGCAGTTAAAATACACAAGAAAAATGAGGCAAACAATTTCACACCACATATTTATCAACAATGGAAAATCTAAATCATCCAATACAATGTTATCAAACAAGAGAGGTTCCCATCAACTTCAAAGTATGGACCCTTCCAGTATTCAAATAACTACTACAAAAAGAGGTTGCATGGGGCACAAGTAAATCAATTAGAGCAATGAAGCATGTAATTGTACACTCACTGACTCACACACATTTAGAGAGAGAGAGAGAGTACCATGTCTACACTGATTGATTTTCCATCCTGAGCCAAAATCTCAGTGCAATCTCACAAAACAAAAAGTAAGAGGAATTAGCAATGAGGATGAAGAAGAAAAATTATTCAAATCAAACAAAATCAGCAGTTAAATTCACAACAATCAATAGTAAGAAGAAACAATAAGAAGCAGCGTGGGCGCAGAAATAGGAATTGAAAGGGGAATTAGGGTTTGATGGAACACTCAATCGTGCTCGTACAGTGGAATCGGGTAACGGCGAGTTCCTTCGATATGTGGGGCTTGGAGCACCGCTGCGACAGAGGTGTGTTCATCGGGGAAGGGAACGGTGTGGCCGCAGCCGCCACAAACGTCGTCGCCGCAACCGTCGACAGCAGAGGGAAATAGGGGTTCGGAGGAAGAAGAGTGAGGGCGAAAAGAAGGGAAGAGAAGAGAGAGCGAGGGTGAGAAAAATTTGAGGGAAACTGTTCGCGATAGTTAGAAAGAGAAAGAGGATTCGAGAAAGAGTAATGGCCGGCATACATTAACTTATTACCAGCCAATCATCAATTGCCAACACATTTGATATTTCGCACATTTAATGCCGACAATCATGCCATTGCCGCTATAGAAGTGTCGCTAAAAGCGATATTTGCAGTAGTGTCAAAAGGGCTGTGGTCGTCAAGCCTCGTGAAAATACATAAATTGTAAAAAGAAGATTATTATACAAAAACGTGCAAGATTTCTCACAATAGGAGACGGTCACACGTGGTGAAGAAATTATCCATGATACTGAAGATGCTAGTTGAATGAGAAGATTGCTCGTTAGAGGAGGGAGTCTCTCGCCGCATGTGTTCGCTCGCTCGCCAGATAGAAAAGGCACTCGCCCATAGTATAGTTGGTCGCCATATATATGGAGACACTCGTTGAATGTAGAGTCACTCAACGAGCGTGGTGTGGATATAAAGTCGCTTGCAAATAGAGGAGGCGATGTAGAGTTACTCGTGAGACGGTGGCTCGCAAAAATGAAGGAGTAATCAAGTAGCGGTCACTCGTGTCCAGTTCACAAGACACCGACTCTTAAACATGAAAGTGAAGTGTGTTTTTATTAGGCGTTTCCCCGAGAAACATCTCCCTGGACCAATCTCCCCACATCATTCTAGTACCTTAATTCTCATCAATTCCTCAGCCAATAACCAGCATCTTTTCCGTGCCCATAACCGGAGACAAAGCAAGGAATTTTCTTTGTCCAATGATCCAATCCCGTAAACTAGAATCCTGGATACCTTTTTCTAGCTAGTAGGCTTGAGGGCTAAGGAGCTTCTTAATCACAACTGAGTTAATTAGATAATCAATATAACCTCAACAATATTCTAGCTTGAGAAATAAAAGTAATTTGTCAATGGAGGTGAATTCCGGGTCAGGGATGAGTTGCTTGCAGTCGACATGCTTTTCAAAAGGGAAGAAGAGTTCAAGCACATGCAAAAAGCATGTCGACGATGGTGGTACTGCTGGCGTGGCAGGGTGGCTCTGTCAAAGTGTCGCAGCTGCTTTTTTTGCTTCCTTAGATTGGTGCTCTTGTATTTTCCTTCACACCAGTGATGGTCCCGAAAAAGATTCCAATCATGCACCTCTTATTCCCAGCGCCGAAAAGAAGGACTCAAACTAGTACCCAAATCTTGAAGCATTATTGAACGCATGCAGAATTTACATACAACTGGTACATATATAAGATCACACATATCTTTAATTTCCCCTATATTGTATACATTCTATCCTTAACTTGTTCCTTTAATCTGATAAGTATACACATATGTAAAATTTAATTTGTATGCACGAAAATATTATATTTAATTATTTGTTAGATTATGTTGTAAATGTGTATGAATATATTTTAAAAGAAGTGACATGCATGTTGTAACAATATTGTATATATATTATTTGACTAAAACTTTTTTCCTTAATTAGAAGGATGCGCGTATACATTTTGCAAAAAGAATTAAGCTAGCAAAAAATTATTCCCAATCCCGCAGCCACCATATTAAAATATAGGACCATTAAAGACAACAAGAAAAAAAAATACCGGTTGGTGGGCATCTTGAAGACTTATATATCTGAGTTTTTCGATGAATATGAAAAGCAAAAGAACCAAATAGATCATGTCAAGAGATAGTGAAGGATAATTAAACCTTCTATTACCTTCTATCTATAATTAAATCTCAGGGGAAATCTCATGGAATATTCCTTGAGATTTGAACTTTAGCTAGATCACCTCAAGTCGTCAACTCATGCCCATCCGGCCGAACAAGGTAAAGCACATGTGTTCATATAAAGCTGTTCACCAGAGAAGATTCCTGATCAGTTTGGCGTCTTTCAATTCTTTGATTTCTAATCAAACAGCTGAAATATTTGAAGCCATTCATTGATACTGCTTTTTCAAAATAAAATTAAACAATCGTTTGTTTTAGAAAGAACTTCCGATTTCCAATAGTATGTGAGAACCAGTTGAAGGACCTCTGTATACTCTGTTTGGATCCATAGAAAATGAGGGGAAGAAAAGAAGAGCAAGGGAAAGATGATGGAACCCACTGTGGCAACCAATTAACTACCATGATGAACCTTGATGTGGATGATATAACCTCCCTCCACTTAAAAAATGAGTTGATTTAACGTTCATGTTTAGAGTCAGTAACGATACCGATACTAAATTTTTGACTTATTTTCGTCGGTTAAACTGACGCAAGCAAAAAAAAAATCTCACATAAAGTTGGTGGCAGCTTGACCAAAACTAATTAGTGTTAACATATTGCATCATTTAGTGTCAGCTTGAACAAATGCTAAAGTCATCGACCATAGCTTATGCCCAACAACAACTATAGCAGCAATTATATATAGACCAACACTACATTCACCGACCAAATTAACATCGGCGTTGATCAATAAAAATGCCACTTGTGTATATTTGACTCACTTCCCCAGCGGAAAAGATAGCATCGGTTGGGGCGATGCTAATAGACATAGAACTCTCCGCCCAAGCTTCCTTATAAGCTAAGTCTTTCTCTATAAAATTTTACCCAACCCTATTTTCACTCTTTTACTTTCATCCGCCCCTCTCTCTGCTGATTCGCCGCCCCTCCGCCTTGTTCGTTGCCCTTTTTCCTGATCAGTCGCTCCTCCACATCCTTCTCTACCTCCATTTGTCCCTCGTTGTCGTCGCACTTCTCCCATCACCCTCCTCCACTGCCCCACCCTCACTACCACCCCTCCCCTGCACCCTCCTCGGCCGCTATAACCGGCCCTCATCCTTTCTCCTCTTCTGCTGTTTGGCAGCCCCTATCCTTCCTCTGGCACAGCTACTCGTTCCACTCTCCTCTCTCCTCCTATGCCACCCTTACCGTTTCTCCTCGGCCACCTGATTCACCAACACCCTCTTCCTTGAACTCTCCCTCTTCTCCTACCCCATTGTTGCGCTAGCTCCCCTCACTCCCACAGTCAGGGGATGGTCCATTGGCACAGGCTGCCCCATTGCAATGCCATCGCCAAATTCACTATGTTCTAACGGATCTAGTCGTATATGCTAGTCATATTTGATTATTTTTGTTGATAGTTAGTATCATATCATCTCGGCTGTGCTACCAGAGGCTCCGGGGAAGTTGGAATAGGAGAGCACTCATCTTGGGGTGGGCTTACTACTTAGATGCTTTCAGCAGTTATCCGCTCCGCACTTGGCTACCCAACGTTTACCGTGGGCACGATAACTAGCACACCAGAGGTGCGTCCTTCCCGGTCCTCTCGTACTAGGGAAAGGTCCTCTTAATGCTCTAACGCCCACGTGTTTTATTTGTGGATTAAGAGTTTTATTTTGTTGACTTTTGCGGGTTGTATTTTGCTCGATTTTTTCTGTCTCTAGATGCATGTGTCGAATATAATATGTTATGAATTGATTTTTTGATAAAGTGGATTTCACATTCAAAGGGTGATTTGACATAATTACGCCAGGTATTTTAAAATGATTTGTGGGTTTTATTTACCTAATAAAGTTTGAATGCTACTTTGTTTGAGTTTTATTTAGCTAGATTATTCTATGTTATGGATTGGTTTGCCAAAGTGTACCAAAGACAAACCTTCCCCTTGGACAACAACAAAACGAACTCCCAAAGAGAAAAGTACCAGTACTAAATGGAAAAGGCACGTGAAGGTGCGAAAAACACTAGAAAGGGGGGGGGGTTTGAATAGAGTTTTTGAATCACGGGTATACTTTTAAGCTTTTTCAAAACTCAAAGATAAAAACTAAGTGCTGAATGATAGGAAGTAAAGCACGCAAGTATTTTATCCTGGTTCACTTGAGATAAAAGCTCAAGCTAATCCAGTCCACCTGTGAAGGTGATTTCTTCCTTCTTCTGATGAAGGCAATCCACTAAAATCAATGAGTGTTACAACTGCACTTTGCAACCTGCTAAGTGACTAACAATACACTGATTTTCTCACTAGTATCCTCTTAAGAGGCTGATCTACCGATCCTCTTAAGACTAGCTAAATACTGAATCAGCCTTGATTCAGTCCTCTCAAGATCCGACCAACCTTGGTCTCTTGATGAACTTTACAATGTGATGTAAAAGGTTTCGGGTTTACAATAAGTGCTTCTAACAAGCGAATAGTAAACTCAGATGTTTAAGAACAGTGAAGAAATAATGCTAAGAGAATGGTTCGTATATGTTGAATGTTTTCAGCAAAGTTTCTTAGCTTCTTTCTTCTTTCTTCAGCCTTTATATACTCCAAGACTTGTGATGTAGCCGTTGCTAGGGTTTTATTCGTTGGAGTGGCAATTCTGTGATATCAGACTGCTAGGCTGTACAAGGTAGGTGGCGGACAGACTGAGACATGTACGATGTTGTACTGTGAAAGCGACCTGTCCTTTCACCAGTTGACTTGAGATCAAGGAGCTTCAGATGAACGTTGGTGAAGCTTCTGATCATCGTCAGATTGAAGCTTGGATTCTTCTGACCTTTGCAACTTCTGCTTCTGAACACGTTCCTCAGAACTTCTGATCGTCAGAGCTAGAATAGCTGGGGTCTTCAGAACCAACTTCTTGCAAGTCTTCAGAACTTGAGTCTTCTGCTTCTGGACCGTTCCACTGGAACATCTGGTCTTCAGAACTTCTGACTTGAGTTCTTCAGAACTTCTTGAGAGCTTCCACCTTCAGAGCTTCTGAAGTATTTGCCACTGTTCAGAACGAACATGGTAGGTTAAAGAGCTCTTGTTTTAGTAACCCTTGGTTCTTCTTCTTCTGAACGAATAGGCTTGGGTCAGATTCAGAACCTGTTTGTCACATCTTAAAAAGACAAACGTTAGGGTACCACAATTGTTCATCATCACAAACCTTAATTGTAATCATCAAAACATAGAGATGCAACCACTGATCAAACCTTGATCTTACAATCTCCCCCTTTTTGATGATGACAAAACAAGTATTTTGATGAACAATTTTTACACAATAAACTGAATACACAGGAAAGAAAAGATCAGAGATTAGACTTATCCTTGTGTAACGGTTTGCATTGCTCTTTCTGAATCTGGGGTAACACCTGATTCGGAGCTAGGGTCTCCCCCTGACTCCCCCTGAATCTATGACTTGATGAATTGGTGAATAGTCTAGATTCGGAGTCTGGTTATGTGATCAGAATTTACGCTTGAAGGGATGTATACTCATCAGAAGTGATGGTTCATAACTTAGCGTATATCACATAATAACATAGAGCCTTGTTCAGATTTAATTGGAATAAGGCATCAGAAGCAAGATTAGTTCAGAATATGAACAAAATGTATTCCTTATCTGAGACGCTTGACAATATCTATGTGCTATAAGTATTGATACTTGTTCTCCTCTACTGGTTTTATATAATATAAAAATTTATCAAAACCATTTTATGTACTCCCCCTTTTGTCATAATCAAAAAGAGTGAAAAACAAAACCAACAATAACAATAACAAGAGGGTGAGGCAAATAAGAAATGTTATTATTACTGAACGAAGAAGAAGTACAGAGGAGTGAGAGGAATGAAGAAGACTAATCCTAGATAAATAGGAAGGCTCGAGAATTCTTCATGGAGAGAAGTTGAAGGTGGAGGGGACGAATGTCCTGATCAATTGAGGCTAACTGAGTAGCCAGTTCTTCCTTCAAGGCAACATTCTCCTGGACAGCCTCTTGATCCGCTTCAGTGTGATCTTCTTCATATTCCAGAAGCATACAAATGCCCTGGAGCTGATCTTCAACGTCCTTCTGGCGAGAGGTCAGACGGAGGAGGTCAGTCAGAACTTCTTGAAGGTTCTGAAGACAGTGAGTCTGATGAGAAGTGAGCCAGCATTTTAGAAGAGTCTCAATCTTCTCAAGAGCGAGAGAGATCTGAGAAGAAGATAGATTGACACTCCATGGAAAGACTTGGTCGAATACCATAGTCTTGAGTCCAGAAATCAAATCGGCAGTAGTCATTATGATGTAGAGGAGAGGAGAATGGATATGAATGGAGGAGAATGGGATTGAATGGTGAAGGAGAAGATGAACGCAGTGAATATAAGGAAGAAAAGTAACAGAAAAACATGCATAAAACTTATCAATCATAAAAGCATGTGAGTTACTAAATGGACGGTGCATTGAATCAGAGAATGAAACATTAACACAGTCAACATGAAATAAATTTAGTCATAATAAATAAGTGCATGCATGATAGATGTGGGGGATTCAAGGCTTGGAAGATGAGGGAAGATTGTCCATTAAATACTTCATGATTGCTTCCATTTTGCTTGAGGACTCTTGAATTTGCTTGCTTTTCTCATTCTGAACATGTCCTTGTTGCTCAACCATCTGAAATAACCTCTGCTGATCATCCTGAATCCTGTCAATCCGGGCAGCAAGAATGGCAACTTCTAGAGCTGGAGCTGAGGTAGGAACTTCTGGAGCTTGTGTATGAGCAGCAACTTCAGCTTCTGAAGACATTGCAGTATCAACTTGAATTGGCCCTTGCTGCTCAACTTCATTTATATTTGCATCTTCCAGAATGACTATACCGTCAGAGCTTTCTTCTTCAACCTCTGCTGAAGGCATTCCGGTATCTTCTGAGGTACATGCGGAGACAACACATGGTCTTTCAGCCATAGCTCTTCTCAAGGGTTCACAAACCCTTTGCAGCACTCTCTGCCTTTGCTCATAGGCCCTCTCAGATGCATCATGAACTCTTAGTCGTTTCTCTCTGCTAAGTTGCTTCTGAAGTTCATGAACTCTGCCTTCTGACCTTCTTTCAAAAGCAGACCATAGACCATCAACCAGAGAGGCATCAAACTGATTATCAGTTACCTGATACAGCCAATTCAGTCTTCTGGTGGCCTCTTCAGAGAATCCTTGAATGAGTTGAGTAAGATTCTGAGGTTGGAAGGAGGTGGTCAAGGTCAGAACAGGCTGAGGAGTTCTGACAGCATTGGAGCTTGAAGCGTTTAAACTATCAGGTTTGAGTTGTTCTGAAGGAGTGGACTCAATCTCATGGTCCTTCTCTATGCCTGAGTGATCTGATTCATCCATGTGCTCAGCTTCAGAGATTGTGTCTGGCCTTTGCCTTGAGGTAACAGTCTTCTCAGGTGAGGTGAAACTCAGATCCTGTGAGTTGACTGCAGAGTAGTTGGACAGGGACACATAGGATGACTCAGGAACCTCTTGAAGCTGATCTTCAAAGTTGGAAGCTACTTGTTGAAGAGGCTTCACATTGAAAGGCGGTACAAGGATCTGAACATCATCATCCTCCTTTTCTGTCTCAGCAGGGATCTCACCAGTCTGGGTTATGAGGAAGGTGTGTGAAGTGGATGCAGGTTTGGGGGTGAATTGTTGAACCAAGGTTCTCAGGGTAGCCTCACTTTGTACAATACCTTGAATGAAGGAATTGAAAGGAGGTACTGGTTCAGTTGGGATGGATGTGGAAGAGCTGTAAATTGGAATGGAAGGAATGGCTGTGGTAGCTGTTTGGATGGTTGATTTAGGAGCTTGAGGTTCAGCTTGTGTTTCAGGTTGAGTTTCAGGTTGAGTGGGTGCTGTTTGGTTTGAGGTAGGCATGGAGGTAGATATAGGCAGAGGTTGTTCAGGAATAACCACTAAAGCAGAATCAGAGTTAATGCTTTCAGTAATTACCTTACTTGGACTTCTGATGGATGTGGTTGTGGTAAGATTTGCAGCCCTTGCTGGATCAGAAGTACGTTTAGATCTTCTTTCCCTTTGTGCTTCTGAAGCAGGTTCAGATGCTTGCTCTGCTTCTGCCTCTTTCTGCTGAAGTGGACCCCTCAGAGGAAGCTTTCTTCTCTTCACTAAGGGAACAGCATCAGAATCAGTTGATTCTTCAGCGTCAGAAGATTCCTTTATAACCTGAAGCACATTCTGGATGATCTCATGGTCATCCTGCTCATCTTCCTCTTCCTCAAGAGTAACTTTTCATCTCTTAGCCACAGGAATATCATCATCTTCAGTTTCCTCTCTTGAGGAATCTTCCCATGTGTCTTCAGAGCTTTCAGATTCAGACACTTGACGTGGTTGAACTAAGGTTCTCTTGGAAGGTCTTTCAGAAGAGGGTTCCCTGATGACCACAGTCTTGGATGCAGCTTTCTTCTTTGTAGGTTCCTCTGTCAGAACCCCTTTGTCCTTAGGATCTGAAGGCTTGCTGCTTGTTGCCCTTCTTGATTTCCTTGTTGCTAACTTAGGAGGGCTTTCAGGAAGTGCTCGAACAAATTCCTCAAGAGTGATAGGATCTCCTTGTCTTCTGAGCATCCGCACATATTCCAGAATACATGCTGGATTGTCCTTCTTGGACCAGAGAGGAAAGTCATCAACAGGATAGTTCCTCTGACGAACTTCATCAGAAGTGTCTTCTTTGGGAGCAACTTGTACTTTCTCAATGATCTACATTTTCTTCAACTTTGTTCCATTGAGAGCATCGCCAATAGACATGGCAAGATCTTCATGAAGTCCAATGTCTGACAGGGTCTTGACAAGCCTATTCTGGACGAAGATATCTGACAGCAGCCTTCCATACGGAATGTAAGAAATGAACATCTTGTTCTCAGAACCAGTTGTGGTCCTTGATTTCTCAATGCATTCCTTCAGATAATTGAAGAGCAGGAATGGCAGACATATAGGCTCACCTATGGAAATGTAGTACATGATTACCTTTTGAGTTGCATTCAGGTAATCAGTTCCTCCAGTTCTGGGGTGAATGCAGTGAATGAAGATCTTCTGCCAAATCTTCATCTGAGACTTCAAGTCCTTTATGTTATACTTGGTTTTCTCCTGAGACCAGTTATCATAAAGCTCCTTGTTGACCACGGTCCTCATCCCAGGAACATTTGCATCAACATTTTTAATCCTTTTACCTTGTTGGAACTCCATACCCAGCAGTTTTGCAATGGACTCTTCTGAGATTACAATCTTCTTGTCCAGCACATGAGAAACAACGTAGTAGTCGTTGCAGACAGCGTTCTTCCAGAACTCTACAACCAATTTGTGATAAATCGGACCACGAAGTCTATTGAAGTAGCCAGACCACCCTTGTAAGTTGACATGATCCCTGATGTCGAACCCATGTTCAGCCAGATTGTCGAAGTCAACTCTTGCTTCACAGCACACATTCAGTTCTTCTACCTTCTTGGCACAAGTGACTACATTTGGTGCATTCAGAATCTTCTGTGCTTCTTCAAACCTTTGATTCTCTTGTTCTTCGGCATATTGTTTGGAAGAAGCAGAAACATTTACCTTGGGTTTCCTCGATTTGCCCATGATTCTCAGAGAGTGAGGTTTAGGGTTCAGAGAGAAAGGGGAAATGTTGGAGGGAGGAGTATGAAAGAATGCAATGCACACGAAGAGTTTCAAAACCGTAAGTGTAAGTGAGTGGAAGATCGTGTGTGACAGTGCATATAGTGGGTCTAATGGTAACCGTTGACAGTTTTAAGAATTAAAGGCAAAATCAACGGTTATAAAATAGATAGTCTGAAAATAGCATAGTAGAGAAGAGTAGACACCATCATTATAGCAGATATACCACGCGACTCAAGGAACTATGTCACAAATGAAGTGACACGTGTATTGTTGCCTACCACAGAAGTTTAACCGGTGGGTTAAGTGTTTCTGATCGAGTAACTTCTGAAGAAGTAACATCTGATGACTTCAGAGGTACCATGTTCAGAAGTTCTGAGGAAAACCTTACTCTGGACAAAAATCCATGTTCAGGTTTTCAAGAATAAATAAAAACCTATCTTCTGCTAAGGGCTTAGTAAAAATATCTGCCCACTGATGGTCAGTATCAACATACTCTAATGATAGAGTGCCCTTCTGAACATGATCACGAATATAATGATACTTTACCTCTATATGCTTTGCTCTTGAATGTAGAATAGGATTCTTGCTGAGTGAGATAGCAGCTGTGTTGTCACAGTAGATAGGAACCTTCTTCATAGACAATCCATAGTCCTCTAGATGGTTCTTCATCCATATGGTTTGTGTACAGCAAGTGGCAGCTGAGACATACTCTGCTTCAGCAGTTGATAGAGCAATTGTGTTCTGTCTTTTGCTTGACCAAGATACAAGATTTGATCCAAGGAAATGGCAGCTTCCAGAAGTGCTTTTCCTTTCCACTCTATCTCCAGCAAAGTCAGCATCACAAAAACCTGAAAGTGTATACTCTGATGTTTTTCTATACATCAAGCCAAGGTTAGTGGTTCCTTTCAGATATTTGAGGATCCTCTTAACAGCAGTTAAGTGAGTCTCTCTAGGATCTGATTGGAATCTAGCACAGAGATGCACACTAAACAATATATCAGGTCTAGAGGCAGTTAAGTAAAGGAGAGAGCCTATCATTCCACGATAGAGCTTCTGACAAACCTTAGAGGAAACTTCCTCTTTCTCAAGAATGCATGTGGGATGCATTGGAGTCTTAGAGATGTTGCAGTCACTCATGTTGAACTTCTTCAGAAGTTCCAAGGTGTACTTCTTCTGATGGATATAGGTGACTCCTGGTCGTTGATCTATTTGAATTCCCAGGAAGTATTTAAGTTCTCCCATCATGCTCATTTCAAATTCAGCCTGCATTAACTTAGAAAATTCCTTGCACAAGGAGGGATTAGCTGAGCCAAAAATGATATCATCAACATAAATCTGAACTATAAGAATGTCATTCTTATAGGTTCTGCAGAAAAGAGTATTGTCACCTTTACCCCTTACAAACTCATTCTGTAGAAGAAAGGAGCTGAGCCTTTCGTACCACACTCTGGGAGCTTGTTTCAATCCATAGAGTGACTTCTTGAGCTTGTAGACGTGCTCTGGATGTTTGTCATCTTCAAAGCCAGGAGGTTGCTTGACATACACTTCCTCTGAGATGTAGCCATTGAGGAAGGCACTTTTGACGTCCATCTGATGGAGAATGATGTTGTGATTTACTGAGAAGGAGATCAGTAGCCTTATAGCTTCAAGCCTTGCTACAGGAGCAAAGGTCTCAGTGTAATCAATTCCCTCTTGTTGACTGTAGCCTTGAGCCACCAGTCTTGCCTTGTTTCTTGTTACTTCTCCTTTTTCATTCAGCTTGTTTCTGAATACCCACTTGGTTCCTATGACATGGAAATCTTTGGGTTTGGGCATTAAGGTCCATACATCATTCTTGGTGAACTGATCTAGCTCTTCTTGCATTGCCAGAATCCAGCCTTTGTCTTCAAGAGCTTTATCAACTGATTTGGGCTCAATGAGAGAAACAAGTCCCTTCAGACTCAGAAGAGTTTCTTCTGAAGGTTTGAGCATAGACCTGGTTCTGACGGGAGCATCTTTGTTGCCAATGATCAGTTCTTCTGGATGAGAAGCAACTATTCTTTTCTTCTTCTGAAGTTGATCAGAAGTTGTTGGAGCATCTTCAGATGCTTCTGCCTCTGGAGCAACATCCTCTGGGCTTTTCATTGGTTGATTTGCTTCTGAACAATCAATGCTTAAATCTGCAAATCTTTCAAACAGCTTTGACTTTTCTAAGCCAAGCTTATCATCAAATCTAATCTGGATAGATTCCTCAACAGTTTGATGAATAATATTATAAATTCTAAAACCTTTAGATCTTTCAGAATAACCAAGAAAATAACATTTTAAAGCTTTAGAATCGAATTTACCCAATTGCTCCTTAGTGTTGAGCATGAAGCAAGTACTTCCGAATGGATGAAAGTAAGAGATGTCAGGTTGTCTTCCTTTGCATAGCTCATAAGGAGTTTTCTCCAGAATTGGTCTAATGGAGATTCTGTTCTGGATGTAGCAAGCAGTGTTGATTGCTTCTGCCCAGAAGTGCTTGGCCATACTTGATTCTTGCATCATGGTGCGAGCCATCTCCTGAAGAGTTCTGTTCTTTCTTTCAACAACTCTATTTTGTTGGGGAGTGCGAGGACATGAGAAGTTGTGTGAGATTCCTTGAGAGTTGAACAATTCTTCAAAAGCTTTGTTCTCAAATTCTCCACCATGATCACTTCTGACAGTGATCACTGAAGTTTGAAACTCCTTCTGAACTTGAGTGATGAAGTTGGTAAACATGGTGTGTGTTTCATCTTTATGCCTTAGGAACTTTACCCATGTCCACCTGCTGTAGTCATCTACAATGACTAACCCATACTTCTTTCCTCCAATGGATTCAGTTTTCACTGGTCCAAAGAGATCAATGTGAAGTAGCTCAAGGGGTCTTGTTGTAGATACCTCATTCTTTGCTTTAAATGGCTTCTTGGTAAATTTTCCCTTCTGACAAGCTTCACATAGAGCCTCTGATGAATACTTCAGACGAGGCAATCCTCTGACGAGATTTAGCTTGCTAAGTTGAGAAATTTTCCTGAGGCTGGCATGCCCTAGGCGTCTGTGCCAGATCCACTGCTCATCATTAACTGACATGAGACACTTGACCTTCTGAGATAGCAGTTCAGAAGATCTGATTTTGTAAATATCGTTTTTCCTCTTCCCAGAAAACAAAACAGATCCATCTGTTTGACTAACAACTTTGCATCCGGTTTGATTGAAGATCACATCGTAACCTTTGACAGCAATTTGGCTTATGGAGAGCAAGTTGTGAAATAATCCTTCCACCAGAAGTACATCATTGATGACTGGAATTTTTTCATCTCCTATGGAACCTTTTCCAATGATTTTTCCCTTCTGGTTTCCTCCAAAGCCAACATCTCCTCCTGACTTAAGCGGTGTCAGTTCTTGGAATATAGACCTTGTGCCCGTCATGTGTCGCGAGCATCCACTGTCCAGGTACCATGACATGTGTCTTAACTGAGCTGCATAAGATGTCTGCAACAGGAATAATTTTTGCTTTAGGTACCCATATCTTGGGTCCTTTCTTGCTAGTTTTCCCAGAATTTCTTGGAACTTTGGGTGCAACAGGAGGATAATGCAGAGGAACTTGAGTATAATATCTAGACATATCAAGTTTAAACTTTCCCTTTGGTTTCACCACCTTTGGTGTAACCTTTTCTGGAATGACAGTGTCAGCGGGAACGAAATGCTTATGCAAAGGTTCGCGTTTGGGCTCAGATGACTCATCTTTCATGGATTGAAAGTAGCCAAGGCCGCTGTTCCCATTTCTGCTCATGCCATAGATCATTGAAGCCATAAGACTTCTATCTATGCCCTTTGCAAGGAACTTTTGAAACGCTTTCTCATATTTTGTCTCATACTTAACATCAGATGATGCAAGTTGGTCTTCTAGCACATCATTTTTAGCACGAAGAACAGCATTGTCATTAACAAGAGTATAGTTTTCTTCCATGAGTTCAGAGACTGACTTCTCATGAACTTCTGAAGAACTGGTTTTAACAGCATATTTCCTTTTAAGCTCTTTATGCTTATTTAGCAGAACATCATGTTTCTTCATTATTTTAGATAAGGCAGTTCTTAGCTCAGATATAGAAAAATTAGAGAATACCTCATCGTCATTGTCAGAGTCTGAGTCATCTTCTGAAGCTTCAGCACCTCTGCTGGTGGTAGCCATCAGAGCCTCCACAGCTTCATCTTCTTCTGACTCAGCTTCATCAGAATCAGTTGCATCAAAGGTTATGAGAGCCTTCTTCTTGAAAACTTTTCTTGGTCTCTTGTCCTTCTTTAACTTGGGACAGTCACTCTTGTAGTGTCCAGATTCCTTGCACTCGAAGCAAGTGACTTCCTTTCCAGATGATTTCTTCTGACCAGATGAAGATTCATATCTTCCTGAACTTTTCTTTGGTCCTTTGCCTTTGTTGTGTCTGTTCTTCCAGAGTTTGCCTCTTTGTGAAAAGAGATAGTTCTTCATCACCAGACGCATCTGATAGCTCTTCAGAGGAATCTTCTTCTTCTGCCTGATAAGCTTTAGCTTTGTCAGACTTTGACTTAAGAGCAATAGACTTGTCTTTCTTCTGAGGCTTGTCCCCTTTGAGTTCAATCTCATGGCTTCTGAGATGACTCACGAGTTCTTCTAACTTCAACGAGTTCAAATTCCTGGAGAGTTTCAGGGCCGTGACAAAAGCTCTCCACTCCTTAGGCAAACTTCTGATAATCTTCTTGACATGATCACCAGTAGAGTAGCCCTTGTTTAGCACTCTGATTCCAGCAATCAGAGTTTGAAACCTTGAGTACATCTCCTCAATGGTTTCACCAGATTCCATCTTAAACTGCTCATATTGTTGTATGTGAGCAAGAGCCTTGGTTTCCTTGACCTCTTCATTTCCTTCATGCGTCATGACCAAGGAGTCAAAGATGGATTTAGCAGTTTCTTTGTCAGAGATCTTCTCATACTCAATATATGATATTGAGCTGAATAGCATAGACTTCGCCTTGTGATGATCCTTGAAACGCTTCTTCTGAGCGTCAGTCATTTCAGAACGGGGGATCTTCACTCCTGAAGCATCTACTGGATCAGTGTAGCCTTCAATGACCATATCCCAGAGATCTGGGTCAGTGCCAAGGAAATAACACTCTATTCTATCTTTCCAGTACTCAAACTTTTCACCATCAAAGATTGGTGCTCTGAGTTGGTTGTTGTTGTTGTTGTTGTCAGCGGAAGTATTGGCTTGGGCCATTGTTTGTTTTTCACACAAGGTTCTGGATCACTGAACACTGTTAGGTGTTAAAAACAGAACCGGAGCTCTGATGTCAATTGAAGGTGCGAAAAACACTAGAAAGGGGGGGGGGGTTTGAATAGAGTTTTTGAATCACGGGTATACTTTTAAGCTTTTTCAAAACTCAAAGATAAAAACTAAGTGCTGAATGATAGGAAGTAAAGCACGCAAGTATTTTATCCTGGTTCACTTGAGATAAAAGCTCAAGCTAATCCAGTCCACCTGTGAAGGTGATTTCTTCCTTCTTTTGATGAAGGCAATCCACTAAAATCAATGAGTGTTACAACTGCACTTTGCAACCTGCTAAGTGACTAACAATACACTGATTTTCTCACTAGTATCCTCTTAAGAGGCTGATCTACCGATCCTCTTAAGACTAGCTAAATACTGAATCAGCCTTGATTTAGTCCTCTCAAGATCCGACCAACCTTGGTCTCTTGATGAACTTTACAATGTGATGTAAAAGGTTTCGGGTTTACAATAAGTGCTTCTAACAAGCGAATAGTAAACTCAGATGTTTAAGAACAGTGAAGAAATAATGCTAAGAGAATGGTTCGTATATGTTGAATGTTTTCAGCAAAGTTTCTTAGCTTCTTTCTTCTTTCTTCAGCCTTTATATACTCCAAGACTTGTGATGTAGCCGTTGCTAGGGTTTTATCCGTTGGAGTGGCAATTCTGTGATATCAGACTGCTAGGCTGTACAAGGTAGGTGGCGGACAGACTGAGACATATACGACGTTGTACTGTGAAAGCGACCTGTCCTTTCACCAGTTGACTTGAGATCAAGGAGCTTCAGATGAACGTTGGTAAAGCTTCTGATCATCGTCAGATTGAAGCTTGGATTCTTCTGACCTTTGCAACTTCTGCTTCTGAACACGTTCCTCAGAACTTCTGATCGTCAGAGCTAGAATAGCTGGGGTCTTCAGAACCAACTTCTTGCATGTCTTCAGAACTTGAGTCTTCTGCTTCTGGACCGTTCCACTGGAACATCTGGTCTTCAGAACTTCTGACTTGAGTTCTTCAGAACTTCTTGAGAGCTTCCACCTTCAGAGCTTCTGAAGTATTTGCCACTGTTCAGAACGAACATGGTAGGTTAAAGAGCTCTTGTTTTAGTAACCCTTGGTTCTTCTTCTTCTGAACGAATAGGCTTGGGTCAGATTCAGAACCTGTTTGTCACATCTTAAAAAGACAAACGTTAGGGTACCACAATTGTTCATCATCACAAACCTTAATTGTAATCATCAAAACATAGAGATGCAACCACTGATCAAACCTTGATCTTACAACGTTCTCGAACTCTATGGAAATGACTACACACAATATATGGCAAGATGAGACAGTCTCATAACTCAAAGCATACATGTAAAAAATAGTCAAACCGATTAGTGATGTGTTGTTCATTTACTGTTTTATAGGCCAAGAATATTGTATCATTTGTATGCAATCGTGAGAAGTTGTAGGAATTAATTATAGGAATATTCTCATGTTTTCTTGTGATGTATGTGAATATATGAATTATATAGAAATATTTTATTTTGATGTTATACCTATTATAAGTGTGGGAATGAACTAATATATAATAAAAAATAAAATAACCGTATCATATAAAGTAACATTGGTGAATTGAAAAATTTAATGAAATAATCCAGATGTATGGAATAGCGAAAAAGCCGAAAATATTTTAAAATTAGCTCAAAAGCATTTGTAATTAAGTAACACAAAATTGGATATGGGGTTGTCAAGGTTTGTGATTTGTGTTCCTTGCAAATGCATTTGAGACTATTATGAGATTCTTTCCTTTATTTTTATCCATGTATATCATTTCATTAAATTTTTAAATTTATGAGTTTATTATTATGTTGTGTGGTTCTTTATTTTTTACAATTCCTTATTACGGTTGGCCATTGTCGATGCTACCACATAAGGTTATAGCCGGTCTCGGTAGAACAAGTAGTGTCAATCGCCTCACCATAGTCATTATTTATGTTATGTACTTACTTTTCTTTTGTAGTATATGGGTTTGAAGTACTCGTGGCACTTCCTATTAATACATTAATTCCTTTGCTGATTAAAAAAAAAGGTGTTGCGTAGCCCTAGAATTGGTCAAATCGACGGTAATATTCAAAGTTGGTCATCAAATCGACGCTTTAGACCAAGAAAAACTGTAAAGCCATAATTATTTATTACGAGAATTTTTTGTGATGTTTTGGCTGTCATTATTGATTATATGGGGAAAAAGAAGTTATTGTAACCATGTTTGGAAATTCTTCTGAATTCTCAGAATAACCTTCATAAGTAATTTCTTAAATTTTAGAATTAATTTTAAAAAGAGAATTCAATTCAAACATGCTATAAATTTAAAGTGTATTTAGTAATTCTTATGAACCTAAATTAAAAGTGTATTTAGTTCTTATGAACCATGGTGTAAGAGATCTAACAGCAAAACAAAGTTACACCAAGTCCAAGCATAGAGGAAAAGCTAATTCACTAGAAAAATAAAGAGAATCTAGCAAGATCATATAGAGAGAGAGAAACTAGTTTTCCTTCTCACTGATTCAAAGCAACAAAACAGTAAACGTGCATGACCATGTGATATAAAATCCAGAAGATTAGCCATCCATGATCCATGTGTGCTAGAAAAAGCAGTTCCCAAGCAATAGTGCATTTCATTTTATGTTTCTCCAACATAGACACTTCATGACTCCTACATGATAATAATGATATGCTTTTAGTGGCTTTGTCAGTTTTTTGCGCATGATGTTGTGAATGTGATACTCAGCGTTGAAAGGCCCATGAAATCAAGATATGCTGGCCGGGTACCCCAATGTCATTCCTCCAACGCATTAAGAGGGGATACTACGTACCCACCCAAAAGCAAAAAGATCTAACTAAAGCTAAACCTTACAAATCGCATTTTGCCATGGCTATTGTCTTGGCTTTTTTATCAACAAAATTAAGTAGCGTCTTTGATATAATCCTTTACTCTCTTTTTTCCCTTTTCAATATTTTTATTTTTAATATCATAAGTGGATTACATGTCATGATTAAGTGGGCTCATTATATTGTTCATATGATACCATATGTAATCCAAATTTTAAGAAAAGCATATCGAAGAGAAATTTGAAAATTTTGAAATTTATGTCTTTACACCTTCCACCTCTAAACCTTTAAAGAAATATATAAATGATGAGAGAAAAATAAGTAATATAATATGTATTGTAGTACAAATAGTAAAGAAAGACAAAAAGAAAAATGGAATGAAAATCTATATCTCCTTTTTACTAAAAAAAATTATATCTGAATTTACAATATAGCAATGGTTTTGTCTCATATATATTTGAAACTAGTTTTAGGGATCAAAATCAAAATTATGGGCCCTTCCATGTCCATCTAATTAAAATCAATAGAGATGCGTAGATCCTAGACTCCTAGTGAAATCCGACATATGATTGTTATCCAAAGTTGTGGCGGTTTGCGAGTTTAGACACGTCAAATTAACTATTCACGGTATGCACATAATTTTTTTTTATACATCGGAAAATGCACATAAAATTAATTTCCGATGATGAACTTTCTGTTTTTATTTTCCTATTCAACAAAAAATATTAACCATCCATGTTGAATTTTATCTCATCTCATTAATTAAATTTGGGAGACCTAATTGTACCACAAAAGCTAGTTCAAAAGGTGATGATTATCTTCTCAGACTACATACAATGGAGGTGTTGAAAAAGAAATTCAACAGTTTGATGATTGCAGTGGATGGTAAAATAGAAAGTTGAATATTAAGCTGGTTGAGAATATTAAGCTGGTTGAATGAGGAGGGAGTGAGGTTCACTTAATACACTTGGTAAAATTTCATTGGTTGTTGTGATTTTCAGATTTTTATCTCATCCTAATTATTTTGGGTCAATTATTTCATAGTAAATTAATTTTATTTTTTACCAAAATTAATTTTTTTTGTCTATAAATAGAGACTTGGTTCATTTGATTTGGACACAGAAAAAAAATGACATTTTCCCCTCTAGTTTTTCTATTTAGCCTCCAATAAACTCTTGTTTGTAGCTCTAAATATCGTTTTAGTGAAATGGATCCCAACAATAACCCTTTTAACACTCAAATAGATTGTTTGCTTAGTGTATTGTATTGCATTTTAAGTTTTTTGTAATTTTACTTGTTTTAATAATGACTATCCATATATCTCGTCTTTATTACTTGCAAAAAAAAATTAATTAAGAATATAAATTTCAAATAATTTATTAAACTAGAAAGAAAAAGAATTAAACTCTTAATTATTTTAATTTAATTTCAATCGATAATTGTTATTAATATAAAATCACAAATACAAAAACATAAAAGAAAATAAGAATATGAAATAAAAGTGGTGGGGTAGGGTGTTGAATTTTATGAAACAAAATTATTGTAGTGAGTAAAAGTTGAATGTGTGTTGAATTATTAGATGGAAGAGAGGAAGATGATGTAGAGTGTAAAAAGTGAAAAATGAGGGTGTTGAAAAACAAAACCATTGTACATAGTCTCATATGTAAAAGCTATCTTGATTGGAAGTTGTTATTGGTGTCACCCCCATATCTAATGGTGTCACCCTAAAGAGACGAAAATACCAAAATACCCTTTATAAAAATACTCACCTCAACTTCCCACCACCGAGCCTCACCACTTGTCAATTGTCATCCTCCGTTTTCCCTTCCTCATTCTACCCTCACCCACACCACCCATACTCATCTCCACTAGCCATCCTCCCTCTTCTATGCCACTCTCTGTCACACCCATCGGAATCTTATGAATCTCTGTCGCCCAGCTTGCTCTGCTCAGTATGCTCTGTTGACGTCGTCATTTACCATCATTTTTGTTATGCAAGTAAACACATTTTAAAGCGTGTCACATTCGCACTTTAAAGTGTGTTTCAACCGTACTCTAAAGTGTGACTGTATCATAGTTTAAAGTGTGTCAATACCGTATTTTAAAGTGCGTTACTACTACACTTTAAACTGCGTTACTATCACACTTTAAAGTACGGTTGGCTGAGAGCCTAAGACTGACAATAGATTGTAGTCAAAATATTTTATCAATGTTTTCCATATTGTAGAAGTTATTACCATGAGTTCAGTTAAGTTAGAGGAGGTTGATAAGCCCAATAACTCATCACCTCTGAAGAAAGTCAAGGTAGAGGATGTGATGGTTTTGTGGATTTGTAGAGGCATTCACCACAGCTAAGGTGGATGAGGTTAATAAGCTCGATAAGCCATCATCTCTGAAGAAAGTTAAGGTAGGGGATGTGACAGTTTC
Organism: Lotus japonicus; assembly: GCF_012489685.1. NCBI lineage: Eukaryota > Viridiplantae > Streptophyta > Magnoliopsida > Fabales > Fabaceae > Lotus > Lotus japonicus. The sequence continues at coordinate 44,572,271 of NC_080044.1, forward strand.
TATGGATTGTACAGAGGTAAGGTATTTGACTGTGCTGAATACTATTCTATTGTTAAGTGACTTTGCAATGATCAATATCTTTGTGTTTGCTGGATTTTGCATCCCATGATAAGCTTTTCGACTAGGCTTGGAATTCTAGAGAGGAACAGATGCACTTTGAATGTGCGTAACAGACACACTTTGAAAGTTGCGACCGAAAAAATATATATTAAGGTCGTTTCAAATTTTATAAATTTAAAAGTGTTATGAACAGTGTGGAGATGACACCAATAATAACTACCATCTTGATTCTTAATTACATCTCGATCCGGTCATTATTACAAGTAAAAAATAAGTTTTTAAATTCATTCAATAAATGATGTATCTAATTTATAATAATGACTAGATACATCATTTATTCAATGAATCTAAAATGTTTTTTTTCTTATAATAGTGACCAGACGGTGTATATCCGTAATTAATATAAAACACTTCTAAATATCGTTAACGTCTATACCGTACGTGTATCCCTTTCCCCATCTTCATAAAATGGAAAAAAAGAAATATATTCAACAACTACATGATTATATACTACATGATTATACTACATGATTATATATTGGGTTATATGGATTGATTATATTGTTCAGGTTGTCGATATCTGATTTGATGTTATATTTTTGAAGTTGTTGATATCTGAGTAGAAATATTGTTGAGGTTGTTGATAGTTGATTTAAATCTATATTGTTGAATATATATCGTCATCAATCTTGAATTAAGTTGCTAGTTTATGTGCTACTACCAAGACAAGTCAAATAAAAAAAAAGTCTCGCAAGACGGGACAGTCACCTGGAACGAAAACCATTGATCTGCCACTTAATAACGCCAAGAAGGCCACACAGTACGCCACGAAGGCCACACAGTCGATCAAATCAAAAGCGTCTCGCAAGACGGGACAATTACGTGGAACGAAAACCACTGTTCTACCACTTAATAACGCCACGAATGCCACACTATCCACCACGAATGTAACACCCCGATTTCCGGGTGCCACTTTAGTAACCAAAAATAACTTTACGCGGAAAACAGGTAATTTTTTTTCGTTTGATTCCTTTTAAATAAAGCAATAGAAAATAAAGACATAACCCAACCACTAAACTAACCAATATACATCAAATATAAACATGTACAGCCTCAGCTGCACTTTCACGTCACGCGCACTCGCAGTGACTCCAAAGTAGTGTGCCCGTAGGCAAATAGTTACAGATCCAGAAGTTTGAGTAAGAAAGTTACAATTACAATCCACTAGTAGAAAGTCGGCCTCAAAATGGCCTAAGCAAAGACCCCTATGGTCTGACTGACTCACTGTGATTCCTCAGTAAGAGAACCACACAAAAGCCATGCGTCGGGAACCTACCCGGTCCGAAAAGCAAAACGAATCAGAGCTCTACACAAGACATGACGCCTGCCTAAGCCTACCCTCCCAGTACAAAGTCCACAGCGAACTGAAGTCGGCAAGTTGAAGCTCAGCTCCATGCGTCGTAGAACTCTCTCCGTCAGACGTCCACGCTCGTTAGAACGGTCCTCCAACTCAAACCTGATCCCCCCCGAGGGAGAGACCATCGAACACCAGTCGGCCATCGACATCTGGCAGCAGGCCGACCGCCCAAACACAAACATGCAACCAAAGCCATGGCGCTAGGGTCATGTAAGGCCCAAGTTTGAACGCTTTGGATAAGTGAATAAAATAAAAGAGTTATTTGATTAAGATAAATTTGGGAAGGAAAGAGGTTCAGGAAAAGTCCAAGAATGTATCGAAAAACCGAAAGAGTTATAGCACGACTAACATACGCTTAATCTTAGGTCGAAGGTATTAGTGAATAGTTAATTTACGCTTTAGGACACGATGGAAACTAATTCCAAAAATCCTCAGAGAAATGTTAGAACTTCTCTTTTCCGTCCTTAAACAACCATTTCGATGCGAAATCCTGGAATGTACGAACGTCAAATTCCAATTCTCGGAAGTTTGCCGAAACGGAATCCCTGATAGTTCGAAAAACCTAAGATCGACAGACGATGAAGACTTTTTCTATCCGGAAACTCAAATGAAGATTCCACCCGCGTTCACCTACTTCTCTCATCATTCCTAATCTTTCTTCAGAAGGAAGTTTTCTCGTCCGACGATCACTGCAAAAAGTAGTTTTTCGGGATAAACCGACTTACACCGACTTATGCCGATTTTGGATCTTTTGGTTTAATTCCAAGAATTCTATTTTGAGTTCTGGAATTCTGTCGCCAGAACCTATCTTAGAATGCGCAGAGGAACGCGCAGGAAAAATCGGAATCGCAAAAAAATCATTTTTCCGTTTTTTCCAAAACCTATAAATAGCTTGAAAAATTAGATTTTTTCACAAAAACCCATTTTCCTCACCCCCCAAAACCGCGAGTTCCTAGAGAGAGAGAGAGATCCGGATCTTCGTCGTTTCTTGCTCGTTTGCTTCACCGTTCGTCACTAATCGAAGACCTCGAGGTAGGTAATCTATACTCTCCTTCGAATCGTCGTTTCTGTCCATTTCTCCTGCGACTTTCTGAGTTCAAAATTTTGAGGTTTTTGAAAAACTGTTCAAATCAGCTGATTTCAGCGTCTAAACTTCTTCCCTGCATGCTCCTGAGCGTGTTCTGCGGATTAGATTTTGTCAAATGTCGACGAAATGCCGCCGGGATCAATTTCTACCCTAAATACCCATTTTTCGGCAAAGTCGCAACCTTTACGCTCTAATCTATCGACTTGGCTTAGTGCTAGTAGGATTTGTCGTCATAAACGTCGTTGTGGACATCCCCATCCAATTTGTTTTTCAAAAATCCAATTTTGAAATTCTGAGCTAAAAATAATGACCAAACTGCCCCTATATCAGTTTTCGATCCGAAAATTTTTCCGAGCCTAGAACCGTCTTAGTTACGGCTTATGTTAACCTAGGAACCAAGTTTGATCGAAGAAAAATCGACCCTCCCAATTAAGGAAAGTGGCCGAGAGCTATATCAAGGGGGGAGGAGAATCCGATTTTTCGAAAACTTGTCTTAACGCGTTAGATTGTCGTACCAAGGAGGTAGTAGTGTACTGTGTAACCCTAGGACTCTTTGATTGCTGAGTTTCTGACTCTTGGTGTTGATTTCTGTGATTTTTGCTTAAGGTTCGTTTGAGGAGATTCCCAGAAATCAAGGAGAAGAGTTTGGAGAACATCTTGAGGAGGAAGCTGGAAGACCCACCGGTGAGGGCTACTCTCTGAATTACTAGATAATGCTTTAGGTGTCGATGAAATTCGACTTGATTTATGTGTTATGCACCTAATTGCTAAATGTCTGAAATGATTTCTGAGGCTTCGGCCGAACTTGTTGAGTACTTGATGCCATGATATTGTGTGCTAAATGATTCACATGCTATGTGCTACATGGTTAACTTAGGATGTGTTGGAATATGCTGTTTATGTCTTTTGGTTGAGCTGTTTCAATGATACTATTCCACTTGTACTTGAGATTCTGAAAAGTGAGGATTACGGGCAGGTCATGCCGAATTTTTATGAGATTTTGAGAGAGTTTTAAAAGGACGAACGGAGTTCGGACCTTGTCATGCTCCAATGGATCGAGACCTTCTCAGGGAATTACTTGGGTTTATGGGAACTTTGAAACTCATAGGGAATACGATAAGACTAAAAAGAGCTATATTTATAAAGAAATTCATAAGATATTAAACAACCTCCAAACCTTTAAATAAAGATAACAATCTCGGATGCAAGCTTTGGATTGAAGTTTAGTTTTGGAAAACGAGAAGTGTCGTCGGATCCAAGTGTTGGGAAGATTTCGAGTTTTGGGTATGTTGATACTCATTCGCTCTGGGAGCAGTTTGTTTAGCCATCCAAGGGATGAGCCGAGAAGCTTCACGGAGGTGTGAGACCTTGTGAATGCGTGATACTCCACTGAGGCGTGAGACCTTGTGGAAAGCATGGATCTTCACTGAGGCGTGAGACCTCGTGAACAGCATGAAACTTCATTGAAGCGTGAGACTTCGTGCAAGTGTGTAAATTCACTGAGGCGTGAGACCTTGTGAAAGCATAAAACTTCACTGAAGCGTGAGACTTTGTGAATGTGTGTGAGACTCCACAGAAGCGTGAGACTTCGTGAGAGCATTGATGACTCGAAGAGTTGTCGAGAGTGGTTGCACTCTTTTGTTTATGATTAATTGTATTTTGTCGCAGAATCGACATTTACCTTAGGGTATTCTTTTAGAGACTTTAAGTTATCTAGAACACGTGGCGACGTGTCGGGTGAGGTCGGAGACGTTGTTTGGCTAATCACTTGCATTCATGCACTCATTTTGAGGTTAATACACGGCGTGATACCGGACCTCGGTGGATTCCAAAATGGTCATAAGACCCGGATTTCCATATTTAGGACACTACGGTGGTCCTCAGTAGCAGACGGAATGGCAGACCTACGGGTTCACTGCTGATCTGACTACTTTTGTGTGGTGTAAGAGACACGCGAGCAGGAAGGTACCCACCGTGGCTGGTGTTAGGGCCGTCTCGTTGATGTCCATCCTTCTTCCGGAATGCATTTTGTTACCCAGCATTGCATTTCATGCAACATACATGCTAACTTAGTTGCTGAGTGTGATTGGTAACTGTTTATCCTATTTTTGAGGCATGCTACTTGTTTTATGGCTCTTTATATTTATTGTGATACATGCAACCCTAGGAAGCTATCCCAAAACTTATAAGCCTGAGAGGCGAGTAATTATTATCCTATAATTATATCTGGTTTTATTAATTATATAATTCTTTGGAGTTGACCCTCGCGTCTGCTGTGTGTGTTTGGGCGGACTACGCCATTTGTCAGATGAGTATGGGGGATTGGTTTACCATGGTCAGCCCATCAGGGGGGACCAGGTACGAGATGCTTGACCAAGACGACCCAGGTGCATGGGTGGTCGATCCCGAGGGCCACCGTGCGACCTACACCGGTCGGATCATGGAGGACCGTGTCGATCGATTTGGACGCTTGACGGAGGGAGTAATGAGGAGGCACATAGTGAGCTTCAACCTGCCTCCAGGAGTACACTGTGGACCCGGCTTGGGAGTACCTCCACCGCCACCATCTCCTTCAGATGATGAGGACCCTTCTGAGGAGTTGCCAGTAGGTGGGGCTTCGACGGAGTCTAGTCCGTCTACTGCTGCTGCTGTCGTTGCGGATCTCGTTCCGGGCCCCGAGCCCGAGAGTCCAGTGCGGGAGCGCATTAGGGTGGACAGAGAGGGCAGTGTTGAGTACGTCGACCTAGTCGTCCTGGATGCAGATTCGGATGACGATCGCGCTAGCGTGTAGGATCGAGTGCTAGTGTGGGCTCCTCGGGTAGGGATAGTTGTAGGAGTAGTGTCGATGCTCTGACCGTCATGCTTCCGTTTTTGGGGACAGGGTAGTTTTCCTACCGGTAGCTTTTGTGTGGTTTCCTATGGAGATCACAGAGAGCTGGTTGGATTTAGGGGGTCTTTTCTTAGGCCGCTGGGCCAACTTGCTCTCAGTTTTTGTAGGTTAGTGTTGCGGACACAGTATCTTTATCTTGGACTGTACATATTGCCTTCGGGCGTTACTCTTTTCTGTCACCCGTCACTGGAGGTTACTCGTGACGTGGTAGTATCTAGCGAGGCATGTATATATAGTTGTATAGTAGTTCCTTTTATCTTTTGTTGGGGAGTTTTATTGCTTTCTGTCTTTAGTTATATTGTCGAAAAAAAATAATTCACGTTTTTCCGCTTAAAGTATTTTCTTTTGGTTACTAAAGTGACGCCACCGAAATCGGGGTGTTACAGGTCAACTCACGGAAATAAGTAGGTATACACCCAACATGTGATAGGGGGTATAGATATATGTTGATATATATACATATAAACAATCCTAGCATGTTATGGCTCTAACATTGCTTCAATAAACAAACAGCACACAATTCGAGTCAGAATGAATGTATGCGTGAAATGCACAATATGATCCGGATTTGTGACGCGTTCCCGTTCGCCACAAGTGAAGCATTCCCGTTCTTCACTATGGATGAACCATTCCCGTTATTCATCCTGGATGAACCATTCCCGTTATTCATCCTTGGTGAACCATTCCCGTTATTCACCATATGATGAATGTAAGGCCCGAGTTTTTAAGTATATGCTAAGTGAATAAACTTCTTATTCACGATTAGGGTTGATGTAATGTGAAGGGAAACCTGAACGAAAGTTTATTAAATGAAATATATTTATGAAGGAGAAAGTTCAGGAAAAGTTCAAGGATTGCATTATGATCGATAAAAGTTATAGCACGAACGTTTTACGCTTAAACCTAGGTCAGAAACCCTAGTATATAGCTAATTTTCACTTTTAGGCACGATGGCAGTTAATTCCAAAAATCTTCAGAGAAATGTTAGAACTTCTCTTTTTCCATATATCACAATCGTTTCGAGGCGAAACTCTAGGATCTACGAACGTCCGATTCCAATCATCGGAAGTTTGCCGAAACCGAAACCCTGGTTTTTCAAAACCCTAGAATTTCTCGACAATGAAGACTTTATCTATTCAGAGCTTCAAATGAATAATCTACACGCGTACACCCATTTCTCTTGATGATTTCAATCTTTCTTCCGAAGGAAGTTTTCTATTCCGACATTCGATGCAAAAAGCAACTTATCGGGTAAAATAGTTTTATACCGACTATGCATTAGTTGCCAAAAATACAAGGAGGCCTCTTTTTAGTTTTGGAATTCTTTCGCCAAAACCTATCTTAGAATTCATGGAGAATGACGCCGGAAAAATCAGATTCGCGAAACTTTCATTTTACCGCGTTTTGCCAACCTCTATATATAGCCAAGAAAGGAAGAAAAACACAAATTTTCCACCATTTTCCCCACCCAAACCCGCGGCCAAGAAGAAGAAGAAGGAGGAAGAGATTTTGTTCAATCCTTGCTTGATCGTCGATCAATCAGTTGCTGCTTCAAGGTTTCGAGGTATAGTCGCTAATCCTTACCTCCGATCGCTTTTTCCATAGCTTTTCTGTAGAGTTTTCTGAGCGGATAGTTTATGGGTTTTTGCAAAACTATCCTGAATCTTTCATTTCTGATTCTAAACCTCTTCTATATGTGCCCAAGATCACTTCTGCCGGATTAGATCTTCCGTTATGTCGCCGGAATTTCGCCGGAATCAATTTTAGCCTTAAATACCCGTTTTTGGAGTTTTTGAGGTAAAGCTTCAACCTTTAGGCTAAAAACTATCGCCTTAGCTTAGTGTTAGTAGGATTAGTTGTCATAAACGTCGTTAGTAACGTCCCTGCAAAATTTGGTTTTTGGGATTTCAGTTTTGAAATTTCTAAGTTAAAAATCATGACCAAAATACCCCTGCGACAGTTTTTGATCCGATAATTTTTCCGAGTTCAGAATACCCTTAGTTACGGCTATTGAAAGCATAGGAACCAAGTTTGATCGAAGAAAAATCGAGCCCCATAATTGCACAAAGTGGCCGAGCCCTATTAGGGGGGAGGAGGAAAATTTCCTTTTCCGAAAACTTGTCTTTCGCGCTAGTTTATCGTACCTTAGGGTATAGATTACTTCGAGTAACCTTAGTAAGTATCGATAGCTTAGTTTCCGATAGATTCTGATAGTATTCTGTGATTTTATTGTCAAGGTGCTTTTGAGGATTTCCCCGAGGACCAACACTTTGAGAGCGAGGAAGCACTAGTTGATCATTCTGGAGAACTTTCAGGTGAGGGCTTCTCACTGAATCTCTAGTTAATGCTTAGGGTCGATGTTTTCGACATTGTTTATTGTTTATGCACTGGAATTGTGTGTGATTGGAAAATGTTTTCTGAGGCTTCGGCTGACAATGTAGATGATTCATCTACTGAATGTTTTTGAGATTGTCTTACATGCTATGTGCTATGTGGGTAATCTAGGATGTGTGGTGCATGCTTTATATGCTAAGTGCTAAGTGTTTATGATGCGATTTATTGATATATGACATGTTGTTGATTGTGATGATTTAAATATGCTCTGTACTGGAATCTGAGATTCTGAATGGTGAGAATAGCGGGCAGGTCATGCCGATTTTATTTTGAGACTTTTGAGAAAGTTTGATAGGACGAACGAGGTTCGGGCCTTAATTTTGTTTAGTGGATCGAGACATCCTCTGGAAGCGACTTGGGATTGGGAGATCCTGAAAATGTATAAGACTTGCGATAAGACAAAATGGAATCTATTTTATAAAGAAAATTCATAAGACCTTAAATAACCTCAAAATCTTTAAGTAATGATAACAACCTCGAAGGAAGGCATTGGAAGTCAAATCATAGTTTTGGAAAAACGAGGAGTGTCGTCGGATCCAAGTGTTGAGTTTGTTGTTGTGCTGTTGGAGCAGCGTTTGTTGTTGTGCTGTTGGAGCAGCGTTTATTGTTGTGCTGTTGGAACAGCGTTTGTTCTTGTGCTGTTGGAGCAGCGTTTGTTGTGGTGCTGTTGGAGCAGCTATGTGTCGTTATGAAGTGTGTCTTTTGGTCGCAGAATCGACTTTACCTTAGGGTAAGCTTTTAGAGACTTTAACTTCCCTAGAACACATGGCGACGTGTCGAGTGAGGACGGAGACGTTGTTTGAATAATCATTTTGCATACATGCAACATTAATGAGGTATTAACACAGGACGTACTCTGGACCTCGTCGGTTTCCAAAATGGTCATAAGACCCGGAATGCCGTGAAAGAGCGTTTGTAGACGTCTCTTGTAGCAGACCGAAATGGCAGACCTACGGGTGTTACATTTACTGCTGATCTGACTACCCTGTTGGAGTAAGAGGCACGCGGGCCGAAATGGCTCCACCGTGGCTAGTGTTAGGGCTGATCCGTTTGATGTCCATCCCTTTCCGGAATGCATGTGGTTGACTGGGTTAACCTGCATACATATCATGCAACATGCATACTAATTTAGTTGTTGAGTGTGATTGGTAATTGTTAAACCTATTTGGAACATGCTATCTGCTATTATTGTGTTTATGTTATTGTGGAACATGCAACCCTAGGAATAACATCTTTAGCTATAAGCCTAAGTGGCTATCTATTATTTGTACCTATTGGGTTTATTATCTACATAGTTCTTTAGAGTTGACCCTCGCGTCTTCTGTGTGTGCTTTGGCGGACAACGCCTTTTGTCAGATGAGTATTGCGGACTGGTTCACCATGGTCCACCCTTCGGGGGGGGATTAGGTATGAGATGATCGATCAGGACGACCCCGGGTCGTGGGTGGTTGACCCCGCGAGCCATCGAGCGACGTATTCGGGGCGCATCATGGAGGACCACGTGGACAGTGGAGGACTCTTGAGGTCAGGAGTGTTGAGGCGATGCTCTATCAGCTTCAACTTGCCACCGGGCGTTCACTGCAGACCAGGATTCGGAGGAGCACCGCCGCCACCGTCATCTTCAGAGGAGGAGGATCCCTCAGAGGAGATACCAGTGGGAGTGCCTTCGGCAGGGTCTAGTGCACCCTCTGTTGCGATCATTGATGATCAGGGTTCGGGCCCTAAGCCCGTGAGTCCAGCATCGGAGCGCACTGCGGTTGCGAGGGGAGGACGGATAGGGTTAGTAGACTTGGTCGTTCTGGATTCTGATTCAGACGACGATCATGCTAGCACATAGTTTTGAGTGTTGGTATGAGCTCCTCGAGTTAGGATTAGTGTAGGAGTAGAGTTTTAGCTCTGACAGTCTTGCTTCATTTGTTACTTAGGGGACAGGGTAGATCCGCCTATAGCTTTTTGTGTGGTTTCCTTACGGGAATCACAGAGAGTTGGTTGGACTTAGGAGGTCTTATTTTCAGGCCACTGGGTCAGCTGATTCTCAGTTTTGAGGTATGGTGTTGCGGGCACTTCACCCTTTTCATTTGGTTTGTATATTGCCTACGGGCGTTGCACTTTTCTTTCCGTCACTGGAGGTTACTCGTGACGAGGTTGTTACTTACAGCGGGGGCTGTTTATATATTGTATATTAGTTCTATTGCTTTTCGCTTTTGGGTTTTATTTAATTCAGTCTTGTCTTAGTTATTATCGAAAAAAAAATATTTCACGTTTTTCCGCATTAAGTTTACTTTTGGTTACTAAAGTGACGCCACCGAAATCGGGGTGTTACAGTGTGGTATCAGAGCACGGTCGAGTCTTTCGGGAGTTGTTGGGGAATAGGTCTTCTGTGCTAGGTTGTGTGACTCTGCAAAGAGTGAAAATTGATTGTCTGCAAGCGATTTTTCGCTTAAAAATTGATTGAAGTTATTGCTTACTCATATTGTATAGTGATGCTAGATGCTATCTTATGATGAGTACTGACTGTTTGCTTCCTTTAATAGAATATGGTGAATACCAAGCAGCTAGCTGAGATGATGGCCACTATGGCCAAAGCGGTAACAGCGCAGGCCCAAGCGGTAACAACACAGGCAAATGATAATTCCATGAGGCGTGCTACTGAAGAAGCACGTGAACAGCATCAACGTCAGAGAGAGATAACTCTGGACCAGAACAAAGGCCTCAATGACTTCAGGAGGCAAAACCCACCAAAGTTCTCTGGTGGTACTGATCCAGACGTAGCGGATCTCTGGATCCAGGAAATCGAGAAGATTTTCGGTGTTCTGCAAACTGTTGAGGGTGCCAAGGTGGGCATGGCGACTTATCTTCTGCTAGGAGATGCTGAATACTGGTGGAAGGGCACCAGGGGAATCATGGAAGCCAACCACGAAGAGATCAACTGGAACTCGTTCCGGACCGCGTTCTTGGAAAAGTATTTTCCGACAAGTGCCCGGGATGAGAGGGAGGCGCAGTTTTTGACACTCCGTCAGGGAGGTATGTCTGTACCGGAATTTGCTTCAAAGGTGGAGTCTTTGGCAAAGCATTTTCAATTCTTTAATGATCATGTTGACGAGCGCTACATGTGCAAGCGCTTCGTGAATGGACTGAGACCCGATATTGAGGACTCAGTGAGGCCACTGGGAATCATGCGATTCCAATCATTGGTGGAGAAAGCCACGGAAGTGGAGCTGATGAAGAACCGGAGGTTGAACCGGGCTGGAACTGGAGGGTCGATGAGGTCGGGCTCTCAGAATAATCAGAACAGGGGAAGGTTTCAGAACAGGAGGCCGTATCAGCGTCCTGTTAGTAGAGGGTTTGCATCAGGATCTTACAGGCCCATGGTGGGTGCTGCTGGTGGTTCTGGAGGTCAGACTCAGAATAGGGAACTGACGTGCTTCAAGTGTGGGAAGCCGGGGCACTTTGCTCGTGCTTGTCCCGACACGAGGCCTCAATGCTTCAATTGCAACAAGTTGGGGCATACTGCTGCTCAGTGCAGGGCACCAAAGGCGGAGCCAACCGTCAACACTGCTCAAGGAAAGCGTCCTGCTGCAAAGGCGAGAGTCTACACCATGGATGGTGAAGATGCTGAGGGGGTCGATGGACTGATTAGAGGCGACTGCGAGATTGACGGTAACCTTCTATCCGTACTTTTTGATTCCGGTGCAACGCATTCATTTATCTCTAGAGATTGTGCGATCAGATTAAGACTTCCTATTACTGCTTTGAGCTTCGATCTGATAGTTGCTACTCCTGCCAAGACTCTACTTGCTAATTCAGCATGCATGCATCGTCCGATAACATATAACAATAGGATCTACCATGCTAACCTAGTATGCCTAACTCTTAAGAACCTAGATGTTATCCTAGGAATGGATTGGTTGTCCCGTTATCATTGTCTTTTGGACTGCAACCGAAAGAGAGTGGTATTTCCTGATTCGGATCTTACCGAGTATCTATCTGCCAATCACATCAGCGTCGCTTTGAACGAGGGATCTCAGGAGTATTCTGTTTTGCTAAGCTTGGAGAGCAAAGGGAACCCAGAAGTTGGCAGTATTCCAGTGGTGAAAGAATTCACGGATGTTTTTCCTGGCGATGTACCTGGATTGCCGCCTGTGCGCGACATTGAGTTTGCTATAGACATCTTACCGGGAACAGGGCCGATTTCGATTGCACCATATCGTATGGCACCTGCGGAGCTAGTGGAATTGAAGTCCCAACTCGAAGATCTTCTGTCGAAGGGATTCATACGACCAAGCGTTTCACCTTGGGGAGCGCCAGTCTTATTGGTGAAGAAGAAGGACGGGAAGTCGAGATTATGTGTCGACTACCGACAATTGAACAAGGTAACCGTCAAGAATAGGTATCCGTTACCTAGGATTGATGATTTGATGGATCAACTGCGAGGAGCTACAATATTCTCGAAGATCGACCTGAAGTCGGGTTATCATCAAATCAGGGTCAAGACCGAGGATATCCAGAAGACGGCATTCAGAACCCGTTATGGACACTATGAGTACTTAGTGATGCCATTTGGGGTGACAAATGCGCCGGCAATATTCATGGCTTACATGAATATGACTTTTCATACATTCCTGGATCGATTCGTCGTGGTGTTTATCGACGACATTCTGATCTATTCAAAGAATGCTGAAGACCATGAGGAGCACTTGCGACAAGTTTTACAAGTGCTGAGGGAGAAGGAGTTGTATGCCAATCCTTCTAAGTGCGAATTTTGGCTCGAAGATGTAAAATTCTTAGGCCATGTGATCTCTAAGGAGGGGATAGCTGTGGATCCAGCAAAGGTAGAGACCGTATTGTCATGGGAACGGCCGAAGACAGTGACGGAGATCAGAAGTTTTGTCGGTTTGGCGGGATACTATCGTCGCTTTATCGAGAATTTCGCGAAGATTGTTGGACCTTTGACTCAGCTGACGAGGAAGGACCAACCGTTTGCATGGACTGAAGCGTGCGAGATTAGCTTTCAGACGATGAAGGAACGATTGACGACGTCACCTGTACTCGTCTTACCGCAACCGGAGGAACCTTATGAGGTATACTGTGATGCTTCGCATCAAGGTTTGGGATGTGTGCTGATGCAACATCGGAAGGTGGTTGCGTATGCTTCAAGACAACTGAAGGTGCATGAGAAGAATTATCCGACTCATGACTTGGAACTAGCTGCAATCGTATTTGCGCTGAAGATTTGGAGACATCACTTATATGGATGCAATTTCACCATATTCAGTGATCATAAGAGCTTGAAGTACTTGTTTGAGCAGAAGGAGCTGAACATGAGACAGCGTCGGTGGATGGAATTTCTCAAAGATTACGAGTTCACTCTGCAATATCATCCTGGAAAGGCGAATGTTGTTGCTGATGCCTTGAGCAGGAAGATACACATCTCGTCGATGATGGTGAAGGAGCTGCAACTGCTGGAACAATTTCGAGATATGAGCTTGGATGTGAAATTGTCCGAGGGAGAACTGAAGTTTGGGATGATCAGAATTACCAATGGATTGATGGAAGAAATCCGAGACCAACAGTTACAAGATGAGTTTCTGCTCGGGAAAAGGAATTTGGTAAGTCAAGGTAAAGACCCAGAATTCAAGGTAGGAAGTGACAATATCCTACGGTGCAAGGATAGGGTTTGTGTACCTAACAACCCTGACTTGAGAAGATTGATTATGGATGAAGGTCACAAGAGCAAGTTAAGCATTCATCCTGGAATGAAGAAGATGTACCAGGACTTGAAGGTGAATTTTTGGTGGCCAGGAATGAAAAGACAAGTGGCTGAGTATGTAGCTGCATGTCTGACATGTCAGAAGGCGAAGGTGGAGCATCAGAAGTCTTCAGGTATGCTACAAAGCTTGGATGTGCCAGAATGGAAATGGGATAGCATATCGATGGATTTCGTCGTGGCTTTGCCAAGAACTCAGAAGGGATACGATTCTATTTGGGTAATCGTGGATCGACTGACTAAGTCGGCTCATTTCGTACCGGTGAGAACTACGTACAACGTGGAGAAACTATCAGAGTTATATATAGCGGAGATTGTACGACTTCACGGAGTACCGACAAGTATTGTATCCGATCGAGACCCGAAGTTTACATCACATTTTTGGGGAGCTCTTCAAGAAGCTTTGGGAACGAGGCTGAGACTAAGTTCTGCTTATCATCCTCAGACTGATGGACAGACTGAGAGAACTATTCAGTCGTTGGAGGATTTGCTACGCGCTTGCGTATTAGACAACAAGGGCAGTTGGGATACCTTGTTACCGTTGATTGAGTTCACATACAACAACAGTTTTCATACGAGCATTGGTATGGCACCGTATGAGGCTTTGTATGGCCGCAAGTGTAGAACACCTTTGTGTTGGTACCAAAACGGAGAAAATCTGTTGGTAGGACCGGAACTTCTGCAACAGACCACTGAGAAGATCAAGCAGATCAGAGAGAAGATGAGGACTTCTCAGAGTAGACAGAAGAGTTATGCAGATCAGAGACGCAGAACTCTGGAGTTCGAAGAAGGAGATCATGTATTTCTGAGAGTTACTCAGACGACGGGAGTTGGTCGAGCAATCAAGTCAAAGAAGCTTACGCCCAAGTTTATTGGACCGTATCAGATCACTCGTCGAATTGGACCAGTCGCATATCAGATTGCACTACCTCCATTTCTATCAAATATTCATGATGTATTCCACGTGTCACAACTGAGGAAATATATTGCGGATCCGACACATGTTATCGAGCTGGATGATATTGAGTTGAAGGATGATCTGTCTTTCGAGACACCGCCAATTAGCATTGGTGACACCAGGATAAAACAGTTGAGAGGGAAAGAGATCGAGTTAGTGAAGGTCATTTGGAATAAAGACACTGGTGATGCGACATGGGAGCTGAAGGAGAAGATTCAAGAACAGTATCCAGAACTTTTTACTAACCCTTAAGTTTCGAGGTCGAAACTTTCTTTTTGGAGGGTAGTAATGTAAGGCCCGAGTTTTTAAGTATATGCTAAGTGAATAAACTTCTTATTCACGATTAGGGTTGATGTAATGTGAAGGGAAACCTGAACGAAAGTTTATTAAATGAAATATATTTATGAAGGAGAAAGTTCAGGAAAAGTTCAAGGATTGCATTATGATCGATAAAAGTTATAGCACGAACGTTTTACGCTTAAACCTAGGTCAGAAACCCTAGTATATAGCTAATTTTCACTTTTAGGCACGATGGCAGTTAATTCCAAAAATCTTCAGAGAAATGTTAGAACTTCTCTTTTTCCATATATCACAATCGTTTCGAGGCGAAACTCTAGGATCTACGAACGTCCGATTCCAATCATCGGAAGTTTGCCGAAACCGAAACCCTGGTTTTTCAAAACCCTAGAATTTCTCGACAATGAAGACTTTATCTATTCAGAGCTTCAAATGAATATTCTACACGCGTACACCCATTTCTCTTGATAATTTCAATCTTTCTTCCGAAGGAAGTTTTCTATTCCGACATTCGATGCAAAAAGCAACTTATCGGGTAAAATAGTTTTATACCGACTATGCATTAGTTGCCAAAAATACAAGGAGACCTCTTTTTAGTTTTGGAATTCTTTCGCCAAAACCTATCTCAGAATTCATGGAGAATGACGCCGGAAAAATCAGATTCGCGAAACTTTCATTTTACCGCGTTTTGCCAACCTCTATATATAGCCAAGAAAGGAAGAAAAACACAAATTTTCCACCATTTTCCCCACCCAAACCCGCGGCCAAGAAGAAGAAGAAGGAGGAAGAGATTTTATTCAATCCTTGCTTGATCGTCGATCAATCAGTTGCTGCTTCAAGGTTTCGAGGTATAGTCGCTAATCCTTACCTCCGATCGCTTTTTCCATAGCTTTTTTGTAGAGTTTTCTGAGCGGATAGTTTATGGGTTTTTGCAAAACTATCCTGAATCTTTCATTTCTGATTCTAAACCTCTTCTATATGTGCCCAAGATCACTTCTGCCGGATTAGATTTTCCGTTATGTCGCCGGAATTCCGCCGGAATCAATTTTAGCCTTAAATACCCATTTTTGGAGTTTTTGAGGTAAAGCTTCAACCTTTAGGCTAAAAACTATCGCCTTAGCTTAGTGTTAGTAGGATTAGTTGTCATAAACGTCGTTAGTAACGTCCCTGCAAAATTTGGTTTTTGGGATTTCAGTTTTGAAATTTCTAAGTTAAAAATCATGACCAAAATACCCCTGCGACAGTTTTTGATCCGATAATTTTTCCGAGTTCAGAATACCCTTAGTTACGGCTAATGAAAGCATAGGAACCAAGTTTGATCGAAGAAAAATCGAGCCCCATAATTGCACAAAGTGGCCGAGCCCTATTAGGGGGGAGGAGGAAAATTTCCTTTTCCGAAAACTTGTCTTTCGCGCTAGTTTATCGTACCTTAGGGTATAGATTACTTCGAGTAACCTTAGTAAGTATCGATAGCTTAGTTTCTGATAGATTCTGATAGTATTCTGTGATTTTATTGTCAAGGTGCTTTTGAGGATTTCCCCGAGGACCAACACTTTGAGAGCGAGGAAGCACTAGTTGATCATTCTGGAGAACTTTCAGGTGAGGGCTTCTCACTGAATCTCTAGTTAATGCTTAGGGTCGATGTTTTCGACATTGTTTATTGTTTATGCACTGGAATTGTGTGTGATTGGAAAATGTTTTCTGAGGCTTCGGCTGACAATGTAGATGATTCATCTACTGAATGTTTTTGAGATTGTCTTACATGCTATGTGCTATGTGGGTAATCTAGGATGTGTGGTGCATGCTTTATATGCTAAGTGCTAAGTGTTTATGATGCGATTTATTGATATATGACATGTTGTTGATTGTGATGATTTAAATAAGCTCTGTACTGGAATCTGAGATTCTGAATGGTGAGAATAGGGGGCAGGTCATGCCGATTTTATTTTGAGAGTTTTGAGAAAGTTTGATAGGACGAACGAGGTTTGGGCCTTAATTTTGTTTAGTGGATCGAGACATCCTCTGGAAGCGACTTGGGATTGGGAGATCCTGAAAATGTATAAGACTTGCGATAAGACAAAATGGAATCTATTTTATAAAGAAAATTCATAAGACCTTAAATAACCTCAAAATCTTTAAGTAATGATAACAACCTCGAAGGAAGGCATTGGAAGTCAAATCATAGTTTTGGAAAAACGAGGAGTGTCGTCGGATCCAAGTGTTGAGTTTGTTGTTGTGCTGTTGGAGCAGCGTTTGTTGTTGTGCTGTTGGAGCAGCGTTTATTGTTGTGCTGTTGGAGCAGCGTTTGTTCTTGTGCTGTTGGAGCAGCGTTTGTTGTGGTGCTGTTGGAGCAGCTATGTGTCGTTATGAAGTGTGTCTTTTGGTCGCAGAATCGACTTTACCTTAGGGTAAGCTTTTAGAGACTTTAACTTCCCTAGAACACGTGGCGACGTGTCGAGTGAGGACGGAGACGTTGTTTGAATAATCATTTTGCATACATGCAACATTAATGAGGTATTAACACAGGACGTACTCTGGACCTCGTCGGTTTCCAAAATGGTCATAAGACCCGGAATGCCGTGAAAGATCGTTTGTAGACGTCTCTTGTAGCAGACCGAAATGGCAGACCTACGGGTGTTACATTTACTGCTGATCTGACTACCCTATTGGAGTAAGAGGCACGCGGGCCGAAATGGCTCCACCGTGGCTGGTGTTAGGGCTGATCCGTTTGATGTCCATCCCTTTCCGGAATGCATGTGGTTGACTGGGTTAACCTGCATACATATCATGCAACATGCATACTAATTTAGTTGTTGAGTGTGATTGGTAATTGTTAAACCTATTTGGAACATGCTATCTGCTATTATTGTGTTTATGTTATTGTGGAACATGCAACCCTAGGAATGACATCTTTAGCTATAAGCCTAAGTGGCTATCTATTATTTGTACCTATTGGGTTTATTATCTACATAGTTCTTTAGAGTTGACCCTCGCGTCTTCTGTGTGTGCTTTGGCGGACAACGCCTTTTGTCAGATGAGTATTGCGGACTGGTTCACCATGGTCCACCCTTCGGGGGGGATTAGGTATGAGATGATCGATCAGAACGACCCCGGGTCGTGGGTGGTTGACCCCGCGAGCCATCGAGCGACGTATTCGGGGCGCATCATGGAGGACCACGTGGACAGTGGAGGACTCTTGAGGTCAGGAGTGTTGAGGCGATGCTCTATCAGCTTCAACTTGCCACCGGGCGTTCACTGCGGACCAGGATTCGGAGAAGCACCGCCGCCACCGTCATCTTCAGAGGAGGAGGATCCCTCAGAAGAGATTCCAGTGGGAGTGCCTTCGGCAGGGTCTAGTGCACCCTCTGTTGCGATCATTGATGATCAGGGTTCGGGCCCTAAGCCCGTGAGTCCAGCATCGGAGCGCACTGCGGTTGCGAGGGGAGGACGGATAGGGTTAGTAGACTTGGTCGTTCTGGATTCTGATTCAGACGACGATCATGCTAGCACATAGTTTTGAGTGTTGGTATGAGCTCCTCGAGTTAGGATTAGTGTAGGAGTAGAGTTTTAGCTCTGACAGTCTTGCTTCATTTGTTACTTAGGGGACAGGGTAGATCCGCCTATAGCTTTTTGTGTGGTTTCCTTACGGGAATCACAGAGAGTTGGTTGGACTTAGGAGGTCTTATTTTCAGGCCATTGGGTCAGCTGATTCTCAGTTTTGAGGGATGGTGTTGCGGGCACTTCACCCTTTTCATTTGGTTTGTATATTGCCTACGGGCGTTGCACTTTTCTTTCCGTCACTGGAGGTTACTCGTGACGAGGTTGTTACTTACAGCGGGGGCTGTTTATATATTGTATATTAGTTCTATTGCTTTTCGCTTTTGGGTTTTATTTAATTCAGTCTTGTCTTAGTTATTATCGAAAAAAAAATATTTCACGTTTTTCCGCATTAAGTTTACTTTTGGTTACTAATGTGATGCCACCGAAATCGGGGTGTTACAATGAACCATTCCCGTTATTCATCATTTATGCAAGGTGAATTATTCCCGTTATTCACCATGATATGCACAGGTGAACCATTCCCGTTATTCACCCGATTGATGCAATATGGTTAGCCAAACAACGAATCGTCCTTACCACATAAGTGTTTAGCTCACAACACAAACTCACAACAAACCCATGAGTTAGTGTCGGTCAATACAACACAACTCGGAGTAAGTGTCGGTCAATACAACACCACTCCACCCACAGAATACACAAGGGTCTAGTGTCGGTCAATACAACACAGCCCAAACAACAAGAGCACTAAGTGTCGGTCAATACAACACGGCTCCAACAACACTCCCAAGAGTACTAGAGTACTCGGTGACTTTCAATCATCACCATAGCTCACGTTAGTGGCTATCCCAATTCCAAAACTCTCCAGACCCACAACATAGTCGACTTTTCCCCGTCTTTTGTAAATATTTTCCCCTTTAGTTTCTCCTATGATTATTCGTTTAGTAAAAACGTTTCGAATTGAGTTAGTCAAGTTATGAGTTTATTTCTCAAAGTCTAAGTCCCCCAAAGTCTCTAGTTTTTGAAAGCTCTATCATTCTAAGTTTTCAAAGATCAACCACCCAAAATACATTTCCCGGGGAAAGTCTAAGTATTCAAACGAATCCCAACAAATGGCTAAGTCTCAAACCCCACATTTGGACTTGCCTAGGGTTGTTCATCCAACCCGAAATATCAAAGATCACCAGATCAATGAATCTCCACTCCGAAGTCGCGTCAAAACGCACAATCCAACAAAAGCACAACATCACAAGTTATGGAAAAGCATCATAACATCAACTCAACATCATAAACAACATTAGGTAAAGCATAAGTCGAATTTATCGACGCTGTTCCAGCTTCGCACACAAAGTTTTCCTCAACCAATTGCTCTGAGTATTCCAAAGTTCCTTCAACTGAACCTCGGAGAAAAACAAAGCAGAATCCAAACAAAATCGATTAGTTCGATCGCAATACAATACATAAACGATAGACAAAGCATTAAAGCTTCAGAATACGACATCCGGTTACGAAAAGACAAGTTTTCGAAAACGAAAAACTTCCCCCCTAAAGGAAATAACCCACGACCTCAAAGGAAAAAGGGCTTCGGCACTTTTTCTTCGATCAAATCAATTCACAAGGTAGTTTTAGGGTAAAACTAAGGCAAAGAAACTGTCAGAACAATTTTTAGACAATCGGGTCGAAATACGGCTATCCAGGGGCATTTTGGTCCAAAATAAAGGCTCAAAACTTCAAAGTTATCAGTTCTGAAAAAAAATTTGACAGCAATGATCCTTATGACATTCGTGACAACAAATCCTAAAGGCACGAAGTCAGATTATAGCTTTTCGACAATAAAGTTTCGAAATGTGAGACAAAAAGGATTTTGAATCAGTTTTTCAGATCCTTATCAACTGGATCACAATCAGCGTTTACTGACAGAGGTTTTACACTCTTGGGAACCTAGAGAACATAACCCAACCAAGAAATCGAAGAAATCGGACAATTTTAGAAAATGCTCAAAACTGTGAGCACAGAAACGACTTCAGAAACGCAACAGAAACAGTAATCAGAGGTAGGATTCATGCTAGTTACCTCGATACCTAGAAGTAGGGACGAACTGCACGAAGATTGGTCAAGTTTTCGCAAGAAAATCTTCTCCTCCTCTCCCCCTAAACTCATGGCCCTTGAATGGAAAGAAAATGGGATATTTTGCTTTTTCGAGCTATTTATAGGCAGGTGAAATCGCGGGAAAATGAAAATTTCGCGATTCCGATTTTTGCAGCACGTTCACCGAGGAATTCTAAGAGAGATTCTGGCGTCAGAATTCCAGAACTCAAAACAAGTATCTATGATTTGGGAAAAACGATATCTAAAATCCCAAAAGCGGTGTAAGTTAATCTGTCCCGAAAAACTACTTTTTGCTGTGATGCTCAAACGACAAAACTTTGTACTGGAAAAAGATTGGAAATGTCGAAACAAATCTGGCAACACGGACGGAAACTTCGTTAGAAGTCCCGAATAGAAAAAGTCTTCATCCATCGCTCGAAACTAGGGTTTCGAAGCAAAGAAATTAGCGTCGGCGGACTTCCGAAAAGTGAAACCTATCGTGCGTACAGTCCAGAGTTCAGAAATGAAACGCTGGTCGAAGGAAAAATAAAGAGAATCTTTAAATTTTCCAAGGATTCGAAATATCGCCTAAACATTGCATTAAAAGCGAAATTAGCCTACTCTGGACACGCTCGCCATAAGGCAGGTGTGCAGACGACTCGCACTAACTCCGAAAACGTCTACGCAACATTCCTCAAGCAATTCCTGGACTTTCTTCTTCATTAATCTTTCTCAAATATCAAACTCATGTCACGCTTACATTGATTCTACGCGTGAGTCGGAAATTAGCTTGTTCTGAAAATCTAGGTCTTACAATACTCCCCTCCAAAAAGAAAGTTTCGTCCTCGAAACTCAGAGTTCTGCGAAAAGTACGGGATACAGTTCCTTGATCTTATCTTCCAATTCCCATGTAGTATTGCCTGTGTCATTGTTCCTCATAACCTTTACCTAAGCAATCTGTTCTCCCCTTAATTGTTTCACTCTTCTATCCCCACTACTAACTGTCGGCGTCTCAAAAGACAACCCATCATTCAACTTCATGTCTTCAGACTCGATCACTTGCGTCGGATCTCTGCTTGAAATGATACCGGTTGGCATTCCGTGCAGTCGCACAATCTTAGCCAGTTACTTTTTTACTTTCGGTCGTCCGAAATTCTTCTTAAACTCGGTGCCTCTCTGACATTTCAAAGTAAATACTCAACTTGTCCTCGTGATCTTCATCTACAGTCCCAAAACTCCACTTGTCCGTTCGATAACTCCTAGACGAATCCTCCCCTTGGAAACAGCTAGTCCATTAAAACACCTCCAACTTCGTAACTATCTTTACACACACCAAGAAATCAAACTTCTACTTAGTCACCATTCAAATTAAAACTCGACTTATGTCCTTATTTCTTGTCCTTCACTAATCTTATCCCCTTCAACATCAATTTATCAACAACTTATAAGATAATCCCCCTCTAAATATCTAACAATCCGTTATTACCGTATTCATCCTCAAAACTTCCCTCACTCAAACCTATTTACACTTACTGAAATCCCTAACACTTTGCACAAATCGAGACTTATCCTCTAGAAGATTAAATCATAACTATACCTCAAGGGACTTAACTAGCCATTTTATCATCTGATCCGTCAACATTCTGAGATTTAACTGTTATCGTAACCGCTAACACCACTAAATCTCTTATGTGGACATAAATCTCAGCTCACTAGGTCAACCATAGCCCTAGGATTCTCATTCAACTTTAGTAACATTCACTTGTTAACCGTAATATGCACCATCAAAATCCATAACAAAGTTTCATTCACTCTTAGGCTCTAAGAAACTTGTCCAAACATAACAACTTCAAGTATTCATCTTAATACTAACACTTTCCTTTTTGTCACTCAATCACCATCTCGTCAATCAACTTCTTAATCTCTCAATCAAATTCTGACAAACTTCGAGTCCTACACACCTTAGACAGACATTTATAGATTTAAAACCTAAACCTTCACCAAGTTTGGTCCTCTAATGACCTTTAATCCTTCAATACTTCTTAAATGAATATCCGTTTCTTAAAAACTATAACTCCTTCACTTACCCAAACGACCTGACCAGTGTCGTCATGCTTTCACATTCACAACTTATTATGCTAACATCATTCAAATCTTATCACACAGTCATTATGTCCGCAACCTCATAATCAACATCAATCGATCACCAACTTATAACCAACCTTAACACCCTACACAACCCAAAGTTCATTTACTTCAAGATCACTCTTATATTATACCTCAATGGATTTAACCCGAAACTGTGAGACCCAAGTTTTTAAGCTTAGAATAAGTGGAAGAGATTTCCATTTACGATTAGGCTTGACGTATCGTGAAGGAAAACCTGAACGAGAGTTTATCGGAAGGAATATATTTATGAAGGAGAAAGTTCAGGAAAAGTTCAAGGATTGCATTATGATCGATAAAAGATATAGCACGATCGTTTTACGCTTAAACCTAGGTCAGAAACCCTAGTATATAACTAGTTTTCACTTTTAGGCACGATGGAAGTTAATTCCAAAAATCTTCAGAGAAATGTTAGAACTTCTCTTTTTCCATATATAACAATCGTTTCGAGGCGAAACTCTAGGATCTACGAACGTCCGATTCCAATCATCGGAAGTTTGCCGAAACCGAAACCCTGGTATTTCAAAACCCTAGAATTTCTCGACAATGAAGACTTTTTCTATTCAGAGCTTCAAATGAATACTCCACACGCGTACACCCATTTCTCTTGATGATTTCAATCTTTCTTCCGAAGGAAATTTTCTATTCCGACATTCGATGCAAAAACCAACTTATCGGGTAAAATAGTTTTACACCGACTATGCATTAGTTGCCAAAAATACAAGGAGACATCTTTTTAGTTTTGGAATTCTTTTGCCAAAACATATCTTAGAATTCACGGAGAATGACGCCGGAAAAATCAGATTCGCAAAACTTTCATTTTCCCGCGAATTTCCATCTTCTATATATAGCAAACAAGTGAGAAAAAAACACAAAACTCCTCCATTTTCTCTCCTCAAGGCCGCGAGCTTCACCAAGGAAGAAGGAAGAAGAATTTTCTTCATTACTTGCTTGATCGTTGATCCGTTAGTTGCTGCTTCAAGGTTTCGAGGTATAGTCGCTAATCCTTACCTCTGATCGCTTTTTCCATAGCTTTTCTGTAGACTTTTCTGAGCTGATAGTTTATGGGATTTTGCAAAACTATCCTGAATGTTTCATTTCTGATTCTAAACCTCTTCCTTATGTGCCCAAGATCACTTCTGCCGGATTAGATTTTTCGTAATGTCGCCGGATTTCCGCCGAAATCAATTTTAGCCTAAAATACCCATTTTTGGAGTTTTTGGAGTAAAGCTTCAACCTTTAGGCTGAAAACTATCGCCTTAGCTTAGTGCTAGTAGGATTAGTTGTCATAAACGTCGTTGGTGACGTCCCTGCAAAATTTGGTTTTTGGGATTTCAGTTTTGAAATTTCTAAGTTAAAAATCATGACCAAAATACCCCTGCGACAGTTTTTGATCCGATAATTTTTCCGAGTTTAGAATACCCTTAGTTACGGCTAATGATAGCATAGGAACCAAGTTTGATCGAAGAAAAATCGAGTTCCCTAATTACCTAAAGTGGCCGAGCCTATAGGGGGAGGAGGAGGAAAATTTCCTTTTCCGAAAACTTGTCTTTCGCGCTAGATTATCGTACCTTAGAGTATAGATTACTTCGAGTAACCTTAGTAAGTATCGATAGCTTAGTTTTCGATAGATTCTGATAGTATTTCTGTGGTTTTGCTCTAAAGGTGATTTTGAGGAATTTCCAGCGGAGCAAGGCTTTGATTGTGAAGGAGCTTTAGGAGATAACTCTGGAGAACCTACAGGTGAGGTCTTCTCACTGAATCTCTAGTTAATGCTTAGGGTCGATGCTCTCGACATTGTTTACTGTTTATGCACTGGATTGTGTGTGATTGGAAAATGTTTTCTGAGGCTTCGGCTGACAATGTAGATGATTCATCTACTGAATGTTTTTGAGATTGACTTACATGCTATGTGCTATGTGGGTAATTTAGGATGTGTGGTGCATGCTTTATATGCTAAATGCTAAGTGTTTATAATGAGATTTATTGATATATGACATGTTGTTGATTGTGATGATTTAAATATGCTTTGCACTGGAATCTGAGATTCTGAATGGTGAGAATAGCGGGCAGGTCATGCCGATTTTATTTTGAGAGTTTTGAGAAAGTTTGATAGGACGAACGAGGTTCGAGCCTTGTTTTTGTTAGTGGATCGAGACATTTTCTGGAAGTGATTTGGGATTGGGAGATCCTGAAAATGTATAAGACTTGCGATAAGACAAAATGGAATCTATTTTATAAAGAAAACTCATAAGACCTTAAATAACCTCTAAATCTTTAAGTAATGATAACAACCTCGAAAGGAAGGCGTGGAAGTCAAATCTTAGTTTTGGAAAACGAGAAGTGTCGTCGGATCCCAGTATTGAGAAAGTTGAGAGGCTTCGAGTATGTAGATGTTGTGGTGCTGTTGGAGCAGCGTTTGTTGTTGTGCTGTTGGAGCAGCTATTGTTGTTGTGCTATCCTGGGGATAAGTCCGGGGAATTGATAGTTCCCGAGTATGTGATACTCTTGTGCTGTTGGAGCAGCTATGTGTTGTGGTGAAGCGTGTCTTTTGGTCGCAGAATCGACCGTTACCTTAGGGTAAGCTTTTAGAGACTTTAATTTACCTAGAACACGTGGCGACGTGTCGAGTGAGATTCGGAGACGTTGTTTGACTAATCATCCTGCATACGTGCAACATTAATGAGGCATTAACACAGGACGTACTCTGGACCTCGTCGGATTCCAAAATGGTCATAAGACCCGGATTTCCGTGTAAGAGCGTCTGTAGACGTCTCTTGTAGCAGACCGAAATGGCAGACCTACGGGTTACGGCTGAACTGGCTCCTTGGTTTGGTGTAAGAGACACGCGGGCAGAATGGTCCCACCGTTGCTGGTGCTAGGATTGATCCGGTTGATGTCCATCCCAGAGGCACGCGAGCAGAATGGTCCCACCGTTGCTGGTGCTAGGATTGACTCGTTTGATGTCCATACCTATGTTTGGTGTAAGAGGCACGCGGGCAGAATGGTCCCACCGTTGCTGGTGCTAGGATTGATCCGTTTGATGTCCATCCGTTCCGGATTGCATATTGGTTGACTGGGTTAACCTGCATATCATTTCATGCAACATGCATACTGACTTAGTTGTTGAGTGTGTTTGATACTTGTTAATTCTACTTGAGGCATGTTAACTGTGATTTATTGCTGTTTACATTCATTGTGAAATATACAACCCTAGGATGTAATCCCTAGTTATAAGCCTAAGTGGCTAATCTTTTATCGGTATCTATTGGTGGTATTATTTATATAATTCTTTGGAGTTGACCCTCGCGTCTTCTGTGTGTGCTTTGGCGAACAAACGCCCTTTGTCAGATGTCTTCGGCGGGCTGATTCATGATGGTTCATCCTTCGGGAGGAACTAGGGTTGAGATGCGGGAATGGAGCGTATCGCGGTTGCGAGAGGAGGACGGATGGTGTACATAGACTAGGTCGTTCTGGATTTCAAATTCGGACGACGATCATGCTAGCATGTAGGTTTTAGTGCTGGTGTGAGCTCCTCGAGATGGGATTAGTGTAGGAGTAGAGTCTTAGCTCTGAACATCATTTGTTTTCTTTGGGAACAGGGTAGTTTCCCACCTATAGCTTTTTGTGTGGTTTCTTTACGGGAATCACAGAGAGTTGGTTGGACATAGGAGATCTTGTTTCAGGCCGATGGGCCAGCTCATTCTCAGTTTTGAGGGATGGTGTTGCGGACACTTCACCCTTTTCATTTGGTTTGTATATATTGCCTACGGGCGCTACACTTTTCTTTCCGTCACTGGAGGTTACTCGTGACGAGGTTGTTACTTACAGCGGGGGCTGTATTATATATTGTACATTAGTTCTGTTGCTTTTCGCTTTTGGGTTTTATCTATTTCAGTCTTGTCTTAGTTATTATCAAAAAAAATATATATATTCACGTTTTTCCGCATTAAGTTTACTTTCGGTTACTAAAGTGACGCCACCGAAATCGGGGTGTTACAGAAACTCACCTTCAGGTCTTCAATCTTCTAAGATTCAACTCCTATTGTCACACCTACAACCATAAGATCTCCTACTCATACGCGATTCCCGACTCTCAAGATCAATCTTAACCCTAAGATTTCAATCCAACTTAGTAAATCTCACTTAGTAATCTTAGCATATTTCTTTGGAATCCATATCAACAACCCCAAGTATTCAACTTATGCTAAAACTTTCTTTCTCCAACTTAATCATTAATTCAACACTTTTCAAATGAAAATTCATCTCTTAAGACTATAATGTCTCCACAAATTAATCAAACACTTAGCAAAACTTATTCCTCGAACTCGACCATAACAATCTAGTTCAGGGTTAATCCTTCTCACTCTTGATACCATCAAGCTATCATCTAAAACCTGATTAAATCCAACTTATTTAGTCTCTAACAATTCCCCTCAGCAATCACATAACCTATGACTTCATAACTTCCGAGAAACTACTTAATACTCTTCCAGCCTTAAATCTCTTGACTTAGTCTACCTCTACT
The DNA here is from genome assembly GCF_012489685.1 of Lotus japonicus. Taxonomy (NCBI): domain Eukaryota; kingdom Viridiplantae; phylum Streptophyta; class Magnoliopsida; order Fabales; family Fabaceae; genus Lotus; species Lotus japonicus. The sequence continues at coordinate 44,599,481 of NC_080044.1, forward strand.
TGGAGTAATCACACGAGCTAACCAATCAATGTCTATACGACACTCATCGACTTCCACAGATTTAAATCTTAATCTTTTACAATCAAATGCTTAACACGAACTTTCCTCCCAAATCCGACTAATCCTCAATCAATTCAAATTCATCTTACACATCCTTCTATCAAGGTCCATTACCAGCTGTGATTCCGAATATCACCCCCTCAATATTAGGTTGATCAGGCCTAATACATCGAAGGTGGAAATTTAGAAAAACCCACTGGAACAGTCAATGAGTTCCTATCCTCCAGTAACCACAAATATCCTGATACTAAATCCTTTAATGATCCCGCTACGGAACTACACACCCTCAACATAACACGTATACTACCCATACGGAATCTCCCTAAGATTCGTTCTTCAGCTACTAGCTTCCTCATAATCGCATCGATGGAAGACTACTTTCTAGACTTAGTGTGCTATTCCCAAACTCGTGTAACTTCTATAGTTAAAACACGAGCAACTTCGAATAAGGTCGTACTAGGGATAATAATCATAAGATCATAGTCTAAGTAGTAAATACAAGTTAGGCGCGTCACACTCGCTTTGAAGATAAAAGAGTAAGTTACTCTAGAATACGAGAACAGTTAAAATATTACCATCGTTCCCACGTTCTTCCTCGTTCAACTCCTCAGCTCTTGCCCCCTCCTTGGTATGAATCCTTCCCTCTGTAGCAAGTCGTTTTCCTTTCCCAACATTCCCTGATGATTCGCCCTTGGGTGCCTTACAATCTCTGGAGAAATGTCCCGGTTGGTTGCAATTAAAGCATAGTTTTCCCTTGATCTTGCACTTACTGGCATAGTGCCCGCCTTCCCCACAGTTGAAGCATAGAGATCCCCCGTCTGGACACTTGTTACTGTAGTGCCCCACTTTCCTGCACCTGTACACGTCACTGCTTTTCCCGGAGTCTTGTTTCCTGTCCCTCCGGTAGCATCACTCCATTTCATCTTACTGTCAGACGTCCCCCCTGAAGTGTCTTGCAGTTCACAGCTAGATGCCCCTCTCGGTTACACTTGAAGCATCTCCGTCCAATCACTGAGCACTTGTTAGGAAAATGCCCAAACTTTCCGCATCGAAAACATGTCACACCTTTGTCACCAACTGGCTTCCCTCCAGTATCAGCAGTCGTTGGTTTGTACACTCTTGAGATAAGATTTCTTCCCTCGGAACGCTGATATGGTCCCCACTGATGATACCTCTCCCTTCCGTTGTAGCCTTGGGAACCTGACCTCATTGGTCCCCCAGCTCCTGTTTGGTTCATTCCTCTTTGTTGATACATTGCCGTCGCCATCAGTCGTTGATGATGCTCATGTGCAGCCTCTTCAGCGCGCATATAAGCGTCTTTCGCAGCCTGGTTCATCATTGCCTCGATCAGTGTAGCTATTACCTCCGCCATCCGGTTAAGGTCCACCATCCTATGTCTCATCAAACGTCCGATTAGTACTAACCATACGGTAGCACTAGACAAACCACTCAATCCGATTAAGTAGTAACGCAAACAATTAGAGCGAAAATCGCTCTGCAGACAATCAATTTTCACTCCTTGCAGAGTCACACAACCTAGAACAGAAGACCTATTCCCCAAAGACTCCCAAAAGACTCGACTAAGCTCTGATACCACAATGTAACACCCCGATTTCCGGGTGCCACTTTAGTAACCAAAAATAACTTTACGCGGAAAACAGGTAATTTTTTTTCGTTTGATTCCTTTTAAATAAAGCAATAGAAAATAAAGACATAACCCAACCACTAAACTAACCAATATACATCAAATATAAACATGTACAGCCTCAGCTGCACTTCCACGTCACGCGCACTCGCAATGACTCCAAAGTAGTGTGCCCGTAGGCAAATAGTTACAGATCCAGAAGTTTGAGTAAGAAAGTTACAATTACAATCCACTAGTAGAAAGTCGGCCTCAAAATGGCCTAAGCAAAGACCCCTATGGTCCGACTGACTCACTGTGATTCCTCAGTAAGAGAACCACACAAAAGCCATGCGTCGGGAACCTACCCGGTCCGAAAAGCAAAACGAATCAGAGCTCTACACAAGACATGACGCCTGCCTAAGCCTACCCTCCCAGTACCAAGTCCACAGCGAACTGAAGTCGGCAAGTTGAAGCTCAGCTCCATGCGTCGTAGAACTCTCTCCGTCAGACGTCCACGCTCGTCAGAACGGTCCTCCAACTCAAACCTGATCCCCCCCGAGGGAGAGACCATCGAACACCAGTCGGCCATCGACATCTGGCAGCAGGCCGACCGCCCAAACACAAACATGCAACCAAAGCCAAGGCGCTAGGGTCAACTCACGGAAATAAGTAGGTATACACCCAACATGTGATAGGGGGTATAGATATATGTTGATATATATACATATAAACAATCCTAGCATGTTATGGCTCTAACATTGCTTCAATAAACAAACAGCACACAATTCGAGTCAGAATGAATGTATGCGTGAAATGCACAATATGATCCGGATTTGTGACGCGTTCCCGTTCGCCACAAGTGAAGCATTCCCGTTCTTCACTATGGATGAACCATTCCCATTATTCATCCTGGATGAACCATTCCCGTTATTCATCCTTGGTGAACCATTCCCGTTATTCATCATTTATGCAAGGTGAACCATTCTCGTTATTCACCATGATATGCACAGGTGAACCATTCCCGTTATTCACCCGATTGATGCAATATGGTTAGCCAAACAACGAATCGTCCTTACCACATAAGTGTTTAGCTCACAACACAAACTCACAACAAACTTATGAGTTAGTGTCGGTCAATACAACACAACTCGGAGTAAGTGTCGGTCAATACAACACCACTCCACCCACAGAATACACAAGGGTCTAGTGTCGGTCAATACAACACAGCCCAAACAACAAGAGCACTAAGTGTCGGTCAATACAACACGGCTCCAACAACACTCCCAAGAGTACTAGAGTACTCGGTGACTTTCAATCATCACCATAGCTCACCTTAGTGGCTATCCCAATTCCAAAACTCTCCAGACCCACAACATAGTCGACTTTTCCCCGTCTTTTGTAAATATTTTCCCCTTTAGTTTCTCCTATGATTATTCGTTTAGTAAAAACGTTTCGAATTGAGTTAGTCAAGTTATGAGTTTATTTCTCAAAGTCTAAGTCCCCCAAAGTCTCTAGTTTTTGAAAGCTCTATCATTCTAAGTTTTCAAAGATCAACCACCCAAAATACATTTCCCGGGGAAAGTCTAAGTATTCAAACGAATCCCAACAAATGGCTAAGTCTCAAACCCCACATTTGGACTTGCCTAGGGTTGTTCATCCAACCCGAAATATCAAAGATCACCAGATCAATGAATCTCCACTCCGAAGTCGCGTCAAAACGCACAATCCAACAAAAGCACAACATCACAAGTTATGGAAAAGCATCATAACATCAACTCAACATCATAAACAACATTAGGTAAAGCATAAGTCGAATTTATCGACGCTGTTCCAGCTTCGCACACAAAGTTTTCCTCAACCAATTGCTCTGAGTATTCCAAAGTTCCTTCAACTGAACCTCGGAGAAAAACAAAGCAGAATCCAAACAAAATCGATTAGTTCGATCGCAATACAATACATAAACGATAGACAAAGCATTAAAGCTTCAGAATACGACATCTGGTTACGAAAAGACAAGTTTTCGAAAACGAAAAACTTCCCCCTAAAGGAAATAACCCACGGCCTCAAAGGAAAAAGGGCTTCGGCTCTTTTTCTTCGATCAAATCAATTCACAAGGTAGATTTAGGGTAAAACTAAGGCAAAGAAACTGTCAGAACAATTTTCGGACAATCGGGTCGAAATACGGCTATCCAGGGGCATTTTGGTCCAAAATAAAGGCTCAAAACTTTAAAGTTATCAGTTCTGAAAACAAATTTGACAGCAATGATCCTTATGACATTCGTGACAACAAATCCTAAAGGCACGAAGTCAGATTATAGCTTTTCGACAATAAAGTTTCGAAATGTGAGACAAAAAGGATTTTGAATCAGTTTTTCAGATCCTTATCAACTAGATCACAATCAGCGTTTACTGACAGAGGTTTTAGACTCTTAGGAACCTAGAGAACATAACCCAACCAAGAAATCGAAGAAATCGGACAATTTTAGAAAAAGCTCAAAACTGTGAGCACAGAAACGACTTCAGAAACGCAACAGAAACAGTAATCAGAGGTAGGATACATGCTAGTTACCTCGATACCTAGAAGTAGGGACGAACTGCACGAAGATTGGTCAAGTTTTCGCGAGAAAATCTTCTCCTCCTCTCCCCCTAAACTCGCGGCCCTTGAATGGAAAGAAAATGGGATATTTTGCTTTTTCGAGCTATTTATAGGCAGGTGAAATCGCGGGAAAATGAAAATTTCGCGATTCCGATTTTTGCAGCACGTTCACCGAGGAATTCTAAGAGAGATTCTGGCGTCAGAATTCCAGAACTCAAAACAAGTATCTATGATTTGGGAAAAACGATATCTAAAATCCCAAAAGCGGTGTAAGTTAATCTGTACCGAAAAACTACTTTTTGCTGTGATGTTCAAACGACAAAACTTTGTACTGGAAAAAGATTGAAAATGTCGAAACAAATCTGGCAACGCAGACGGAAACTTCGTTAGAAGTCCCGAATAGAAAAAGTATTCATCCATCGCTCGAAACTAGGGTTTCGAAGCAAAGAAATTAGCGTCGGCGGACTTCCGAAAAGTGAAACCTATCGTGCGTACAGTCCAAAGTTCCGAAATGAAACGCTGGTCGAAGGAAAAATAAAGAGAATCTTTAAATTTTCCAAGCATTCGAAATATCGCCTAAACATTGCTTTAAAAGCGAAATTAGCCTACTCTGGACACGCTCGCCATAAGGCAGGTGTGCAGACGACTCGCACTAACTCCGAAAACGTCTACGCAACATTCCTCAAGCAATTCCTGGACTTTCTTCTTCATTAATCTTTCTCAAATATCAAACTCCTGTCACGCTTACACTGATTCTACGCGTGAGTCGGAAATTAGCTTGTTCTGAAAATCCAGGTCTTACAACGAAGGCCACACAACCAATCAAATCAAAAGCGTCTCGCAAGACGGGACAATCATGTGGAACGAAAACCACTGATCTGCCACTTAATAACGCCACGAAGGCCACACAGTCCGCCACGAAGGCCACACAGTCGGTCAAATCAAAAGTGTCTCGCAAGACGGGACAATCACGTGGAACAAAAACCACTGATCTGCCACTTAATAACGCCACGAAGGCCACACAGTCCGCCACGATGGCCAAACAGTACAATCCAACAACGCAAATGCACAAATATCAACCTTTTCAAATCCAATAATCAGGACAGAGTAACCCTATGTTACTCTTAATATCAACAAGCATTCGTCAATTCAGTTCCATATCCGCACAAACACACCAAGCTCTATTGAGCGATGAATCAATAATTCAGTGCTGGAAAACATAACCCTGTCATATCAACTAGAAAGCAGTAATGACAGAAACCAGTAAACGGTCGAAGCCTCTCAGAAAATGGAGAAACACGTCTCAATAAGTTCACTCGGCCGAAGCCTCTAGAAAACATTTTCCCAGTTCAATACAACAGTCATAATCAAATGTCAATCAATTTAAACACCTTCATCTCAAACTCATGCAGTGCGATAAAAGCATGCAAGACTCAAAAACTCTCTAAAACTGAGTTACCCTTACCTTAGCCAATTTCTCCATCCAAGCTCAACATCCCAGTCCAATCCAAAATAAAGCTCCCGAACCCAGCAAGTTCCCCGGCGTCCTCCTCAGTTGTGAACCCTCACCAATTGCTCCAAAGTCTCATTCCTCAGCTCAACTCGTTCCAAACCTCGAGGCCTACGTATAGCAACTGTCAGTGCGACGATCAGGCAAGAAACGGCGAAAATCTTCCTCTCCCTCTCCTCCCTTGAACTCGCGGCCACCATGGGTGAATGGTGAGGATTTTTGAGTTTTTCTCCTATTTATAGGAGATGGAAAACGCGGGAAAATGAAAATTTCGCGATTCCGACTTTTCCTGCGCATTCCTCCGTGAATTCTAGAGAGATTCTTGCGACAGAATTTCAGAACTCAAAACAGGTTTCTTAGAATTAAAGTAAACGATCCAATGTCGGTATGAATCGATTTAACCCGAAAAACTACTTTTTGCAGTTGATGTCGGATGAAGAAACTTCCTTCTGTAGAAAGGTCGAAAAAATCAAAAGAAATGGGTGAACGCGTGTGGAATCTTCATTTGAAGCTCCGAATAGAAAAAGTCTTCTTCGACAGTTTACTTTAAGGTTCTTGAGCTATCAGGGATTCAGTTTCGGCAAACTTCCGAGAATCGAAGTCGATCGTTCGTACATTCTAGAGTTTCGTGTCGAAACACTCGTCAGGGAAAGGAATAAGAGAAATTCTTATAATCCTCTGAATATTTTTGAATTCCGCTTCTACAGTGCTTTAAGAGCGGATTAGTCTTTTACTAACGTTTTCGCCCTAAGGCGGAAGTGAATAAAGCTCGTTCTATAACCTATAGCGACTATAGAACTATTCTTAACCATTTCCTGAACTTTCTTCTTCATAACGCTAATCCAAACACTCGCGCTTACACAAAACCCTATGCGTGAGTTGGAAATTAATTATTTATTTAATTCTAAAATCCTGGGTCTTATAATACTACCCCCCAAAAAGAAAGTTTCGTCCTCGAAACTTGGCGTCAGAGAAAAGCTCAGGAATAACATTCCCTCACATTTCCTTCCACCCTACAAGTAGCGTTAGAACGCATCCCAAAACTAGGAGACGTCACAACCAATTCACCTCAGGGTGACATACACGACAAAAACAACACCTAGATATCTATCAATCATCCTCGAATAGGCATGGATATTAGGCTCAGGCTAGTGTTCTAAGCACCATGATTCAAAACCTAACTCAAACGCTACATGAACGATCAGACAAGTGTCGTCATGCAATCATGCTAGTACTATTCTAATCTCATCACAAGCTTCTCCTACCAACAGTCTCACACTCAATATCTATTGACCAATAGCTCATAAGAAAATTACCATCTCAGAATCTAACAATCCATCAAAGAATCTCCTTTTCGAACTACCTCCATTCAAACCATAAAGTCAACCTTCCACTTAGTCACAACTAAAATCACTAACCTTCTTATTCATCCATGATTCTCAACTTACAAAATCAATCTTGACCCAAAGATTCTAATTCAACTTAGCAAATCTCAGTCGTTAATCTTAGCATGTTTCTCTGAAATCCAAAATCTTTGTTTGATCAACACTTATTCCTCTAGAGTCTAACTAGGCGGTAATCCATTAAGTCTAGCCTCTTAGTGCAATTAGCACGAAGTCACATAACCTATGGGTTCATAACTTTCGAAAGAATACTTAAGACTCTTCAACATTGAATCTCTTGACTTAGTCTATCTCTACTTAGAGTAATCATGTGAACCAACTACTTAATGACTATCCGACAATCAAAAACTTCCATACTGATGCACTATCATTGAAGACGACCAAAGACAAAGCTTGTAACACTAAACGAGACTCTGAGATTCTCCTTAAGTCATACCACGAGGATTCAACACTAAGGCTTGGGCTCAGACGAAAGAGATTCCAATATTTCTTCTCTCCTTAATCAACCTTAAGGGCATAAGTCCTAGTCATCAATTAATCGCTTAACTACATTAAAGTCATCAACTTCCAAAGATTGAAATCTTAATCCTCTACCATCAAGTGCTTATGATAGAATCCTTAAACTCCTCAAAACTCACGATTCAGCCCTAAGGTACATTTCCAACGTCAGACTTCTGACATAACTTAACTTACTCGAATCAAACCATCCTCAAGGTTTTGTTCACACTTAGGCTCTTGGTGACCTATCCACTTATAACAACTTCAAGTCTTCAACTCAATACTAGAACTTCCTTCCCTAGTCTTGTTACTCCTACGTCAATCAAATTCTTAGGTTCCTCCCCAAAATCGGAATATCTCTAAGTCTCAGACACTTAAGACAAGAATTTCCTAGACTTAAAGTCTGAACATTCACCAAGTTTGGACCTCAATTGTCCTTTCACTCTCTCCTACACTCCTCAAGTGGAAAACCACTTATTAAACTACAACTTATCAGCAAGGATGATCAAGTACTTAACACAAACTTATCTTTCAAACTCGACTAACCAACGATCACTCCAATCAATCCTCTTATCATAGTCCATGCCAGCTGTGATTCCAAATATCAACCCCTCAATATTAAGTTGATCAAGCTCAATATCTTGCGGATGAAAATTCAGAAAAAACTCACTAGTAAGGCCAACGAGTCTATCTCATCAAGTGGTCACATCTAAACTAAGATCATCTCTTAATCTACTCAATCTCTAACAACTTCATCTAGAAGAAGTACAACCTTAATTCCTGGAATTCATACAACATCCCATTAGGATCCATTCTTAGCTTCTATCTCTCCTTACGCTTATTTGTATAAAACAACTTCTAGGCTTAGCAACTTCTCTAAACCTTATACACTGTCTTAATCATAACACAAACAACAGTCAAAGGAGCGTGCCTAATGCATACTCATTTCCCTGTTCAACAACATACAATCTCTACCTGGAATACCGTATAACAAGGCAGGCAAACAACAAGTACAATCAATATTTTGGTGGGGTACTAACCATCTAGTCAGAAGTTAAGGGGTTAGTGCTCAAGGCAGTACAAAAAGCAATAAACATTTAGTAGACAAAATAACAATTAATGATATAATCTATATGGTAACACTCTGTCAATCGATCAACACCCAGCCGATCAATTACAGAGTTCAAACAACCTAGCACATAAGACCTATTCCCCAACAAGCTCTGGTTTCTCAACCAAAGCTCTGATACCACAATGTATCGCCCCAAATTTCAAGGGTTACAGTAGTAACCTGATAAAATAAATATGCAATGTTTTCCAAATGATTTATAAACACGAGTATATTTTTTTCTTTTCAAATGTATTTCCAAAACATGTCATGCATACTCCCAACTACAAAGAGATTTACATCAAGCCTTGAACAAGGCGAGTACACAAAACCCCAAATATAAATTTCTAAAATCGTTATGCAAGCTTAAACCAATAATGGTTAGCTCTCTAACTCAAAGCTCTAACTCTACACCCGACTCTATTCTTCAAGTCTTCCACGGTTCTTCAAGTTCTCCTCTCCGACTCGTACGAAGGTCAAGCTCCATCGAAGATTCTCCATGTCATTACCATGTATAAAAGGGAAAAGCATGCTATTCAAATTTAAGTGCATATCATGGCACATAAACTAGCAACTTAATTCAAGATAGATGACGATATATGTTCAACAATATAGATTTAAATCAACCATCAACAACCTCAACAATATTTCTACTCAGATATCAACAACTTCAACAATATAACATCAAATCAAATATCGACAACCTCAACAATATAATCAATCCATATAACCCAATATATAAGTGCTCTGTAGTACAATTATGTGCTACAACCAAGAGAAGTCAATTAAAAAAAACGTCTCGCAAGACGGGACAGTCACCTGGAACGAAAACCATTGATCTGCCACTTAATAACGCCACGAAGGCCACACAGTACGCCACGAAGGCCACACAATCGGTCAAATCAAAAGCGTCTAGCAAGACGGGACAATCACGTGGAACGAAAACCACTATTCTGTCACTTAATAACGCCACTAAGGCCACACAATCCACCACGAAGGCCACACAGTCGATCAAATCAAAAGCGTCTCGCAAGACGGGACAATCATGTGGAACAAAAACCACTGATCTGCCACTTAATAACGCCACGAAGGCCACACAGTCCGCCACGAAGGCCACACAGTCGGTCAAATCAAAAGCGTCTCGCAAGACGAGACAATCACGTGGAACGAAAACCACTGATCTGCCACTTAATAACGCCACGAAGGCCACACAATCCGCCACGAAGGCCACACAGTACAATCCAACAACGCATATGCACAAATATCAACAATTTCAAATCCAATAATCAAGACAGAGTAACCCTATGTTACTCTTAATATCAACAAGCATTCGTCAATTCAGTTCCATATCCACACAAACACACCAAGCTCTATTGAGCAATGAATCAATAATTCAGTGCTGGAAAACATAACCATGTCATATCAACTAGAAAGCAGTAATGACAGAAACCAGTAAACGGTCGAAGCCTCTCAGAAAATGGAGACACACGTCTCAATAAGTTCACTCGGCCGAAGCCTCCAGAAAACATTTTCCCAGTTCAACACAACAGTCATAATCAAATGCCAATCAATTTAAACACCTTCATCTCAAACGCATGCAGTGCAATAAAAGCATGCAAGACTCAAAGACACTCTAAAACTGAGTTACCCTTACCTTAGCCAATTTCTCCATCCAAGCTCAACATCCCAGTCCAATCCAAAATAAAGCTCCCGAACCCAGCAAGTTCCCCGGCGTCCTCCTCAGTTGTGAACCCTCACCAATTGCTCCAAAGTAGGGTTGTCCACCGGTCGGGTTCGGTCGGTTTCGGGCCCAAAAAGCTCCACCGACCGAACCCGCATGTCACAAAACTTGGCCCATAACCGACCGTGACATCTTTCGGTTTGGGTCGGTTTCGGGTTTCTCGGGTAATGGGCGGGTCGGGCGGGTTGGGTCGGTTTCGCAGAGATCAAGTAGATGAAAAATTTCAATTTGAGCAATTTCAGATCAGATCCAGATTCCAGAGATACTACCAAGTATCAACTTACCAAGAAGTCAAGAATGTTTTCCATTGCTTTTCTCATGCGAAAGAGCATGTTCACTTCATCCTTGCGATTTCACATCAGAATCGATTGATGAAGATGAACAGGCTATTTCGGATCAGAGAAGCATGGAGCCACGGAGGATGAACCGATTTCAGAGGCTTAGGGTTTGAGTCTTTGAGATGCGTGAGACTGTGAGGGAAGAAGGCAAGAAGCTCATGCAGATGCTGTTGCACTGTGGAGTGTGGTGGTGGAGTGGCTAGACCGCTAGGGTTTGAGATGTGTGAGGGTGCAGAGGATGGCGGCGCAGAGGATAAGGAGAAGGGTGGTGGCGGCTAGGGTTTGGAGTTTGGAGAGAAGAAGAAGGGGAGAAGGGTGGTGGTGGCGGGTTTGAGAGGTAGGGTTTCTGGGTTTGAGAGAAGAAGAAGAAGAGGAGAAGGGTGGTGGCGGCGGCGGGTTTGAGATGTGTGAGGGCGCAGAGGATGGCGGCGCAGAGGATAAGGAGAAGGGTGGTGGCGGCTAGGGTTTGGAGAGAAGAAGAAGAAGGGGAGAAGGGTGGTGGTGGCGGGTTTGAGAGAAGAAGAAGAAGAGGAGAAGGGTGGTGGCGGCGGCGGGTTTGAGAGTGAGAGGTAGGGTTTGAGAATTGAGAGAAGAAGAAGAAGAGGAAGAAGTGAAGAGAAAGAGAGAGGAGCCGGATTATTAGGTTTAGTTTGGGTTGGGTTTGGGCCGGGTGAATTTTTTTTTTTTTATAGGTTTAGTTTGGGTTGGGTTTGGGCCGGGTGAAATTTTTTTTTTTATATTGGGTTCGGTCGGTTCGGTCGGACCAGGCTCCAAACCGTAACCGACCGAACCAACCCAAATGGAGCCGGTTTTTCTCCATTACTCAACGCGCCACCCGACCCGACCGAACCGAGAAGGCCTTTTTTGGTAGCGGGCCGGTCGGTTTCGGTCGGGCCCTAAAAAGTTGGACAGGCCTACTCCAAAGTCTCATTCCTCAGCTCAACTCGTTCCAAACCTCGAGGCCTACGTATAGCAACTGTTAGTGCGACGATCAGGCAAGAAACGGCGAAAATATTCCTCTCCCTCTCCTCCCTTGAACTCGCGGCCACCATGGGTGAATGGTGAGGATTTTTGAGTTTTTCTCCTATTTATAGGAGATGGAAAACGCGGGAAAATGAAAATTTCGCGATTCCGACTTTTCCTGCGCATTCCTCCGTGAATTCTAGAGAGATTCTTGCGACAGAATTTCAGAACTCAAAACAGGTTTCTTGGAATTAAAGTAAACGATCCAATGTCGGTATGAATCGATTTAACCCGAAAAACTACTTTTTGCAGTTGATGTCGGATGAAGAAACTTCCTTCTGTAGAAAGGTCGAAAATATCAAAAGAAATTGGTGTACGCGTGTGGAATCTTTATTTGAAGCTCCGAATAGAAAAAGTCTTCATCGACAGTTTACTTTAAGGTTCTTGAGCTATCAGGGATTCATTTTCGGCAAACTTCCGAGAATCGAAATCGATCGTTCGTACATTCTAGAGTTTCGTATCGAAACACTCGTCAGGGAAAGGAATAAGAGAAATTCTTATAATCCTCTGAATATTTTTGAATTCCGCTTCTACAGTGCTTTAAGAGCGGATTAGTCTTTTACTAACGTTTTCGCCCTAAGGCGGAAGTGAATAAAGCTCGTGCTATAACCTATAGCGACTATAGAACTATTCTTAACCATTTCCTGAACTTTCTTCTTCATAACGTTAATCCAAACATTAAACACAAGTCAAGTTCCCCTCGCGCTTACACAAAACCCTATGCGTGAGTTGGAAATTAATTATTTATTTAATTCTAAAATCCTGGGTCTTACACTTACGAAGGTTATTACCATCACCTCTACTTGTTATTGAATACCATTATTTTTTACATAAAACTATACTATATTTACATATAAGTTTGCTTATGTATTAGGTGGGGTCATCTCCTATGGGCAACCAACATCCCAAACCATGCTGTGAGGATCTATAGAACCTTTTTTGATCGAATGAACATAATGAGGTTTGTGATTCAATTTAAAGTTGTAATTAGGGGTGATCATCGGTCGGTTATGGTCGGATTCGGGCCGAAAAAAGCCAATCTGACCAAAACCGAATACAACATAGTCTGAACCGCAGCCGTCCATTTGCATCTTTGGATTATTCGGATTCGGGTTTTGCGGGTGGGCGGATCTGTCGGGTGGGTTCATCCGGGTGTTGGACTCGCTCACTGAGCCTCTGCAATCTTTCACCGATGACATTTCTTCTCTGATTTGGACCTACAGGAGCTTCATCGCCGCTAGTTTCTTCTCCTCCAGCAAGCCCATAACCTTCATTCTAACTTGTCTCCGACCGCCAAAAATCAACTCCGACAACTGAAGTGTGTAAAGGATGAGCTCAATGAGGACAAGAGAAGAAAGAAGAGTGCTGAAGGACATGGAAGATAACTGAAGTGTGAAGCCAAGAGAAGGAGAAGATAAAGCAACACTAGCAAAAACCACCGGAAAACTAATGTGTAGAAGAATATGGAAGAATAGTTCACCTAAAGTTCACGTGAAACTCTAGCTCACCTACCTAATCTAGAATAGCTCTCAGACATTTTCAAGGAGTGACAGAACTTTTAGCTTTTTAAAAATAAAATAATACTAATGCTTATTGCTTTTTGCTTTTATACTATTAAAAAGAATACAATTACTGACATCTTCTGTACAATCGTATGCTACAAGCTATTGGTTTTGCACTTTAAACATATAAGATTCAAATTTTTCCATAGAAACTTTGAAATAAACAACACTGTGGTCGGGTTCGGTAGCTCTGGGTTGATTTATTCACAACCGCACCCGACTGATATCAACCGGCACAAACCGAATTTTTTAATCCGAGAATCAGTTATAATCCGCCCGCAGACCTTTTCTTTGTTCGGGTTAGGCAGTTTCGGGCGGTAACGGTTATTTGCTCACCCCTAGTTGTAATAATGTTTTATTTGTTAATAACTTGTAATAATATTTTAGAATTGTATAAACAGTCCATATGGACACCATATGATGCACCTAAAATAAGGAGGATAATCAACGATTTTTAGGTGTCGATATCATATATGCAGTGGTACCATGTTATGTCATTGTGGAGTAGCACCCAATCGATAGGGTGATGAGACAATTTAGATTTAAACAAGGCATTCCGGATCCCCCATGAGATTTAGAAAAATTCCACAACATGGATTTTCGTGGACAAGGTGAATTTGATTGGGGTGACTATCATCGCGCTTCTATTTCAGAATGGAACAATTGGAATAATACAATGATTTACAAGCAACCATATACCGGGTTGAAACATGAAAACTCGGAATATATGGAGTGGTATATAGCACACACCTGTCGATACATATCTCGTGAGGGGGTCATTTCAGCACTTTCTACAGTTGCGGTATGTTTACATTGGTCATTTTATAAATGTTAATGTCTTATAACATTTGACTGTATTTTTGAGTATTTAGTGTTTATATTCAGCATAAATTTGCGCGTTCAATCATAAATGTCACCGGATCATACAATGCCTTCAATTTTCCCACTCAAACAATCCAAGACATTAGGGAACAAGCCCTCTCCTTTTAGGAACTTTACAATGATGAGTATATCACCATATGCAGCACATGATGCGTAAGCTAGATCACCATCTGCACATGCTACTCAAACACAACACTACTCACCACCACAATCTCCCACTCAAACACAACATGATTCGCATATGCATGGAGTTCAGTATGGAGGAGAAAGTTATAGTTTTCAGGATCAAGTGCCTTCTAAGTTTGACCCAAGATCCTTGATGTTTGCGACATCATTCGTCATCCCACAGTCTGCATATCAGCAGCCATCTTATCCAATGTCATCATACTCGCAGTCATCACACCCGACGACATTGCATCAGTCGCCATCATACCTGACACCATCGTATCAGCGCCCAACTACCACAACATTTCCACAACAAGATAATGTTGTTTATCGTCCTGTGCATCCAACCGGAAATGAAGGAAATGAAAATCAAGTGGTGGAAGAAACTCGAAGGCAACGACCCTAACGTGTGCGGAAAAAATCCATTGTTGCTCGACTCCACAACAAAAATACATTTCTCTTGAATTAAATTATGTAATGCATATGTATATCTTTAAATATCGGTTCAAATATTTATGATTAAAGTCCTGCAAAAGTGGGTAATGACACAAAATTGTGTGAGTATCAATTGATTAAATATCATTTTAACTATTAATTTTTTATAAAAAAAACCAACAGGGTTGGCTATTTAAAAAAAATAAAAAAGTAAAAAACACCAACACAGTTGGCGCTTGTTAGAAAAAAAAACACCAATAACGTTGGCGATTTATTTTAAAAACAAAAAAAAAATTAAAACGCCAATGCTATTGGCGATTCTTTAAAAAAATTAGAAAAAAAGTAGAATCGCTACTTGCAGTGTCGATTTACACTAGATTGGTAAATAAATAAAGAAAGTACCCCTAAGCTGTAATTTCTAAACAAAATTATACTACTTGTGTACAAAACCCCCCACGGAGACCTAATTCTAATTCCCACACACAGCACACACATCTAACTCACACACATGTACACAACACAAGAAAAAAAAAGGAACCGCAGAGAAAGAAACCAAGATACAAGGGTGAAATACAGAGAGAAAGGGATCGAGGCAGAGAGAGGAATAGGGTTGATCCATCCCTTCATTCTATTTTTTTTTCCAATTTATTTGTAACAGCAGAAAATGAACAAAGATTCAGAGAAAGAGAATGAGGAAACTTACCATAAGAGATTTAATTTTTGAGTTCCTGAATTTTCTCTCTACTTTATTTGTTATTCTTGAATTTGGTTCTCTCTATTTTCTCACTATGATTCTTGTCCTCTTCTCCTGAATTCTCCTTCTCTAAGTGTTTGCTTGCAATTTTCTCACTACTAGAGATCAATGACAAAAGGTGTGATCATTAATCCAAGGTGTTTTCACTATGTTTCTTCTCACCAATTTTCTCCTCTCTTTTCCTTTTTCTTCCTTTCGTTCCTCTGTTATTCCTCATCCTTTTTTTCTTTCAAGATCAACACCTGTTTAATAGGTGTTAAGGGCGGTTCTTGCTGGATGCAAGTTGGCATGCAATCACAGTGATATATGGACTGGTATTGTGCCTGGACAAGAAACCTCAACTTGCCTCTGTGAACCTCTAATTTCTGATTTGAGTCCCCCATCTCCTACTTCTCTGTTCTGCTAAATTTAAATATCATATCTCCCATATCTTGTTTCACCACTGCCACTCCAAGGGGCTCATTTCCTTTTTTTTTATTTTTCTTACCTTATTCATTAAGATTTCTTTTTCTTTTTCCATTCCCTAGATATGTTGTGTGACCTTTCTTTCTCCTTTCTTTTTTCTTTGTTTTAACATTTTTTAATAATAATGAAATAAACATTGTATTCACATAAACAGAAAATTAAGTTAAAATAAAAATACACTTATATTAAATTAAAACGAAGACAGATAAAATTGGGTGCTAACAATGGTGATAATGTTAGGAAAGACATGTCCAGCCGTAGTGATGCTACCAAGGGATCGTGCACTAGTATGACATCCGATGTCGCAATAAAGTGCGTACGCGGCGCCTAAATTAATCCATCCACAAATTGAAAGAGGATTATGAGCTATGGTAGCCTTGTCCTCCTCTAGCTTACGAACTTGGCTGGTCAATTGTGCCATCTCAGATTTCAACAACTTCAGCTCATTTTCCAGATTCATCTTCGCAGCTACACGGTCAGCTAGTTTCCTCTTTAAATCCTCTTTCTAAGCCGAGTCCTCAAGGCGGCTTTGCTTCAGTGTTTGCAAAGCTAAAGAAATTTGTCGACCTAAGAAGCTGACACGAATGGAGGAAGCAAACACCTGACCGCACATAGCTTCCAGGCCAAGTTATGCACAAGTGACAACATCTCTAGAAAGAGTAAGTTGGATGTCAATATGATGATCAAAGGGGTAGTCCCCATCCCAAAGTGACATGGAGGAGAGGCATTAGGAGCTAAATGTACCTTCTTCAGAACGGTGCTACCAATTTTTGGTCGGTCAGAGGACTCAACAATCTAGTTAGATTTGCGCTTGAGGGAGTCGGTGCCAGACGTTGTTGCAGCGGAGTCTCCTGAATGGGCGTTTGGGGTTCTGCTCGACTCTGTGGGCTGATTGCTCAACTAAGCCTGAAACTTGGCCAAGTAGGCCTTGCGCTCAGCGTTGATCATGTCACTCATCTTGCCTATAGACAAAAAAAACACACAAGGTCAGGTCATCAAAATCTAAGGCTTAAACGCATTTATTGCCCCTGATGTATCAAGTTTGTGCAAATGCCGAACTTGGACAGTCGAGGTGAAGACCCATGGTTGGAGAGGGACGATAACGTGACAGGCTGGCGACGACAACTTCAGGCGTCGCGAGGAGGCAGAGGGGCACAACTATAAATGAAGAATAAGAGAAATTTCGGTGATAGGGAAGAAGAGAGGATGCAGAGGAAATGTTTGAGGGGAAAATGGTAAAGTAATTGGGTGCCTAAAGTTAGAATGAGATTTTAACTTAGAGGAAATGAATGGTGAAGAACAGTTATGGGGAGGAACAAAGCCTAAGAGAGCTCGGTAATGGTGGAGATAAAAAAAGGAAAGGAGCAAACCCATGCATGAAAAAGAGGAGAATAAACAAAGATACGAAGAGGAGAGGATGAGAAACGACGAACCTGGACAGTGGAGGTGAAGACCCGCGATTGGAGAGGGACGGTAGCATGACAGGCTGACGACGACTATTAATGGAAGAAGAATGGAAATTTTGGTGATGGGGAAGAAGAGAGGATGCATAAGAAATGTTTGAGGGGAAATGGTAAAGTAATTGGGTGGTTAAAGTTAGGATGAGATTTTAACTTAGAGGAAATGAATGGTGAGGAACAGCTATAGGGAAAGGTGAAATGACAAAAAAGTAAAGAAGAAGATTGGGAAAAGAAACAAAAACTAATAGGGGAGAGAAAGTCATCAGAAAAGGTGGAAAAGGTGAAGAGAGAGATTGGAAAAAGAAACAAAAAGACTAATAGGGGAGAGAGAGAGAGAGAGAGGCATATTCGAAGGAGAAAGAGAATGGAGAAACAAATAAATCAAAACAGATATGGGAAAAGAGAGTCAAAGAGCAGGACCCACCCCAGAACAACGTCCAATCCGCGAGTGACACGCGGATCTGCGCAGGAGGACCCACGACTGCAGCTGTGGATAAGGTCACAGCAGGGCCCACGACAAGCCAAAGAGGTATTGCACGCATGTGATATCACGCAGGGCCGTCCAACAATAATAAGAAACTTTCCCCTTCATTATTTTAACTTTTTAGGTGATTGCACAGCAAATAACATAAGGTTCCAACCGTTTGTAACACCTGGGGCCAAAATTTCATTTTTCTAACTTGAATAGTGATGATGAGTCAAAGAAGGATTGAATGGTGATAATGTCAGGAGAGATCTGTCCAGCCGCATTGACGCTGCCAAGGGGTCGTGCACAAGTATGACACCCGATGGACTGGGCGAGACCCCAGGTCCCTCGCCCAGGGGCGTTGGCCTAAGGCCAGGAGTGCATCAGGGACTTGGGCCTTCGTCCCGGAGGCACAACCGGCCCATTAGGATGGTTTAAAGGCGTTAGGCCCAACTCCCCCAACTATAAATAGGGGACAGTGACCAATTGTAAGGGACTCTTAGCTCATTTGAGAAATAACAAGCTAGAAATTCAGTGACTTTCTCTCTCTAAGCGGTTACACTCTCATTCTCTCTAGGAATCTCACATCACGTTCCTTGCACTTTAGATACTATACTTCATCTCAATGTTCATGATGGAACATTTGGCGCCGTCTGTGGGGAACGGTAGATTTTGATTCCCGGACTACGTGGAGCATGGTTTAGCTGAGTGAAGTTCGTTTTTTCGTGCGATTCTCTTCGGTTTTCGATTTCTGAGTCAAATTCTTGATTTGCTGGTGGCACGTAATGGAAGCGCAACGTCGTCAAAGCGAACGAAGGATGAAACACACGCACAATCCGCATCAAGCATATAGAAGGCGACGCGAGAAGGAGGCGAAATCTTCAGTCTCCTTGTTGAAATCCTCAGAAGGAAAACCGCCGTCACCCTGCTCGGTGGACACTCTCAGAGATTGGCGGTGGCTGATTCGCGACATAAGTCGTGGTTTGGAGCAGGAGGACACGGAGGCCCTGGAAGCAAATACAACGGCGGAGCTTCGGATGTTGCAAAGGGAAAGCTATTGGAAATCCTCGAAGGAATGGAGAAACTCATCTCTAAAAGGAAAGCTGGCGCGCCTGGACAAACCGTCTACATCGAAAATCCTCCGAGAGCCGTTAACAACGCGAATAAGCGGCGAGGTAAGAGGTGAGTGGTGCGTTTATCACCAGGCCATGGGCCAAATCACAGAGGAGTGCCGCACGTTGCAGCGTGAGGTTGGAAAACTGATAGCGGCGGGAAGACCTACTAGAGTGCAGGGCGGTAGAGCTCCAATACCCAAAGGAGTACACACGATTGCCGGAGGGTTTGGAGGAGGAGGAGTCACCAGTGCAGCTAGGAAGCGGTATGCTAGAGCAGTGAACACGGTAGCAGAAGTTCCTTTCGGTTTTTCACATCCAGACATAACCTTTTTGTCCGATGACTTCGTTGGAATAAAGCCACTTCTAGACGATCCGATTGTAATCCTCCTTCGCGTCAACCAACTTAATGTACAATGAGTACTTTTGGATCAAGGGAGTTCAGCAGACATCATTTACGGCGGGGTATTCGATCGGCTCGGCTTGAGCGAGGCAGATCTCACTCCTTATGCAGGGACTCTGGTGGGGTTTGCGGGCGAGCAAGTATGGGTAAGAGGTGTCCTTGACCTTGATACCACATTCGGCGAGCGAGAGAACGCTAGGACGCTGAGGGTGAAATACTTGATCCTAGGAACGGAGGGATCGTACAACATGATAATTGGCAGAAACACCTTGAACCGACTGTGCGCTGTGATTTCGACGGCACACTTGGCGGTTAAATATCCTTTGCCGAATGGACAAATTGGGAGAGTGGCTGTGGACCAGAAAACAGCGAGGGAGTGCTACTACAACGCGGTAGACCGGTACGGGAAAAGAAACGCTTCGGTGGGACTCCGATGCAACGAGGTCGATGCGCCGGAGGAAAACCTAGATCTAAGGGGCGAAAGGCGAGTCAACAGGCCCACGCCGATCGAGGAGACCAAGGAACTGAAATTTGGCGAGAAGATACTCAAGATAGGGACCCGACTGACTGAGGCCCAGGAACAGAGATTATCAAAGCTATTGGGCGAGGACTTCCATGTTGCCCGTTGAAATATACAACAGTTCGTGGCGAACAGTGCTGCGGTTCGAGGGCGAGAACTCCGCCAACATGGTGGTAGAGTTAGATTTGTTGTCAGAAACACACGATGAGGCTCGCATCAGAGAGGCTGCGATGAAATAGCGAGCTGCGGCAAAGTATGACTCAAAAGTGCGACCGAGGGCGATGCAGGAGGGGGACTTGGTGCTAAAGAGGCGAACTAGGGGCAATGGGAATCAGCTGAGTCCAGTCTGGGAAGGCCCCTACAGAATTTTGAAGGCTTTAGGGAAGGGGGCTTATCACCTGGAAAGCTTGAACGGAAGGAGACTGCCACGCTCCTGGAACGCGGCAAGCCTAAAATACTATTACAACTAAGGGATTGACAAGGAGCTAGTTTCGGCGCGAGGATGATCAGCTAAGCGCGTCTCGCAAAGATTGAAGGTGTAAAAACGAAGACACGATCTTGTTCTCCATTTCGAGAGTTTGTTGGCCAAAGCGCCTAAATGGTAAAAACAAAGTCACGTTCTTGTTCTCCATCTCGGGAGTTTGTTGGCTATCACATCTGATTGAAAATACAAAAATTGTATCCAGCAATTTCAATCACACTGAATTGCGGCGAGAGCTAGGTGGGAAAAATTCCCTGAAGGTGGCGATCCCAACACGACCTTGAAGTCTGGGGATCGCTCCGGAAAAGCCGACGCAGCTCGCCGTCACTCGTCGGCGATGTGTGCGGATAAGCTTCTTATCCCTAAATCCCCCCGAAATATGGGCGCGCGAACATAACTAAGCATAAGTCTGGGTAAACCTATATGGCCATTGGGTCCCTAGCAGCAATAAGTCCTCGCCAGGGCAAAGCCGGCGAGGCCACACTTGCTCTTACGGGAAATATTGGTGTGACGAAAGCCTCAGTTCAAAAATTGAGCAGAAGTCCTAGTTAAACAAAGCACACCATCAATGTCGTCGGACGTAATTCAGAAACAGGGGAACTATGGGGGGTGTTGAGAGAAAAGAAAAACTCCGGAAAAGCGCTAAAACAAACGTAAAACGTAAAAAAAAATAATAAAGCTGAATTGATCAAACTTGAAAGTAAAATACAGACAAAAGTTTAAGTGAAATTAAGAAGTACAAGGCGTTACAATAACTTCAAACAAGTTAACATTACATTCTATTTTATTCTCTTATTCCACAGCGTCTCCAAGGTCAACGTGAGCAACTTCCGGCGGATCTTCCCGACCCACCAGTCCGGCAGAGGTGACCCTCTTGAAGACTCCCAGGGGTGCAAGGTCGACATTTGGATGGAAGTGCTTGACCTGAGCTTTGCAAATTAGGAAGTCGCAGATACGTTCGTTGGCTGTCGCGAAAGCAGCTTCTCTCCTTATCTGCTCCTCCAAGGCGATGGCCTGGGCATCCTTCTCGGCCAAGAGTTTGCATTTCGATTCCAAATCTGACCGGACCTCAGCAAGTAACTCACATTTGGTCGCCAGCCTTTCGTGCAGATCGGAAATCTCCTTAACTTTGGAAGCAAGGCTTTTCTCCTGAGAAGCAATAGTGGCCTCCTTGGCACTAAGGTCTTTGCTGAGCCCCTCAACCTGGTTCTCAAGTCCCCTCTCCTTCTCGTCCGCCACAGCCTTTGCAATCATCGCTTCCGCGAGTTTTTTCTGAATCTTCTTTGTCCTATCCACCTTAGTGGCTAACTGGGCAGAAAACTTGGAGCAGGTCTCGTTGGCTTGAAGGTTGATGGAATGCAGCTTTTCCACCTCTTGGCGAAGCGCCGCAATTCTAGTAAGGGGCCAAGCCTGCCAAGCCACCTGGGCGAACATACATCCGGCGCGAAGGAGATTTGACACAGCTTCTTGGGCCACCTCTTGCGGGTTTTGGCTGGGCATTTCCCTCAACTTCTCAAGGTAAGGATGAGAGAGTAAAAAGGAGAAGGGATCGGCGGAAGAGCTGCTAGAGGGGTCCTTTGGGTGGTCCAAGGGAAGCTCTTCTTCCTCGCCGCCAACCTTAGGAGAGTTAGGAGGAGGTGAATCATGACTAGTTTGGACGGGCGGAGGAGACAGCGGGTGGTCAGTGGACAGAGCCTGCTGGCCCGCCATTGAGTCCAAGGGGCGAGAAATATCCACGGCAGGGGAGGTGCTGCCTCACCCTGGTGATCGGGCACCAGAGAGTCACGTGTGCTATCCGGGACAGCAGGGCGGACGCGATGGATCCCTCGCCCGTGGCAGTCAGAGGTGCAACCCGAGAGCCTGTCTCGCCTAGCTTCTTTTTCTTAGGAGAGCCCTCGCTTATCGGCGAGCCTTGCCTTTCTCCCTAGCTTGGGCCGGAGAGGGTACCTTGACGTTCCCGGAGAGGAAGGCCTCCAGCAGTTCGGAAGTAGAAAACTTCATGTTCCCTGAAAAGCAAAAGAAAGAGTCATCAGAAGCGAAGAGATTAAGAGGAAGGTGTGAAGAGGATGGTAAAGGGAAAACCTAATCGAGGAAACAGTTTGGATCCTGGGGAAACACCAAGTAGGTCAGTGCAACTGAAAAGAGGAAGTTGGGATAAGACACCAATGGCGAAATTCTCTCTCGAGGAAGAGCGCGTCTCGAGAGAATTGGATGTGGTTTTGGGACACTGTGTCCAATAAAGAGGGAAAAGGGCCTTCCCATCTTTCTGGGTAAATGACGAGGGGTAAGCAGGGTGGACGATGACCCGGAAATACCGGCGAGCCAGGCAAGATTCAGAGCCAACCTGGTGGGGAGCAAATCGTTCGCGACTTGCCCGGGGCACCAGGGTGACCCAGCCATGGGTCTCCAGAGATCGGGGATCTGCTTCGAAGAAAAAAGAAAAAATGGCAGGGGAAGGAACCACATCAACGCTGCGGCAGAGAATTTCGAAGCACTTCAGATAAGCCCAGGAGCAAGGGTGAAGTTGACAAGGAGAAACGTTAATATCACATAGCACTTGGGTGAGAAAGGGTGAAAAGGGGAGTTTAACACCAAGATCGAGAAACAAGTATTCATATACAAAGAAGAAGTGGGAATACTTGGGGTCGTTAAACACACAGTGTTGCCAAGGGCGATCTTGCTCTTGGCAGCCGGAGGTACGAAGGAGGCCCTCTAATAGCGGGGAACTGCAAAGCCCACCAGCCCTGTGGGCAAGGTCCGAAAGGGATCCGCTAGTAGAGAGCTCTGATGGTTGTTCAAGAACTCTCTATTCAGGAGCCTCAGAGATGGGGGAAGGAAGAGTGGCAAAGGTTGCCAAGCGATGGGCTTTGATCTCCTCCACGGAGGAAAGGGCCCCGCCGGAAGGCATCGTAAAAATAGAAGGAGAAAGAGAGGATAAGAAACTAACCAGGAAAGGACTGTGAGAGGAGGAGCAAGAGGGGCCGGAGCTTTAAGTTCGCAAGATCGGCAAGGGGAACCGGAGCGTGTGAGAGTCAGGAATGAATATAGGAGCAGTTGATGGGAAAAGGCAAAAAATGGAAGGAGAAAGAATTTAAAGGCCATGGAGAGTAGCGGTTGGGGAATCGTACGTGGCAAGGTAAAATGATTACTCAAGGGAGTGCGCCATGAGTTTCGGGAAGAAGAAAACAATGCATTAAACGAAGGGTTACAACAGTTAAAGCTTATTGGTTTGAATTCAAATTGTCAGACTCTACTGTGATTCGAAAGGACGTTCCAGAGATAGCGATTGAGATTCCCTGGATTCACTGGCCCTTGCATCACCTCAGGGCGCAACGCGTGGCGCAGGTTTGACACTTGTCAAAAGTTACGGTTCAGGGCACGTGCGTAACTATGGCGAGGCGAGCAGATCCAGCATCATCGCTGCAAGTTCGCTTGTGGGCTCAAGCCGCCAAGGGAGCGTAGCAAGGCGTTCAAAATTTCAAATTTTTAGGCTTTAAATTACCAAGCCATGTTGGCAATTGTTCCCGTACCTTATGTTTAGCATTAGTTAGCTTCTTACGTCCATCGTCTTGTCTCTTTTGTTTAAAGACACACTTAGCTCTCATGCTTCGAGCTCGGTGTCTTGTGGACTTGTGGACTGGGCGAGACCTCAGGGTCCCTCGCCCAGGGGCGCTGGCCTAAGGCGAGGAGCGCATCAGGGACTTGGGCCTTCGTCCCGGAGGCCCAACCGGCCCATTAGGATGGTTTAAAGGCGTTAGCCCCAACTCCCCCAACTATAAATAGGGGACGGTGACCAATTGTAAGAGACTCTTAGCTCATTTGAGAAATAACAAGCTAGAAATTCAGTGACTTTCTCTCTCTAAGCGGTTACACTCTCATTCTCTCTAGGAATCTCACATCACGTTACTTGCACCTTAGATACTATACTTCATCTCAATGTTCATGATGGAACACCCGACGTCGCAATAAGGCGCGTACGCGACGCCCAAATTAATCCATCCATAAATTGAAAGATGATTAAGTGCAAAACTGACAAACAACAACGAGGCTCATGCGGGAAGCGGAAGGCATCCGCCCAAGGGTAGACAATTTTGCTTAAGGCTTTTGTGGATTTTCAGCCACAAGCCTTGGGGGGTGTAGACCGTCTCGCGACTTGGACCGGGCGGACGAGGTACCTTTATCAGGCC
Source organism: Lotus japonicus (assembly GCF_012489685.1). NCBI lineage: Eukaryota > Viridiplantae > Streptophyta > Magnoliopsida > Fabales > Fabaceae > Lotus > Lotus japonicus. The sequence continues at coordinate 44,624,274 of NC_080044.1, forward strand.
GGTCGAGCTACCTTGGAGGCCCATCCACCCACAACCACTCTAGAGTCAACATAATAGTACGAAATCCTTCCGCAATCACGCAAGAGTAACATAGTAGTAGGAGATCCTTCTGCAATCACACAATAATCAACATAATAGTCAGGCATACTATAATCTTGGCAGGATCAAGGGGAAAGTCAAGATGTCCAACCTAATCAACACAGTTTGCGCCATATGGTCAGCCGACCATGTAATAGATGTAGAAGTTAGGGTTAGAGTGTCCACCCACTATGAAAGGGGGCCCTCCACATGTCTTAAGATCCATCCTTTTCATACATGAGCAATATACTAATCTATTTCATTTGTCTTACTTACTGAAAGTTCATTCATGAACAACACTTCTAAATAAAATTGAAGGGTAATAGTAATCTTTGACTCTAGAGTTTACAATTGTAATTATGCTACTATTTTTATCAAACACTCTTAATTTAATCATTTAAGTTAACAACTTTCAACTATCATCTTTCTTTTCTAAACTACATTTTCAACTTTCAAATAATTTTATCAAACATTGCAAATAGGTTTGGAGAAAAAAAAGAATACATGTGTGCAAATAGGTTTGGAGAAAAAAAAAACAATACATGTGGGTAAATTAAACTATGTAACATAAATACAAAAATACAACTCAGTAATTGATGTAGAGGCTGCATATATATAGATTGTGAGGGGCAGGGCAGAGAGTGATCATCGGTACTATGAGAAGGCACGGACAAGCTGTGGATCCTGATAAACTCTTAGGCGAAGGGACACATGATGAACTGATCTCACACCCAAATGAGAGGTATTACGAGATTGTATTGGTATGAGTTTATACAGTTAAGGAGGACATAAAGTACTTGATTGATACCACTAATGATAACAAGATGCATCTTCTTTTGAGTAACTCAATTCATAAAAACTCAAAGGTTAAGGAGGATGAGCAATATTTGAATATGTGACATCATGGAAGTTTTTTCAAGAAGCACGTGAGTCTACAAAGCGTGCCAGAAAAACTCGTATTGTTAGGCTAGTCGCCAGATCAAGATGTTACATACATCAATCGCATTAAAAATCTTTTCAAGTTATTGAAATCAAACAAATAACTAAACTAGAGCTGTCAATATGGGCCAGCCCTGCCCATATGGGTCAGCCCGTATGGGTTGGGTTGAAAACGGGTTGGGTTGTGTCAACCCGTGGTCTTAATTAGCCAGGAAAATATGAACCCAACCCGCTCGCTACAGGGCTAGCTCGCAGGTTGAGTGAAATAAATAAATAAAATAGAGAAATGTGCGATCTGCATCCCCTGTGTTTAAAATGTGCGGTCAAACTCCCTCATGTTTCTAAAACGGTTGTTTGAAGCCCTTCCGTCCATCTCCGTCAGTTGACCAAACGGAAATGCTGACATGTCACTTATTTAATTCATACAATATGAGCTACTAATTGGTGACGGAAATAATCCGTCACAAAACCCTTCAGCCAATACCTTTTTCTTCTTCCTCACATTTACGTTCTTCTTCTTCAAACACACTGCAACCAGCCCCCACCTCCGCGAGTCGCCACTGTCGTCCCAAGGTCAAGCCACCACTTCGTCCTTCTCCACAAATTCATCATCTTCACCCTCGATCATCTTCAACCCCATCAGCAAGGTTGCACCACCCAAATCCACCTGCAAAAAGACCGAAACCCACTTGCAACCGCAAATCCAACATCAACAGAAGCTACGCGCGGCGGATCTGGCAACGTGGAGCACGCTGGTTGGTTGAGCTTGCTCTTGCAGCCGCCACCGCTGCCATGGCGGAGGCCAAACTCACCGTCGGGACCAGATCTGGAACGAGAGGAGACTCCATCGTTGTTGGCGGCGACTGGATCGACGGAGCAGCGGACCTAGTCTCAGTAACGGCAAAGGCGTAATGAAGAGATGGGGGTCAGATCTGGAACTGAGGAGTTGGAGGAAAAGGTAAAATATTTCATGAATGAAAGCTAGTGAATTGGAGATTTCGATTCGCTATGCTTGTCTGATGCTGGATTGTCTGCTCTTGCGAATGGGTTTCCTAAGCTCCAGAAGCTGAAGTTGATTTGGTGTTCTAATGTCACTAGCAAGGGATTGGCATCACTTCTCGCAAATGCGAGTCTCTGAAAGCCTTGGACTTGCAGGTTTTCTTTAAATTGATTTTGTTTTCAACTGATTCGAATTCGATTTGGGATTGCTATCATTTTGCATTGTTATGTCCATGCATTTTGATGGAACTGTGTTGTGCTTCTTTGCAATATTTCATTGGATCATAGTCTGTTTAAGAATTTGATTCCTGACTTGTTGAGAAGGATAAGCATTTCAACTTATGTAGAATATACTTATAGTCATTGTAAGATCATTTCAAAATTCAATTTCCTGTAAGTGCTTGTGGAATAGTTTATCTAAACTGGCAATTGATCAATCACATCAATTGAAAAAAGTTCAAACTTTTCTGGTAGAAAAAATGTTTCATAGTGATTGGCCAAAGAATTTAGATGCTTCGAATGATAGTTAAGGTTATGTAATAGAAAAGCTAGAAGGGTACTTAATTTGCAGTTTTCTTTTTGATTGAAACGTTAGTTTATTATCAGTGTCCTTGTCTTCTGAAAACTATGAGATCTGAGTTTGCTTCTCCCTTCTCTCTTCTCCAATCCCCCTTCCTCACAAATCAGAAACCCCAAAACTCAAACCTAAACCCAAATTCTAACTCTCATCTCAAATCTTTTTCACATACAGAAATCTAAACCCCAAAAGACCAGTATTGCAATTGAGATGAAGACGAGAGAGATCTGAAGAGGGAGGTTCAATTAACTTGATATTTTGTAATTAATAAATATGTATTTTTTTTGGCTAAAGGGTTTTGTGACGGATTATTTCCGTCACCAATTAGTAGCTCATATTGTATGAATTAAATAAGTGACACATAAGCATTTCCGTTTGGTCAACTGACGGAGATGGACGGAAGGGCTTCAATCGACCGTTTTAGAAACATGAGGGAGTTTGACCGCACATTTTAAACACAGGGGATGCAGATCGCACATTTGTGAAACATCAGGGGCTCAAACTGGAATTAAGCCTAAAAATAATAATTTCAATAAAATACTTACAGAAATTGGTACCAACTCGTAAGAAAGAGGTTTATTAACACAATTACTTTTATCTCACATTTGAAATATAGAAAAAGAATTTAGTTTATAGGTTTTGAGAACACAATTATTTTACTGTCACATTTAAAATGAGATAAATAATAGAATAACAATAAATAAAACACAAAAAATCGGCTCAAATTCAAAAAAAAAAGAAGAAAATTTCCATTTTTCTATCTAAAAATAATCCATAAAACAAACCTGAAATTAAAGACAAATAAAACAATTTTTTTAATAAAAAATGACTCTAACCCCGACGGGTTGGCCCGTCTGACCCGCGGGTTGGCCCGTCTAACCCGCGGGTTAAACGAGCCGGGTTGCACTAACCCAAGTTCTTTTCGAGCTGTAATTTAACCAACCCAACCCGGCTCATTTAGCCAACCCGTCGAGCTGGCCCGCGGGTTGGAACCCATATTGACAGCTCTAAACTAAACTAATTAAGTTAAATAAACTTAGAACCTAATCCAATAAATTTTTTAGGTAATGTTTGAGCTTATAACATATTTTTTTCAGGCGCGTATCTCGGGAGGGGCTGACAGGGGCCACCGCCCCCAAGAATTTTGAAATTTCCACAGACTATAGATTTTATTTGTAGTCATAGTCTCGCCCCCCAAAATTTGTTGTTGTTGTAGAATTTTAGTCGGTTCTCTCAGTTATCACAAAACTTCATTATTTAAAACAAAATCAATTCAAAATCTGAAGTAATTGTTGAAAAAATCTCTGTTGATGCAATAATAGATAAATTTAGTACTACGAAAGAACGAAGAGTTGTATTTAATAATTTTTTATTAGTTAAAATTTATATAATATTCAATGAAAATTGTTTTAGTCTTATATCTCGCCCCAACAAGAAAATCCTGGATACGCCCCTGTATATTTTGATTCTCATTTTACCCTTACTATTTTAATTAAAACAACTTCTTAAATATTTCACAATATATATATATGTAAAGCTCACTTGAGCTTTTGCATTAAACTCATTAGCAAAGAGTATTAAATGCATTAAACCATATAATTCTTAAATTAAAAACTAAAAAAAAATATTGTCAATATTAAAAATTAATTTTGTTAAAAAAAACTGAAATTTTCTTTAGTTTTGCATTTGACAAATATTGAAAATTAAAATTAGTTAATAATAAAATAATATTTTTAATAAATAACGTAGATAAATAGTTTTAAAATTAAAAAGCGCCGCTAAAATGAATTTAAAGTTAACTATAACATATATGTGCATTATTGAAAAAATATCTAATAATAATTTTGATCTATGATATATTAGTAAAAATTACTTATCCATGAGAGGGTTGTTCTCATGAATCATTTGCTATTAATAATATTCATCTTTTGTTGTAAAAAAAAATTACTTAAGGAAGCATAATAGAGAAAAATAATAATGGTCAAAGTTGAATAAATGTTCGTTGTGAGAGGCATATCCATTTAATGTGATCGTAGAACCTCGAGAGATTATAAGTCTCTTGGCTATCGGCTTTGAGAAAACATTTGGAAACCAAATAAGTTAAATAAATTTAAATTCGCTTGATAATATTTTAAGCTATTTATGTTATCACATATCATAATTCTAAAATTTAAAATTAATTTATTCTTCTTGACCTTGACAAGTCACAACAAATGACTTTCTTGGTAAAAAGTTGGATTGGGCGAGCACCCCACACCCTAGAGGAACTTGCCCAAGGACGAACAAAACCTAAAAGAGAGGAACTCGCTAGGGGCGAGAGAAAGGACTTAGGAGATTAGGGACCCCTTAGGGCAAGCGTCAGGGGCGATTGATGTATGTAAGGGAGTTGGGCCGAGTGAGGTACGACCCAACAAGCCCCATTAGTGGCAAAGTTAGGGTTTCATGTAACCTCTATAAAAGGGAACTTTATGGTCATTGCAAAGGATCATTCGGCATTTATTCTAAAGGATTAGGCTATTACTAGACTCATGCTTTACTAGGGTTTGAGGCTTATACCATTCTTGAGTGTTCATTTCCAGAACAAAAGTATAAAAAATGATATTAAAATTTATTTCATGACACTAGCACTTAACATTTTTTACGTAATTTAAATATTTCAAATTAACTTAATAATTTTTCATAAACTTTTTTATTTCTAAAAATCATTTCTATGCTAATAATTAAATATCAATAATAAAATTTGAGTAATATTAATTATTTATACAAAAAAATCTAATAATATTTATTGAAATGTCTTAACACAGTTTATTTACAATTATAATTAAAAAATATTTTTTTATTTATTTAAACTATAATAATTTATATATAATGTTAAAAAATATTGTAAGTAAACCCGTGCAACGCACGGGTATAATATCTAGTAACTATTATTCTTAAAAACTTAAATGTCATGATTATAATGATAAATATTATTATGCAAATAAATTAATGTTTTTCTGTTATACAAATAAATAAATTAATATTGAATAATTTATGCATAAATATTTTTTTTTGTAAGTTCATAATTCATATCACTACAGCCGATAATAAAATCGGGTCGGTACCCGACCCACCACCCACACAACGTGGCTCTATAAAAGTAACCAAAATGAAAATTAGGGTTTCACTGCTGGCTATTGCATTCCTTTCTTCGCTTCCCTTTCACTGTGCATACAGCGCCTCCGATCTCGTAACCATGGTACCCTTCTTCTCTTCCACTCATTTGATTCTGTAAATCAGTATTCTACTTTTCCTTTCTCTTCTTATTCTGCATCAGTTTTGAGTTGACTCTGTTCCGTTTTTGCAGACTAAGAGAACAAAGAAGGCTGGCATCGTTGGAAAATACGGTGTGTAATCCAATCCCCCTTCGATTTTGCTGAGATTTTCCTTACTTTTTTTATGTATATGTGCTTGATTTTCTAGAGGAATGGTTATTTCATTTCAGTTTTATTGTTTAGATTTGCATGTTGATTGATTGATTGGATGTGCTACAAGTTGCTAGAACACTTGTTATGTATGCACTCTGATAAAACATCTCAACTTTCTCCCTTGTGCATTATTTGATGAAATGAATTATGTTTAGATAATAGTGGAATCCTGATGGGTTTAAAGATTTTGGGATCATAAAATTGAGGTGCCTGACCTGGCTACTGTTATTCTTCTGAACCTAATTTATTAGTTGAAGTGTTTATAGATTGCTTTTATTTTTTACATCAACATATTTGGATTTAACAATAGCTTTTTGAAAATGGTGCTATATAATGTATTTTGATTGTGTTCCAATAATTCATGAGGTGCCATTTTTTCTTATATCAGGTACCCGTTATGGTGCTAGTCTGCGGAAGCAGATTAAGAAGATGGAAGTTAGTCAACACAGCAAGTTTTTCTGTGAATTTTGTGGAAAGGTAGACCTTGTGTTATATTTTATATCTATAGGACATAATCCTCTACCAACTACTATAGTGTTTAGTAGGCTGCTAGCTTTTTATAAAATGTTGGAATTCTGATTACAATTTTTACTTGCAGTATGCTGTGAAGAGGAAAGCAGTGGGAATATGGGGATGCAAGGACTGTGGCAAAGTGAAAGCAGGCGGTGCCTACACTTTGAAGTAATACTCTTCTCACTTTTTACTTCAACATTTTATTTCATTGATCTATGATGGGTTGCCTGACTTTGTTTTCGCTATTTGACAGTACCGCAAGTGCTGTGACTGTACGGAGCACCATCAGGAGGTTGAGGGAACAAACTGAGGGTTAAGCTTTTTGGTCGATTTGAGTCTTTTTCTATAAACTAGACTCGCGAGTTTCTCCTAGTTTCTTTTCAGAGAACTATATTGATTGTATTCGAAGTTAACTTTTATTTCAAAGTTTTACCTGTGATGACAAGTAATTTTGGTTGCCTGGAACTCTTTCTGCTAGAGCAACTTAGTTTCAGTTTCCTTTTGTTGTTTGCTGCTGCAATTGGCTCATTGTTTCTTTTAATGCTTGCTAAGCTAAGCTGAATTTAACTTGCCCCCCAAATGTTCTTGAGAGCTTTTACTATGTTAGTTTCCTATGATTTTGACGGGTTTTTGTTGTTAATCTAGTCTAGTGTAGGACTAGATTCATTAATATACTATTTTGGCCTTTTGATGATTGAATGAACAAAACTTTGGACAAGTTTCTTGTAAAATCCACAATGTTCAAGCAAGTTCATTTACAGGAGTTTTTTCCCAAAAGATTTTACCTTGTTTGAGAGTAAGGGTTTACTGCTTAGTAGAAAATCATCCTACTGGTTTAGAACTTACAGATGGTACAAAAGTCATGTACTTTCTTTTAGTCCCCCCTTAAGAACTTCCACATGATTTCTGTATTTTGTCGGGGTTCAAAATGAATCAGAGCCTATTTAAGCCTGACTTATTTAAGCCCCTATCATCAAAAGTTACAAATTTTACAGGGATGGAAAATACATTTAATCCTTTGATTTAATTTTGCATGAATCTTTATTCGTGATCCAAAATGATTGTTTACCTGAAACCCGTGTTTTAACTCCTCGAATGTTTGAAGCTATACAATTAGCCTGTAGTATATTTGTAATCTTGCCTATCTATCATCATTTCTAGAGCTTGTTGAACTGCCTTGTCAAATTGTTAGGGATGATAGTGAACAGGATCTAGGCAAGGTATTATAGTATGTTTGTCCACATACCTTTATCTACATCCAATATTCTTAGGCGTGGGTCACTACTTTAATACATGTGTTTTAATTAGCTTAAATATTGTTTTCTGTGGTTTCTGAAAAAAAATCGTAAAGCGAAAAAGTTGTCAAGCCTTATAACTTGGAAGTTATTAATGCTTAAGTTTCATAGTTTTTCAATATTATTTAATCACTGAAATCATACTCCTGTACGAGTTTGGACAGTGAGGATCCTGTTTTGGTTTTTTCTTTATGTTTCTGTTGTTTTTAGTTTCCTATCTACCCAAAAAATAAATTAAGCACTGAAATGGTAAACCATACTCCCTCCATTCCAAAATGGTTGTTGTTTAAGGTAATTCACACAGTTTAAGATTCAATTAATTGATATAATATTTGACTAATGCACCCCTATTTAAAGTTGAGTTTTACTCCCTCCGGTCCTATTTATAAGTAAAAAAAAAAATCACATAGTTTAAGAAATGTAGTTAAACTAGATAAAATGCATTAAATTTGACTTAAATTAAAATAAACTTTCAAAATTACCTTTTGTTATTAGTGTTGGAAAGTGGGAAAGAGAAAGAATAATTAATGAGACACATTTTACAAGTTAGAATTAATAAGGACATCATTGGAAAAAAATAATTTAGTTCTTATAAAAATGATCAAGATTTTTCTTCTCTTTCATGCTTATAAATGGTGCCCACTAGGGTGGGTAACCTTTTTTTTTTGGTCCATCGGTGCACCACGTTTAAATACCATTGGATCAAAGAATCTTGGAATATTCTTTGATCAAACGGTTAGGATTTGATGATGATTAAAAGGGCAAAAATGGAAATCCACAATCCCTCTTCTTTCTCCCTTCCCTGTTCCTGGCGTGTCTTCTCTACCCATTCATTTGTACAGTGATATTTTGCTGGATCATTATCTCAAATGATCTTAATGCTGAATTTCAATCCAAAATAAAAAAATTGGTGGCTGGATAGGAGCCAGAATTTATAAGCCTTGGAGAACCTTTTGATCGACTATACAATTATAAAATGTTAAATGCTCAAGCTTACTTATGTCAACGTGAAATTTCTCTCATACTAAACTCAATTCATCTTTAGTATTTGAAATTTGAAGGTCGTCTTCAAACTCTTCAAGCTTCTTCCGCAATGTCAGTAATTCTTCCCCCGCATCGCAGATACACGCAGAAAGAAATTCTTCACTTGTGTCTTTTGATCAGGTCTGAATGGATCTTTACCAAGTCCCTCGGCGTACAGAGATTGGCCAATTTTAACAACAGATGACCAAGTCACTTCTAAACCTTCTCTACACATTCATTCAGAAGCAATGTTAGAACTCAGAACAATGCACTGAAAACCTAAACAGAGAAGACATCTCCGACACCTAAAAACCTAGATCTGAAACACAACCTTCATGGTATCCCTTTCTTGGTGGTAGAGAAACGCTAGATCTGAGGGAGAATCTGTTTTTATGTTCCCAGATCTGTTTCCCCTTTGAAAATCAGAAACAGTTTCCCCTCTGAAAATCAGAAACCCAGACCCTCTTCATCTCAATCACAACATTGCTTTGATTTTCTGGGACGTGAGGAAGAAGCGTAGGCTTGGAAGGGAGAAGAGAAGAGGACTGGCTATGGTGTTTTCCGATAACCGTCGGCTTGGAGCTCCTGCGATCGAGTGGGTGGCAGTAACTCGGAGCTCCGGTGACTGGAGCCGCCGTGCCTCTTTCTGACCGTATGTGGTGTTTTGGGAGGCGTGAGGAGGGTACTCAGGGTAGAGGGGAAGGGAGAAGGAAAGAAGGGAAAAAGTCTAAAATACCCCCCGGTCCACCGGTGGACCAAAATGTTAATTCCCCACCCTAGTGAGCACCCTTATAAATATGACCGGAGGGAGTATTAAAGAAAGAGAATGATAGATATTGGTTAAGTGATTGGTGAGAATTGTGATTGGTGAGAATTGAGGGTGGTAGGTGAGAGATACAATATTAAATGAGGGTATATATGGAAGAAAATGTAATAAATAGTCTTGAATTTATAAAACAACAACCATTTTGGAATATATATGAAAAGCTAAAACAACAATAAATTTTCAAAGGATTAAATGTACTAACCATTTTAATGCCTACCCAACATACTTTTGTTATCCAACGAGCTAGTCTTTTCTCTTACTTTTTTTTATAGGCAAATGTTAGTAAATTAATATATATCATCTCTCCTCAGAGTTCGAATCCTGACCCTCCATTTGCAATTATTCTTAGCTCGATCATGTGAGCTGCCCACCCCACCAAGTCATTTCTTTTACTAAACTTTGAATGGACGAAACACACGAATATCATTCATGCTGTTTTTTAAAAAAATTAAAATAAATTTACACAATACCACTTGGAGGAAGACGGAATGCCTTTAGCTACCGGATATTGAAGATGGAAATGATTTTTTTTTCCTTGTCAAAAAATGGAAAATAAGTTACTCACTCCGGTCCTTTTTATAAGAAACACTTTGGAGATTTTTCTTGGTCCTTTTTATAAGAAACACTCTTATAAAATTAAGTCAAATAATCAATACCAATGCAAAGGGACTTATTCCCAATACAAAAATATGGAGGGAAATTGCAAGCACTCAATAGGTATGATCAACATTTATGGTAATTAGCATGATTGTTCTTGTAAAATGGAAAAAACATCATTGAAATTAAGCATAGTAGTTAATTTTATAAAAAATATTAGTTTCCTTGGTTTGTGTGATTTTGTCCAAGTTTTTCTTATAAAAAGGACCGGAGAGAGTATTATACAAATTTGAAAAGTCAAATGGAAGAATATCGAACTTGGCATGGAACCGCCCAAGAATTTGATAGAAGGGCAACTATTCTGATTTTTCATGGACAGCGAGCAAGATATGTAACGATGTAGTGCGTGATGAAGTGCGGTACAGTGGTGTGATGAAGTGTGTTGTAGAACCATCTTCATCGCTCTGCAGCAATCAAGGTTGGTGCAGCGGCGCAGGGTGATGCTGTTGCAGAGCGATGAGATGGTTCTAGACGGAGCTGGATAACGACGCAATGCGTGAACGTTAAAACAAAAGGGAAACCAAAGGGAGATCGTGGTCCAAATATCAGGAAGAGGAAAATTAATACAAAACCTCCCAAACCGTCAATTTTCACTGATTTTTCTAGTTCCCTGGTTTTTCTAATTCTTAACCGATTCTCTACTCATCTAATTTTTTGTGTGTAATGAACCGATCACCAGTCTGATTCCTGAACCGGTCAACAATCCGATTCCTGGTCCAAGCAGTCGTCCATTCTGGGTTTTTAAACCATAAAATAAAATGTTATTCGATTTTAAAAGAAATATTGGGTATAAATTTATTCTACTTAGAAAATTTAACATAACTTTAGCTTAATTTGAAATTTAGGCCTTTTATGAAAGAGCTTATAACATAAATATTCATGCAACTGATTGAAAAACTTTTTTAATAACTCATAGTATACGTGTAATTTTGACCTTATTTTCATTAGTTGGTAATATTCATTTTTTACGATTCTTCTAAAGCTATGTTTAGATATGAAAAGTAAAACCCTCTTTTCACTTAAGGAGCTCAAATTAGTGATCATTTTTTTCCGTGCTTTAGAAATCAAATTAATGATCATTGAGCTATATAAACTTTACAATTATTATTCAAAATATTTATATATTATTATTCATATTTAACTTTACTTTCATTTGGTTATGCTTCAGTTGTGTTTATATTATATGGATATGATACTTTTAGTCGGAGTGTGACAACGTAAATTCTTTTCACACGGTCAACAAATAAAATTTTAAGGATGTGCCGCGTCAACTAATTTCTATGCACTGACGGTGCAAAACAGAGAAGGAGGAGAGTATGAAGGAAAACAAAAAAACACAAGCAAAAATCCACCTAAAGTGTTTAGAAAATACTCACTACAGACCTCAAGTATATAGAAAAACCTCACTAGAGAGGGAGAAATGTCCATCTAGAGTAGAAGGTATATATTCATATCCAAAAACCCCAACAAAGTGGTATCAGAGCTCTTATCCTTAAGGGGGATGTGAGTCAACAGAAAACATAATGGAAGGAGATGCATCATCATTCACAGTGAGTCAACCACCATTCTTTGGTGATGAGGAGTACGAGTTATGGGCAACAAGAATGACTACTCATCTTGAAGAGTTGGATCTTTGGGAAGCAATATAAGAAGACTATGATGTTCTTGAACTACTTGAAAATCCTATGGTGGCTCCGCGAAGGAATTGTGGAGAAAATAGAGGGAAATAATGGTGAAGAGAAATAGAAAGAAGTGAATATGAGGTAGATGGAGAAATAAGAGATGGTGTAGAGGGGGGAGAAAGTGGAACTTCCAATAGGGTGGAGAAGGAGGAGAGCAAGAAGGAAAACAAAAAGCACAAACAAAAATCCACCTCAAGTATATAGAAAAACCACACTAGAGAGGGAGAAGGCCCATCTAGAGTGAAATGATGGTGAAGGAATCATGGAGAAAATATAGGGAAATGATGTTGAAAAAAAGTAGAAAGAAGCAAATAAGAGGAGAAAGGTAGAAGGAGAAATAAGAGATGGTGTAGAGAGGGGGAAAAGGACAACTTCCAATAAAGCGAAGAAGAAGAGAGCGTGAAGGAAAACAAAAAACACAAACAAAAATCCACCTCTAAGTATATAGAAAATCCTCACTAGAGACCTCAAGTATATAGAAAAACCTTACTAGCGAGGGAGAAAGGCCCATCTAGAGTACATGGTCTACATTTATATCCAAAAAAATCAAACAAGTGGTATCATATCTCTTATCCTTAAGGGACATGTAAGTCAAAAAGAAAACACAATGGAATAAGATGCATCATCATACACGGTGGGTCAACCACCATTCTTTGGTGGTGAGGAGTATGAGTTGTGGGCTGCAAAAATGACTACTCATCTTGAAGCGTTAGATCTTTGAGAAGCAATAGAAGAAGACTACGATGTTCCTAAACTACCTAAAAATCCTACAGTGGCTCGGGGAAGGAATTGTGGAAAAAAAAAAGGGAAATGATGGTGAAGAAAAGTAGAAAGAAGTGAATAAGAGGTAGATGGATAAATAAGAGATGGGAGAAAAGGATACTTCCAATGGAGCGCAGAAGGTGAGCATAAAGGAAAACAAAAAGCACAAACAAAAATCCACCTCAAGTACATCTTAAAACCTCGCTAGAGAGGGAGAAAAAGGCCCATCTTCCAAATCTAATAAGTATTTATGGATGCAAACATAGTGAGAGGGTTCACTAATCAATAATCACAAATCGACGAGAAAGCTATAGAATCAGCAAAAAGTACGAATCCTTTGAGATCAAATTCACAAATTCAGAGGCTACACAAATGGGAGGTAAAGGATTAAAATGGAAAATAGATATGTAATCTGAACATAAGACAACATTAAGTTTCATGAATACAATTTTTGATAAGACATTAAAAAGTGTCATGTACCTAAGCACTTGCTCTTTGAATTTGAAGCCGAGAGTGAAACTAAGCTCTTGCTTCACATGTCTGCATATTTCTTTACAACACGCTCTTACAACAAGTAAAAGGGATGGCTAGAGTGTGCTGGTTTGGAAAGCTTATGAACCGCTGTATGTTGCAAGGAGTACAACAGGAAGAGTTAAATGGAACATGGGCAGCCTCCTACTTTCCTGATAGCTTAAACTTCAGCTTCAAGGCTTGTGAATTTTGAACCCAAACACTCTTGGAACATAGCCCTGTGATGGTTTCTGTGGCTTCAGTTGTCCATAAGTCATCAGGAAGAGGTGCGGAAATGTTGTTCCAAAATAAGCTCCATCAATGTCTGGATAGAGTTAAGGAAATTTGGCAAGTACATGATTCAGTATTCACCAATAACTTAAACCACAATTATAAAGCCAAAACATAGAGCAACATGCAATCATCCCAAAAATCATACACATGCCAAACAAATTAATAAAATGATTTCGGGCAGCAATATAAAAGTAAACCAGAAACACAAGGATAACTAAACTTTTTGACATTAGTGTGTGTGAGAGGGAGAAAGAGAAAAGAGGTCTTCCAAAACTTTTCCAAATTCCAAAAAGTTGTTCTCTTTTCTGCAGCTTTTTCTAAACCATATCCACTGTTTTCAGAAACTATCCCTAAGCTACAGGCTGCAGCAGCTGGAAGTACAATTGCAGATATAGTTTTTCTCGGAGAAGAAAATGTGGTATTGTTATTATAGAGTCACCAAACAATTTCAAGATATCAGACAGCTCTTAAAGATGGATCTAGATAACAAACTCTACTCCCCATAATGGCTTAACTTTAATCATTCATTGTTTCAATATTACTTTCTCTTATTCCATTATGGACCAGCATAGGCTTGTCTATATTAACAACTGTTAGAATATAAAAAGATGATCAAGATATTATAAGATACTCTAAGGTATTATGTTTTTTATATTCTAACCATAAGAATTTCCAGAAAAGTTATCGCGTTCACAGTAACTAGTTATTCTTAGATATGGTTAATCTTGCTTAGCAAGTAGTTTATAAGCTACATGCAATCCTTTTTTTCTTTTCCAGACTGCAAATACAAGCGGATATATGTAATGAGAAGTAATTGCCAAAATAAACTAAACCTGAAAGGATACATAACAAAAATACAAAACGTATATCACAGACGAAAGAATTAAACTCAAAAACAAGGAGGAAATGAGAGGCGCAAGAGAATAGAAATATTTTCAAGGTGAGACAATATATAGAAGCAGCAACTTAAATCAATAGAAAAAAAGATGAATTAAAGGTATAAGGATACTGCCTTGATACTTGGACCGAGGATAGTAAAGATCTTCACACCTAGGGCAGTATATTTTCACAGTACTTGACCTAGGAATATCTGACTGGCCAACAGGGAGGCAGGGTTGTCCAGAGCAGTAAACTCTTGGGCATCTGCCAAAATCATAATTCTTGTACTTGTCCAGCTGCAAAAGTTCCAATATCATTAACAGTGTCAATCTCCTGGATGGTAAAGCATGAAAACAACAGTAAGTGAAAGTGAAGTCTTACCATGGCAGTCATTCCTTTGCTTGTCAATACATATCGAGCATGAATCAGGCCATAAAGCATCTCTGCTGCTGATTCAATTAACTCATTCTGTTCCTCTGTGAACATGTCACCTAAGAGTTACAACCAAACCATAGCATGCATTACACAATAAAGAACAAACAAAGACCAAATAGGTAATCAGAACTACAGAAATACAAGCGTGCAATTTGAATTCAGCTTCAAGGATAATAGTTTTCACAACAAAGTAGAAAATAAACTGAGGTATCACATACACACACACAGAGACTAGAAAATATGAATGTAAGCTTACCATGAGAGGATTCAACATCCAAAATTAAATCAAGAGCATAATCATAGTATGGCACTTGGCTGCTTAATCCACATAGGTTGAAGTCATCTTGGATGTAATCATCATCAACCTCACAGAAGAATTCATTTCCTCTCAGATTGCAGAACCAAGAGATCCAAGATGTGTCATCTCCGTCAGAACCACTAACATCTGACTCTTCACTGTCCGTTTCAGATTCCTCTGCAGTCAATGCATAAATATAAGAAAACTAGCTCATAAATGCTGGAGGTAGCAACATATATATTAAGTTTCTTTCTCTCTCTCACTCTCACTGTCAACTCTTGCTACCTTTCTGTCCCCCACAACCAATATACTGACCAGTCACCATTGTCTAGAAAAGTATTATTTATGTTTGTTTGAAAGGGATACAAACAATGAACTATAAACAACAGCACAAGAAACATTACAACATAACACAGAAAAAAAGCAGATTATGAAGTAACATTTTCCTGAAGCAGAAAAGGTGGTAAAAGCACAGGGTATCAATCAAATTAATGCATTTCCACCATAGCTTTCCATTCCATTATAAAAAAAATTGAGTTCGGAAACTACTTTAAACTCTCACAGTACATGATAGTAACAGGCAATATCTGCAGATTTCACCAGCCAGATAGCATGAATCAATCACTTAAATTAACAGTACACCATGCATGATCATTAAACACCATTTCAGAGTAAAGTAACAAAACCCAATTAGGCAATGACAGAACCTTTCACATCATTCAACCCAGAACTGACATCTATCACATCTAACATTCAACAATATGAACCAATTGAAAGCTCTATCTAACTCCATCATTGAATTAAACTACAAAAGTAGCTAGACCCCACAATAATAAAAACACAAAGCAGTACAAGCACAGAAACTTAAACTAAAAGGGGTGTTTGTGAAAACAAAATTAGGTCAAAAAAGGGGGAAATTGGTAATGGGGGAAAAGATAAGATTTTGATATTGCAAATTGAAAAAAAGCGAAAATGGGTAAACAGATAGAGGTAGAACCAGAGAGATTGGAGGTTTTGGAGGCGGAAGCGGAACGAGGGTCGTTGTCTCTGGTGCTATCTTTGCCGTTGTTGATGATGGGCTTGGAAGTGGAGGGAGAAGATCGCTCGAGCTGCTTGTCGAGAACGTCGTTGATTCGCTTCCGATCCTCCGATTTGGAGGCGGAAACACCGCGCTCTTTGTACATCCTCCTCCTTCGATTACCACAACGCTCACTTGTTTGAATCCAAAAATGGATGATGATTCAATCAATGTTAACTCACTCACTCACTCACTCCTCATACCCCTTCTTCTTCTTCCTCTTCCTATAGAATTTGGATTTCGCCTCTTCTTCTTCTTTTCAGTGCCAGTTAGAAAAGAGAAAGATCCTCTAGGGTTTTGGTTTCAGGGAGAGGGACCCATACCCACGTACCAAACAAACAACACACACCCACACCACAATGCTATTTGTATTTGTCAACTACAAGCTAGCCCATTTACAATCCGGTCCAATCCCACATAGGCACATACTTCTATCTCACTTGGATTTGGATTTTCTACCATCATAGGATATTGTGTAATTAAGGAGCCGGCATTTGCCGCAAAACGCGTAGATCAACCGGCGCTTCTAGGTTAAGTGGAGGAGGTTCGAGTTCATATGAATGCAGTTGTGTTAAATAATTGGTAATGAGAGCTTTGGCTGTTGTTTACGGTGGTCTGATTTATTTTCTCTCGTCGGAGGATGCCTGTGATTTAAATAAAAAAAAATAAAGTAGTTAAGAGTTTGGAGTAGTTCGATCATGATTGGAAAACTCATTTTTCAAATTGAAATGTAGATGTGAAATAGGTAGCTAAGAACATGAGTCGTCCAATTTCGATCAGAGACGACAGTAAACTATTGATTGCAAGAATGTAAGAATTTATTAATTGCAGAAAATCTAAATCGGTTTAAGCTTGAGATATTTTAGTGGGGCTTAATCCTGTCTTTTAAGATGAAATATGAGTTTTCTCGACATTTATCAAAGATCAATTTGAGTAAATTTTCTAGTTACTTGACTCGCCCCTTATATATGACAATATTTATTATTTATAAATTTTACATTTTATAAAGGGTTAAACTCATTATATATTTATCGTTTCCGTTGATGATTGGTTCTTTGAGTACGGTATTCTTTACCTGGTATTATCGACTAGGTCCATGTTGCTGGACCAGATAAAAAAAATTACAAATTTTTATCCACTATTAGATATAACTTGTGCAATAACCCGTGCGCTGCACGGATTTTATGTTGTAATTTTTTAAATTATAAATAAGTTAATCGTGTATGTGTTAACCGTGTAATAATATATAAAGAAAAAAATGGAATAAATAAATGAAATTGTGTTGAATACATTAAAAATTTTCAAAAACTTCCTTAAACAATACATTTACAGTATTGGTCTGTATTTTGCCCACATCATCCAGTATACAAAGTTTAAGACCCTTTCTTGAGCTTACTCTAGAGAGAGCTACATATAACTGATCATGAGTGAAGACAAGCCTTGGAAGGAAGAGCCCAACCTGAGATTGTATTAATCCTTGGCTTTTGTTTATGGTCATCGCAAAGCATAATGCAATTGAAAACTGTCTTCTTCTGAATTTAGCTGGAAATCTGGAATCAGAAAGAAGCAAGTCCATTCTTGAAATATGCACTTTGTTATTAGAATTTGTTCGCGTGATAACAGTTGCACCAATAAAACGTTCACCAAGTTCATCCACAATTAACTTGGTTTCATTGCATAAACGTGCTGCTTAGTCTATATTTCTCAAAAGCATGATTGGAGTACCAACTTTCAATAATATTTTGTGGTTAGACATTCTGAACTTTAGTGTCGTTCAAAAATCCTCATCAGATCACTTACCTCAGATTTCAGAATCCTCATCAGATCGCAAGGCAGAGTCAAAGCTCAGATATAAGGTGCAGCTATCATGCCAAGCATGTAAGTGTTTATCATTTCAACAGCCTCCAGTGTAGGGCCAATATTGCTTTATCTTGAAAGAATTGCGAGTCTTTCATTTTTTGCAGATCTGGCAGGATTTGAACATCATACTCTCATGCTATGGAATCAGGATGATCGTCATTTACAATTTAAGAACCCAATATGCAAACTCTTTGATTTCTTTTGCTTCATCAGTCGTCTCAATTGTGGTTAGCCGCATGTTCTTAGACAATTTCATAACTTTGCAATGCTTCCACAATGAGAAAGAGTTTACAGTAGTTTCCACAAATTCTTGTCTGCTTCCTCTAGTTATTACAGATAGTATTTGTCTAAAATCACCTCCAAGTATTACTACGTCTCCTCCAAAAGGTTTATGTATGTTGTCTTTATTTTTCAACCTCATTAAATCTCGGAGTGCAACGTCTAGAGCATTGAAACAATACTTTTTCAACATTGGAGTTTCATCCCACATAATAAGGTTTGTTTCAAGTAGAAGTTTTGCTCGTAGACTTCTCTGTTTTATATTACATGTTGAGGTTTATGTAGCATCTAATGGAATGCAAAATTTACACTGAGTTGTTCTGCCTCCAGGCAAGAGTAATGATGTTATGCCACTAGAAGCAACATTAAACACAATTAGTCCTCTAGATCTAAGTGACGCGGATAAGGTGTTTCAGACAAAAGTCTTTCCGGTTCCACCATAACCATATAAAAAGTAGAAGCTTCCTTAGATTGACAACACAGATGTGACAACCATCTCATATACAGACTTTTGCTTAGGTGTAAGCATACTAAGCAACTCTTCATATTGTACCTTTAATGCATATTTGTCATATTTTAATTCATCGACAATAAATCTATTTTCAAATTGCAGGACTTCGTCATATTCTGGAGTTGTAATCATTTAATGACCTACCATTTCTTCGGAGAAACTTCTCAATTTCAGTGATACATAAATTTTTCAAATTAGCATCTGCGATTCATAGTCCTGCAATCGAGAATGAAGAGTAACTAATGATTTAACTGTATCGAATATAACTAATGTTGTTCACACACTTTGCATAATTATATCGCGCAACGTGATTTTTTAAAGTTTTGAATTTCAATTAAATTAAATCCAAGCAATAATTATATTATTATAGCAACATTTCAAATCTTAGTAATATAACTTGAAAACCTACATACCTGGATTATGAAATGTTTTTCTTCTATGGTATAGAATCTCTTATGATAAGAGAAGTCAGAAAGCGTCTCAGACATCATTAGGTTTTGAGATTGAATTCATCATTAACATTCTTATAAAGAGTTTTATCATTTGTCTCCGGAAGCTAAATTAGAGACTTCTTTAATTGCGTCTATATATTCTTTGTCATCTGTTAGCAATCTCAATTGATCGCATACTTCCTTAAAAGTATTACATGTTATTTTCTTCACCGTTCTGATACTTCTATATGTTACCAATCTCAATGTCTTTTTTCTTGATTACAATCGTTGCTTGCCTTCTTCTATACTGCGGGTAGCCTTCTTCGTCAATAGTGGTGGTCTTTTGAAATTTTTTTTGGAAAGAATCTAGTGCGCCTACCCTTCTCCATGCACGGTGATTTTTTGTTTGCAATACCACACGATCCATGTATCATGAAGTTAGAAACTATAGCGTGCAACTTGGGATATAACACTGGATCAGGAAGCTCTGCAGATATGACTTTGTCAATATCGTCCCCAGTCTTCAACTTGTTCTCTCCTTGCAACCAAATCAGTATGTGCGCATGAGAAAGTCCTCTTTTCTAAAAATTCAATTGTATACATACTAAAAGAACATATTGATGATTAAAAAAGTTTCTCTGACAACTTCACACAATCTTTAGTTTATTACAAATTACAATCATATTCTTTTTCTCAAAAGAAGATGAAAAGTAGAATAATTCAAAAGTGGGTTTTCATGTTAGCACCCATGAATCATGCTTATAGACAGTTGGGAAGGAGTCATTGAAATGAGTTGGTTGATAATAGTGTGAGGAGGGTTGAGCCTATTGAGGGGGAGTATAGGGTCATGACTAAAGCTCATCAAACTTGATCATTTAGGAAACATATGGGATGGTGGAGGAATGAAGGTAGCGAGAGGACATCTATATCAACGGTTTAGCATAGCAAATCAAGCGCGATCATCCTAGTTGGGATGGATTATGTTTTAGGTGGTATTTTGGTGGGTGGGTTTGGTTTTTTTGGCTACCATAGTATGGTCTTGTTAGGGTGGGTGTTTGTTTACTCTGACTCTTTTGTTACCTTTTAGGTGACTTGTGTACATTCATCTTATTTTATTTCATCAATAAAGTTTTCTTTAAAAAATTATATTTGAAATTTGATATTTAAAAAAATATTTTATGTGCACTCCACGTGCATTGCAAGACTAAAATAATAATTTTATGAGTTGTGCGATGGTGAGTGTAACAAATTTAGGTTTTGGTAAAGGGATGTAGATTTGGATGAGCAGTGCGGTGAGAGGAAGCTTTCAAGATTCAATAACAGGGAGTAGGTTTTGGCAAAGGGATGTAGATTTGGATGAGCAGTGCAGTGAGAGGAAGCTTTCAAGATTCAGTAAGAAGGAGCGATGGTTGTAGGTAGCTTCACCATGGAGCTCATGACAATGAAAAATGATAACCTTGAAGTGGTGGAGATGACAACGCCCGAAAACTTGGTGGGTCGCCGAAAAACTTGTTGGAGTCATCGCCAAAGATGACAATGTCGGCCGAAGAACTTACGGTGCCTTCAAGAAAGAAAAAGAGTTAATTAGGAGGGAGAAGAGAGAAGAATTATAATCTTAGAATTGCATTGGTAAAACTAATTGAATCTAAACCATTGATTTTTTTTTACTGAAATTGCAAACCCTAATTAGACCTGATTACCCCCTTTTAGAGTCACGTGAGAAGCATGTGACTTGTCTAGTCATCAAGCTCTCTGAAGAAAGTCACGTGAGACACACGTGAGTGAGCCACATCAGCTTCTAACGTTAGTTTTCTCACGGAAGGTAAACGACAGACCAAAAGTGTAATGACATGTATAGTTGGAGGACGTTTTTAGCTAATTTTGAAGTTTGGGGACGATTTTCGCAAGAAGGCAATAGTTGGGGGACCAGAAGTGCAATTAAGCTTATATACAAAGGTATTCTTTTTCCAATATCAAAAGGTATTTATTAAAATGTACCATGGTGGGTGACTAAAATACAATACCCAAAAGTAATCCATGTACTTTGATAATATTTCACATAAAAACATTGTTAGGCTGGTAAGAATCAGCCTATTTGAAACCTCTGGAATATAATGATCCAAAAAGAAAAACAAAAACCTCCTCAAGTTCCAGTAGAATGTGGTGCCATGCCTACTTAATCATACAAGATAATATACTTTGCATTCAAATATGTTACATATTTTACTATCTTTGAGCCAATAAATCATACAATGGCATAAGCATTTGACTCTTCAGTCTGACCTTTTGTTACCCCTCTGGTCTTATCCGATCGTAAATATTTTGAGCTTTCTAAAATTTGAACCCTTCACCAAACTTACACACAACAACATTAACTGGTGGGTGACTTCATAAATGCACCCACATGGATAGAGACATACACTAACATGTTCATATAATCAGAAGCCAAGATGTAAATCCTTATGTAACTTGAACCATCTTTTGGCACTTTTGCCTTACACATTGTAACTTTGCTCTATTGTTCTAACTCTTCCTATACACATAAAATAAAAAGCAGCCACTAAACGTGAGGAACCTATTTGCTCCACAATCTGCAATCAAGTTCAATGACAGAAAGTGGTTCCAGACAGGAACCTCCGAGCTGTAATAAGAGGGGAGAAGAGGAAATGTACCATAACTTAATTAGCAATCAAAATTCAGAGATCTCATTCTTTTTGCACCTTCTCTTTGCTTTGTCATGTATAATAATATTCTCCGTGCAACGTGTGATGAAGGATGACACAGAGATGAAATGCTTTTCTACCATCACAAGACTAAGGATATGATTGGAACCATTTATTGTTATGGTGGATCCTGTTTTGCACAGCCTTTACAGCTGCGACTCTAGCTGCGGTTGCTGCTTTATTAGCTGCGGCCACTACTTTATTCACCCTTTCATCCGCCTTTTCCAAATTGTAAGCCTTGCCAGCAGCACAATGTGCATCCTGCTCAGAATGAGACAAGTACTAATAAGTACAACATTTCTCATAAAGGAAGGAGGCTTCTTCCTGATTTCATTATTTCAATGTCCTTTATGATAAAATCAGGAAGAAACAAGGAGATCAACTATTAGCATGTTGATTACAGAAGCTTCTCACTAGAATTGATTCTGTCTTTAGCATCAATTGGAGAAGGATTTCCAAAGATGCACTATAATGAGCACTAAAGAACACATGATTATATCAAAGTTTTAAATTTCTTTTATATATATATATATATATATATATATATATATATATATATATATATATATATATAAGAACAACTTCCTTCCTCATCCCTATATATATATATAAAAGAACAACTTCCTTCCTCATCCCTTTCTTATCCAAACTTCTACCTTTTAGTATTTTTGGTAGAAGTTTTGTATTGATCCATCATAAGTGCAAAAAGGACTATTACCTGGACCGCTTTTAAAACTTTGGCATGGTCCACTGCACATGGAGACCCGGTGTTACTGTTTTGCCTTTTAGGATCATCAAGAATCCCATTCTGCCAGTGACCACATTGTGTTTCCCCATTTCTGAATGTGTACATTCCCAGTCCTTGTCTTCTTCCTTCGTGCCATGCCCCCTCATATCGATGACCATTCTGGAATTGATACACTCCAAAACCATGCATCTTGTCTGCAAAATATTCCCCAGCGTATATGTCCCCATTTCTGCAGTAACACAAAAAATCACCATTAACACCCAGTCAATAGAGAGATATTTCATACTTGTTGAGTAAACCAAACCTTCCAACCCCAATAGTTCTTTTGTAATGCATTAACTAAATGTAGAAACCTTAAAATACTACAGAATTAGTGACAATAACAGCATTATACCTCCTTCCAGATATAAAGGGTGTAAGATCGAAGAAGAAAGTTAGACAGAGTTCGGAAGTTATACAGTAGCTTAGAAGTACTTTAAAATGTTACAAAATAAGAGATTCAATATTCCAATCCCTTTCCAAGTAAAATT
The DNA here is from genome assembly GCF_012489685.1 of Lotus japonicus. Lineage (NCBI taxonomy): Eukaryota > Viridiplantae > Streptophyta > Magnoliopsida > Fabales > Fabaceae > Lotus > Lotus japonicus. The sequence goes on from NC_080044.1 coordinate 44,647,668, forward strand.
GATTGCACATAATATTCTTGATACTCGGTCAAGTTTTCCTATTTAGCAGAAACAGGAAACAAATTAAACATCCTTCCAGCAGATCGTCAATAACTTAGAAGTTAGAAAGCAATGGTCTACTAGAAATGTAGCATGGACATCTTTGATCTATTGACACATGCTTACAGACAGGCAGAGCTCTGTAGCAAGAAAGTTGAGAAGTATACAGAACATTTGATTAAATTATTGCCTGGTGGCTAGCTAATGAGAAACTAGACCAACCCTTTTCATTTCTGATATTAAATATTATAAGTAACTGATTCAAGTTTCAACACCAGACTAAAAGATAAAAAGAAAATCTATCACGTCACTGACGTCAGCCAGTCAACAAGATGTTGTTGGCATTTTTGTTTGGCTAACTGCAGAGCACAGTAAAGCGAAATCAATATCCCCCTAAACTTGTTAAACAAAATTGGCAAGGTAAACAAATCAAAGTTGTTTTTCATACATAGGTTATTGACAATTTGAATGCTCATATTTTACAACCAAAACTTTATACCAAAAAAGGGTCCTAGAATCACAATAACTATCGTATGTGAAGACTAACAGACTTGCTATGGGTAATTTATGAAGTCATAAGAAGCATTGGTAATATGCCATATAGGATAATGGATATACATATTGTCCAATAATGCTCTGACACCTACCTGTCCGAGCCAGATGAACAAGAAAACAAAACTGGCTTGAATCAGACGCACACATAAGTTGCCGTATCAACCACACTTTAGGAAATGCTCAACAAGTTACAACCAGAAAAATTTGCACTAAACAACCCGAGAATACTAAAACTATACAGAATCTCAAGTCTCTTAACTCTATATCTTCCATGTTGTGTTTCAGTGGCAAATTCACGACCAAATGAAACTGTTAGTTAGTTGGTTACAACTACGAGCTAACAAACCTAAGAACCAAACCTAACTCTAAACTCCAACCCAGGGATTTGTGACCAATTATTCCATTCTTACACGCTTGGTGAAGAATAAAACATTAACTACAACAACACATGTAGTTCTGCTAAGGGGGAATAACCAAAGTTTGAGCTGAAAAACAAAGACTCACCTGAAATGGTACTGGCCTATTCCATGCTTGACACCCCATTTAAACTCCCCAGCATATCGGCTCCCATCACTGCAAGTGTGAATTCCAAACCCATGACACTGGCCATTATACCACTCACCAGCATAAACATCACCACCATAAAACCTATAGATTCCAATTCCATGCCTCAAACCCTGCCTATACTGCCCGCGATACCGGCTCCCTCTCGCCCATGTCTCAACACCATACCCATCATACTCTCCATCAACCCAATCACCCTCATACCTCCCACTCATATGATAGTGATACACCCCACTCCCAGAACTCTTCCCCTTATGAAACTCACCCTCATACACATCCCCATTGCCATAAACCTGCACCCAAGACCCCGAATTCAACCCTTTCACTTCCTCTGACTTCGACCCAATAGACCAAAGCACAGGCTGAGAAGAATTTGCAGAGGCAAAAGATGAAGAGAGCTTCACTGGCAACGATCGAGCGAGGAAGAGACGAATCGAGGGTAAACGAGGGAGTGCCAAATTGAGAGAAATCAAAAGCGCTCCAGAGAAAGAGAGCACGAAGATGAAATCCAAAAGGCTAGGGTTTGAAATTAGAAAGTAGAGGGTAGGAAGAGGGAGGAAGATGAGGAAACGGAAAACGGTGAGAAGCTTCAAAGTTAGAAACTTTGAGCAAAAGGGTATCGTAAATAATGGAGAACGGTGATGATGGTAGGTTCTCTTGTGCGGTGAAGAGAGTAGAGGAGTTCGAGATGGTGATGATGATGATGATGAAGATGGGTTTGAATTTGATGATGGTGGTGGTGGGTGGTGTGAAGAGGAAGAAAAGGGTGGCGAGAAATGGGTTTGGTTTTGGTTTTGGTTTTGGATTGGAGATGAGGAAAGTGGAGTGGAAATTGAATCGGAAGAGAGTTGAATGTTATCTTTTCCGATTTGAAGCTCAGATTTGAGGTGCTGACGAATTAACATAACAGAAAATTAGGTACTGGTGTTTGTGTGTGTGTGTGGCTCTTCTCTTCTGTCTATGAATCTATGAATCTGTGTTTTGCAATTGTGGTTTGGTTGTTCTTCTTCAATCTTGGTTTTGTGATGCTACAACGTTGCTGGATGCTGCTGCTGTTTCTAGCTTTGGTTTTGTTTGATTTGGAGAAAACAGTGTGTGTTTGTTTTGGCCTTTTGAGGCTTCAATGGGATGAAAAGTGGGATTTGGAAACCGGCGTGTGGTATGAACAAAAAGGGGGAGTTGGGTTTGGGGCCTCCCCTATGGGGCTGTGCGCCCCACCCTTTTTTTTTAAACCCAAAAGTGCCCTACGGAAAGGTACTTTCCGTATTCAATTTAACTGAATACGGAAATGTACTTTCCGTATTATATTTTGATGACTACGGAAAGGTATTTTCCGTATTTAACTCTGACAGGATTCCCCCTTTTTCCACCATTACTCCTCCCTCACCAACCTTCACCAACCCCTCACCAGCCCCCCTGAACCTCCTCAATGCCTCCAGACCACCCTCTCTCTCACCCTCTCCTACCTCACTTTCATTCCCAAGCTCTCCACCACCATCCACTCCTTCATTTCCCAAGCTCTCCACCACTACAACAAGTGTTGTAGTAGAGGTAAGTCTATGTGTTTATTTGTTGTTATTTTGTAGGATTAAGTAGTGGAAGTAGTTAGATTAAGTAGTTTAAGTAGTTAGATTAAGTAGTTTAAGTAGTTAGAAGGATGGGTTTTTGAATTCTGAGTCGTGATATAATACGGATTGTTATCTTCCGTATTGAATATGGAAAGGTACTTTCCGTATTCAGTATGGAAAGTAACAATCCGTATTCGGTATGGAAAGTATATTTCCGTATTGAGTATGGAATGTAACTTTCCGTATTCTCTTCCAGGGATGACAGATTCATTTTTCTTTGGTGAGTCACAATTGATTGAAGCTGGATTTCACAATGGTCAACCTGAAGAGGCCACTACAGAGGTGCCACCACCAGCATTTGTGCCCCCGTGTATAAGTATAGATGTCTCGCATTTATTTGCAACTGATCAGGTATTCTTTGAACATATTTTTGCATTGTTTTGAGAGTGTAATATATCAATTCTTATTATGTCTTGATCACCCTTGTAATCAATTCTTATTATTATAACAGATTTTCCCTACCCGTGATGATCTTATCAATTGGGTTCATGGAATTGCGATTGAAAATGGATATGTTACGTTGATCACAAAGTCAGATTATGGTGGGAATGGAAGCAGAAAAGCTTATGTTATGTTGGGGTGCGAGAAGCATGGTAAATATGTTCCTTATAGAGACCCTGACCTTGTTGAAGGGACGAGATCACAAAAGACAGGTTGTCCTTTTAGACTAAAAGGACGACCTAGGAAAAATGGCATAGATAGAGATTGGCGGCTAAAGGTGATGGAAGGTATACACAACCATGAACCAGCTAGGTCACTACTTGGGCACAATTTTGTTGGTCGTCTAAAACCCGGAGAGAAGGAGCAAGTGGGAAAAATGACAAGGAGTTGGGTTCCACCGAGAAAGATGTTGTTGACTTTGAAGGAAAACAATCCTTCAAACTTGACTACCATATCTCAGATTTATGGTGTTTGCAAGAGGTTAAGAAAATCCCTCCGCGGGGGATTGACAGAAATGCAACACTTGTTGAAGAAGTTGGACGGTGACAAGTATGTCCACTTTGAAAGACATGAGCCTGGATCGGAAGTCATTAGGGATGTATTTTGGGCTCATCCAAATGCTATCAAACTGTTCAACACATTTCCATATGTAGTGATTATGGATTGCACATACAAGACAAACAAATATGCAATTCCCTTGCTTGAGATTGTTGGACTGACTTCCACAGATAAGACATACTCCATAGCCTTTTGCTACATTGTTAATGAGGGCACAGATGACTACGTTTGGGCACTGGAGTGTATGAGGTGGTACAAATAAAATATCATGAACAAAAAATCACAATTGAATGGAAAATAAAATTCAAACTTACCACTGCACTGAACTCCTCCCTCCTATCATCAGGGATGATGAACCGATGGGACACAGCGCTGTACCACCTCATGTAATCCTCCACAGCCTCTCCCGGATATGTAGCGGGGATCCCCTGAGGGCGGAGGTGCGGCGCAAACTCAGCAAAGGCAGCATCTGCGGTCTCAGCAAGGGACCCAGACGTCTGGATCTCAGAGGGGTGTCGAGGGACATCCTGTATGAAGCCAAACTGGCGCAGAACCCTCTCTGGTAGATGCCGTCGAACAACACGGCCAAATGGCGACCGGATGTAGCCAGAATACATGGCCCTCGGATCCCGTGGTCGATGAGCCCGATGGTCCTCAAATGGGGTCCATATAACGTCATCCACCGTCAGCTCATCGAGCATGACTCGCCTCTCATCAAGGCCTGCATGCCCGACCCGGGACATAGCCCACCGCCGCGCCCTAGGCTGGTCCTGCGAGTACTCCGGATCCGCCCTACGGATAATGACGCGGTCAGAAAGGTACTCGTAGACCCATCCTAGCAGGAGCGAGCTAAAACCTCCCATCTGGGCCGTCCCCCTCCTGGACGCTCGACTAAGCTGGTCGTATAGCGTAGCAAGCGCAATCGCGCCCCACGCGTACTCGCACACTCGACCAAGATCCTCCAACATCCCTATCCAGTAGACGGTCGTATGGTAGCCTCCGCTCTTGCTAGCAAAGAGCGTGGCGCCTAGCTGGTTCACCAGCCAAATCCGTGCAGCGTCCTCATATCGGTGCTCTACAATGAAGTGAATTAAGTTAATAGTTTATAACAATACAATAATAATAGATACAAAGACAATACAATAATAATTAAGACATACCCGCCAACGCAGCCTCATACCGGGTCTGCAAGACCCCAAAGCGAATAGTCTGGGACCTATTCGTATCAAACTCAGCCTCATAAATACCAACAGATCCTCCCATCAACTGAGCACAGAGCGCTGCACACTCGTCCCTCTCCCCCCTCCCAGGCGTATAGAACCTCGACCCCATGGGGAGATGGAGAAGAGCCGACACGTCGTCCAAGGTGATAGTCATCTCCCCGAACGACATGTGGAAGCTACTAGTCTCCTCATGCCATCGCTCCACAAGGGCCAAAATAAGGCCTGCATCTGTCACCGGGTAGCTGCAATAGGGTAGCTGATGAAGACCCGTCTGCTCAATCAACTCTCGAACCCGCCTGTGACTGTCTGAATCACCATCACAAGCAAGGTTCCAAACCTTCCCCCCAGCTGTGGCCACCTTCAACTGTCGACGGTCCACATACCGCTCGTCTGTGCGTAGGAGTGCATGCCACGCCCAGGGAGCCTTGTGATCAGCATAATGGGTGAGGAGCGATAGCTCAACAGGCCCCCCCGGAAACGACGGCAACCTCTGGATCAGGTCCTCCTCGCCACCCTGTGCCCCCTGCTCCCCCTGCTCTGGCGGCAGGACATCAGCATCAACAGTAGGCGGAGGAATACTATCCTCGTCAGATCCTCCCATGCCGGATGAGGCCTCGCCTGATGACTTCTCGCCGGAAGACTCCTCGCCTGAGGACTCCTCGCCTGAGGACTCCTCGCCTGATGACTCAACCATGGGAGAGGGCGGAGAAACAACTGTAGGTATCTCAACCGTGGGAGACGGCGGATAATCAACCAGAGGAACCTCAATCATGGGAGACGGCGGAGAAACAACTGGAGCTGAAGCCTCCACCGCCTGAGAGGTTGCAGCATGATCGCCGCGCCGGCTAGAAGCATGTAACCGCCGGTGTCTATCCTCAGTAGCCCCGACATCCTCACTAGAAGCATGAGACCTCTTTCTGTTCTTCATTCTCACTATATATTCAGAGCAAACATTCACTATATATACCATTTCAGCCATAGACAGAAACATGATGCAAGCAAATGGAAAATTCCTAGAATTTTATAAGTACATAGATGATAATCGGATCTTCTGTGGATTATGCATGCTTGGATCAACTTTTATTTTCCTAATAATCAATTATGGCATCTAGAAACTACTCACAAATGCTTTGGAAACCTTCTATAATTGATTCTGAACCCAGAATCAATTATAAGTGTTGGGTTTGGTTCTGAGATGAATACGGAAAACGTTTTTCCGTATTCAATACGGAAAACCATGTTCCATACTGAATACGGAAAACCATTTTCCATATTCAATACGGAAACCTGTGATCCGTATTTACCCAGAAACACCATTAACGACAATGAGCTATCGGCCCTAAACCCAAACCACATTCAAGACATTTCAGCCAACAATACCTCTACACAAGCAACAATCGACTACCCTAGGGTTCAATGATTAACATAATTTCAAGTTAAATGGGGAAAATCCAAAAATCCTTACCTCTAGGTTTCAATTCTGAGAATGGGGTTGTGAAGAGCTTTGATGGAGATGATGGAACCTTTCAAGTACACGGTTCAAGCAAGGGGAGCGACAGAGATCGAAGGTTGAAGAGGGGAGAAGAGCTTGGCAAAATACGGAATGAAGTTTGAAATGGGTTTGAATAAACCCTTGCCGGTTTACATACTAATATAATACGGATATAAGACTTCCGTATTGAATACGGAAATGTTGCTTCCGTATTCTATTAAAGGGGGGCGTTCCAGTAATTTCCCCACTTTAAGTGGGGCGGGGAGCCCCATAGGGGGGCCCCAAACCCAACTCCCACAAAAAGGTCATGTGCTGTGTTGGATTTTCCAAAATGCCACTTATATACAATCCTATCGTATGTGAGGATTAAATTCTAGTTGTGCCAATTGCAACTCATGTTGAGAGAGAGGTACTATGCAGTGCAGTGATATCTACAGAAATAAAAACATTAGGATTGTTGTGGGGATGCGTTGAATTTGGTTACATTAGGCGACACGTAATCATATCAAAATCTGATTCTATGACGGTTATATTCGTTATTTAATTTGGGGCGTTAATGGAAATTAATTGAGATTGAATGGTCATTCTTTGTGAGCTGGAATATATTAATGATGTTCTTTATATTAATTTCATGAACAAATATACCAAAAACTAAATGGAATATGATTTGGTTAATCCATAGCCGACCGTAGCGACTAATTCTATCATCCTGAATACTTGCACTAAATGTTAAACGGCCGAACAAAAAATATACTTTATTCTCATGGACGCTGATCAAACTCCTGACCTTATAATTACAGGAAAAATAATAATTCATTTTTAAGTGAATCGGTAGCATATGATTGATTATTTCATCTCAATTAATTTTCTTCTTCTTCTTCTTCTTCTTCTTCTTCTTCTTCTTCTTCTTCTTCTTCTTCTTCTTCTTCTTCTTCTTCTTCTTCTTCTTCTTATGAGGAGAAGCTTTTTTTAAATAAAATTTGAAATTCTTTAATTGGAAAGATCAGACATAACTACATCCAATATGTGAGGACAGACACATTTCCCTTCCAAATTGAATTATGACAATAACATAGCTGTAACATGTGCTAAACTGTTGTGTTGTCTATAAATGTGGACAAAGAGAGGATAGCAGCTTCCTCCTCAAGGAGATGCTATCATCAGTTATGTGTTTACTATCAAGGTAGAGCTTCTCATATCCTCTAGTAACAATGCAAATTGATTCCATGTGAAGACTAGAGAAACCAAATTGGAAAGCTAGTTTTGTTGGGGGAGACAGGGGAGCCCATGGGCCGAGGAGTAAGACACTAAGAGATATCGACGCCACATTTTAACCCAAAACCGTAAGGCATTAGGTTTATGGGTCACATCTCTTATAAAGTTTTCTCCTCACACACACTTAACCAATGTGGAACTCTAACTTCGCACTTTAATTCTCAATAATCTCCCCCTCAAATGTGAAATCACCTCCACATTATCATGGCCCCCTCCACGGAAGCATATCCACCCTTGTACCGGCGTTCGTCAACGGAACCCGCCGCCTAGCCACACTACTATGAAGACTTCCGATACAAGGAGCCGTTACCATGGTCCCACGAACCATCGGTTCTGATACCATTTATTGGGGGAGATAGGGGAGCCAATGGGCCGAGTAGCAAGACACCAAGAGATATCGACGCCACATATTAACCCAAAACCTTAAGGCATTATGTTTATGGGTCACGTCTCTTATAAAGTCTTCTCCTCATCCACACCTAACCAATGTGGGACTCCAACTCCGCACTTGAATTCTCAACATGAGAGTCCACCTTAGAGTTAGTGCTTCAGTAGTATAGGTATCAACTCTCATCTTAGCTCAGCTAGATCAGCCATAGAGATGCACCCCTCATGGATCTTGACTGCACATCCAAACCCAATAAAATCCCCTTTAAAGCTAGCATCCACATTAAGTTTTAGAGTGCCTATAGGAGGAGACAAATTTCGATCTCTTTGTGTGTCTCTGTTGGATTTACCTTCAGAATTGTGATGGATAAATTCCTTATCAATGTAAGTCGCAACCTAAATGGTTCTAATAGGACATGTCAACCTTCTTGAGAAGCAAACTTCATTCATAGATTTCCATATAGACTACAACAAGTGGCAGAGTAGAGACACATGATTAGTGTTTTTGTTACAAATTAACTCCTGAAACCAATATGTGATCTCAATACCAGAGATAATCTAGGAAGACATGTTAATTGTATCATTGACAGAGTGGATTTCAACTTCCCTTATCTTGCTACTTTCTTTTAGTCCTCCCACTGCGTTGATGGGTCTGTGTCACCTGCAACAGTTGGTTTCTGTCTGATTGAAATCTAGTAGTAGATAGGTTTGTTTAGGACATCATTTCCCGACCGTATTCATGACAACAATTGCTTTTCATAGTCCAAAGCTTGTGTGTGCTTTTGTTTTGAACTCTTTTCTCCAACTAGGAGTTGTCAAATAATAGATTGGGAGCTTCATGTATGTCGAGTTCTAAACGGATACGTGCGCAAGATAGGAAAGTCTATGTATCTCTCGCTTTCTCATCTCCTGTTCAATTGTTTTTTCTTCCTAAATCCTACACCTTATTGAATCTCGTCGTAATCGTCGCTGGGGGAATGGTATTTGCCCATAAGAGCTATAGGGGCGAGGTGCTTGGATTAGCATGTCAAAATCACCAACTTTCATAGTTCCACCTCCGAAAAGAAAGGGTCGAGAGTGCCCTTCTATCTTGAATTACATAATTTTCAAAGCCTCATCTTTCTTAACGTTCATTCATAATGACACTTTGAAAGAGAATGCATGTTCTGATGCTTGCAGGGTGAGAATCTACTTCCCCTTCAACAAGAAGGAGTACTAAACCAGATCACTCTAGCAAAATCACATTCGAGGAACAAGTGTTGTAAAGACTTAGTGTTGTACTATGTGAGACCCAAGTTTTTAAGCTTAGAATAAATTAATTAAATTCATATTCACGATTAGGTTTCGATGTATCGTGACGGAAACCTGAACAAGTGTTTACCAAATGGACTAAATTTATGAAGGAGAAAGTTCAGGAAAAGACTAAGAATAGTATTAAAGTCGATATAAGTTATAACGCGAGTCTTATACACTTACGCCTAGGGCAAGAGCGTTAGTAAACGATTAATTTACCCTTAAAGCACTATAGGTACTAATTCCAAAAATCTTCAGAGAAATGTTAGAATTTCTCTTAATCTTTTCCATGACAAGCGTTTCGATACGAAACCCTGAGATATACGAACGTCCGATTCCAATTCTCGGAGGTTTGCCGAAACTAAATCCCTGATAACTCAAGAAACTTAAAATAAACGGTCGATGAAGACTTTTTCTATTCGGAGCTTCAAACGAAGATTCCACACGCATACACATATTTCTTTCGAGGTTTCTAATCTTTCTTCAGAAAGAAGTTTTCTCATCCGACATCAACTGCAAAAAGTAACTTTTCGGGTTAAATCGATTCACACCGACTTTGAATCGTTTGATTTAATTCCAAGAAACCTATTCTGAGTTTTGGAATTCTGTCGCCAGAATCTATCTTAGAATTAACAGAGGAACGCGCAGGAAAAATCAGAATCGCGAAATTTTCATTTTTCCGCATTTTCCATAAACTATAAATAGCTTGAAAAAAAATCAAAAAAAATCCCACACCACCATAGCCAAACCCGCGAGCTTGAGGAAGGAAGGGGAGGAAGAGATTTTCGCCGTTTCTTGCCTGATGGTTGCACCGTTCGTTGCTACGCGTAGACCTCGAGGTATAGATGCTATTCCTTACTTCTGATCGTCAATTCTGTCGCTTTTCTCTATGTCTTCCTGTGCTCAAAGTTTTGAGCTTTTTGTAAAACTGTCCAAATAACTTGATTCCAGTGTCTAAACTTATTGCCTACATGCCCAAGAGCATGAATATCCGGTTGTTTTCTGCTGAATCTCGCCGAATTTCCGCCGAGTTTCAATTCTGCTCAAAAAACCCATTTTTGGCCAAAGCTTCGTTCTTTGGATTAAAAACTCTTGACTGAGCTTAGTGTCAGTAGGATTAGTTGTTATAAATGTCGTTAGGAACACGCTCATCGAATTTATTTCTCAAAATTCCGACTTTGAGTTTTCAGGCTAAAAACACTGACCAAAATACCCCCGTGTTAGTTTTCGACCCGATAATTTTTCTGAGAATTTCCCTGGCCTAGATATCGCCTAAGAATACCTAGGAATTAAATTAGATCGAAGAAAAAGTTCGAGAAACCCTATTTTGATAGTGGCCGAAACTTATTTGGTAGGGTACCGTGTCCAAAAATAATTTTTTGGTCTGTATGACCTGAGTTATAGCGTAGCTCTCTCCGTTGTCGAAATTTTGGCTTTGGTTTCGTGTCATTCTGAGTTCTGTAGCTCGAGTTATGGATGTTTTAGCGAATAAAGTGTTTTTGTACAAAACTTGAATCGAGTCAAAACTCATCCATTCGGGGAAAGCCCTTCCATTCGTGCCTAAATGTTGTTCTCAGAAGCTTCTTGAGCTTTGTCTAATGTTAGTTAGTATTGTTTCGATTGTACCGACTTATTTTGATTGATTTTTGCTTGTTTGCTCTAAGGTTTGTTTGTGGAAACCTTGGACTTGACTGAGCAAGCTTGTGAGCGTGACTTATACCGTGATTCTGAAGGAACTAGAGGTGAGGGCAACTTACCTTGCTAGCTAATGTTTTAGGTGTCGACGAATTCGACTTGATTTATTATTTATGCACTTGATTGTTATTGATTGGGAAATGTGTTCTGAGGCTTCGGCTGACAATGATGATCATTTATCGCTGGAATTGTTTTTGATATTGATTCACATGCTATGTGCTAAATGGTTAATCTAGGATGTGTTGATATATGTGCCATGACTGTTTGATTGTGTTACTTTGATTATGAAATTACACATATATCTGTTGTACGTCAGAGAGGATAACAGGCAGTTATGCCAAATTTATCATGAGATTTTGGAAAAGTTTGACGGGACGAACGGAGGTTCGGGCCTTGTTATTGTTTTAGTGGATCGAGACATTCTCTGGGAATTACTTGGGATGATGGGATCTTTTAAACTTATAAGATTAAAGATAAACCTAAATGGAAACTATTTTACAAGGAAAATTCATAATACATTAAACAACATCTGAACCCTTTAAATAATGATAACAATGTCAGATGAAAGCTTAGAACTTGGATGTTAGTTTTGGAAAATGAGAAGTGTCGCCGAATCCAAGTTTTGGGGGAACTAATGAGTTTCTGAGTATGTTGGTACTCTTCGCTCGATGAGCAGTTTGTTGTTTGGCTATCTAAAGGATAAGCCGGGGAACTATAAGTTTCCAAGTACATTGGTACTCCTTCGCTCTTTGAGCAGTTTATTTAGCCATCCAAAGGATGAACCGGGAAGCTTCACTGAGGCGTGAGACTTCGTGAAAGCATGGAACTTCACTGAAGCGTGAGACTTCGTGAAAGCAGAAACTTCACTAATGCGGGAGACCTTGTGGAGACGGGAACCTTCGCTAAAGCGGGAGACTTTGCGGAGGCGTGAAACTTCACTGAAGCGTGAGACTTCGTGAAGGTGTGGGACTTCATTGAAGCGGGAGACTTCGTGAATGCGTGAAACTTCACTGAAGCGTGAGACTTCGTGAATGTGTGAGATTTCACTGAAGCGTGAGACTTCGTGAAAGTGTAAGACTCCATTGAAGCGTGAGACTTCATGGAAGCGTGAGATTTCATCGTCGTTTACCCTAGGGAAAACGACAGGGAACATTTGTTTAGTTAGACACTTGTGCGTTGGGAGGACGATACATTGTTTGACTAACCTTATCACCTAACTTCATATGTTGAGATTTTGATGATTTGATATTGGTGAACATTGTTATGTTATTTGTTGAATTGTTGAGATATTGAATATTGTGTTGTTACTAGAGATTCGATAACATGTCATGTATATACCTTAGTGTAGGCAATGCAGAACTTATATGTATATATACAACATATATATATATACCCCCTTATTCTTCACATGTTGCTTGTATTATCTATCATATTCTGTGAGTTGACCCTCGCTCCTTGGCTTTGTGTTCATGTTTGTGTTTGGGCGGTCGGCCTGCTGCCAGACGCTCAACAGCTGATTCGTGATGGTTCGTCGTTCGGGGAGGACCCGGAGCGAAATGACTACTACTGAGCCTTCGACGTGGACCCGAACTTCATGCAGGATCGGATGAGGGTCGATGTTAGGGGTGTAGTATATTGGGTTTCGTTATCATAGCTCTGATTTTCATTTCTTATTTTGGGGAAGGGTAGGTCCCCGACTATTAGCTTTTTGTGTGGTTCTCTTCCATGAGGATCACAGGGAGTTGTCGGACGTAGGAGGTCCTTTGGAGGCCGTTTTGGGCTGACTTACTTTCTTGGAGGACTGTATTTATAAAACTTATGACTCTGGCTATGGGTCGCACTTGTTTGCCGTTGGGCAATACTTTTAGTTACTTAATGTTACTTTCCGTCACTTGAGGACACTCGTGACGATGCTTTTGGTTACAGCGAGGGCTGTGCTTTTATAGTATATTAGTCGCTGTTAATCGCAAATGGGTTGAGTCTTTATTTCGACAAGTCTTTTTATTTAAAAAAAGAAAACGAAAAAAAAATATCTGCTTTTCCGCTCTATTTTATTTTTGAGTTACTAAAGTGATACCCGAAAATCGGGGTGTTACATACTAAATACTAAACCAGATCACTCTAGCAAAATCACATTCGAGGAACAAGTGTTGTAAAGACTTAGTATAGTTATGACACAAATGACAACATACATCTAAGGTCTTACGATCCTTTTTAAATTGTCACTTTGTAGCTGGATCCAATTAACTAATCTCCAAATTAAGAGCTTTATTTTATTAGGGACTTCTACATTTCACGGAAACATTCATTACAAGAAATTATAGACACTATTTATATTATTGGCCAATGAAAAGCTTACCAACCCATTGAATTAACTTATTGCACCAATAAAATTATTAAAATGTTAAGTGAGTAATTACGCCTTTTGGACAACCATGTAAACAACACCTAGTGTATCTAAATTTTGTAATTTTTATTAAGAACATTTCTTTCTTTTGCAAATATTATTAACATGTTTAGTTATACTATGAAATGTTTTAGAATCATTTTTTTTAAAATAATATGTATTAAGTTTTTAGTCTTAAATTTTATGTAAATTGTAAAGAGTAATGATATATACACACCTCATTTTTAAAACACTTCATTTCCACCTCTTTTTGTTTCTATCTCTCTCTTCTTACTATCTATCACATCTCATACTTTCTCTCCCTTATTTTTTCTTTTCTTCCTATCTCTCTCATCATTCCACCTCACACACCTCAAAAGAGAGGTGTGTGAGTAACATTATTCAATTGTAAATTGTAAACGTGGTGTATGTTAAAATATCGAATTTGGAGGGTTGAAGTCAACAGTTCCTAAATTCACGCAACCAACGAATTTTTGCCGATCATACAATGTAAGACATCTCTACCATTTGATTTTGGTGTAAAATATAAACCACTTTCCAAAGATGATGTCTATGTGGCTTTCTGGCTCAGTGACACGTTGCAACCTACATGCTCTTCATTGCTCAATAATCCTCAATCCTGAATTGGAAAGAAACCTTGAGCCTTAACGAGATCACATGGTTCTGCAACTGCAGCTAGATTTACGGAAACGCCAATGCTCTTTCTCTTTCCATCCGGAAACGTCGGTGTTAATTTTATTTCTCTATTTTTCAAATGATTTATTTTGAAAATTGTATTTTTCAAATGATATGAGGTTTTAATAACTTAATAGTTAATATACAAAATTCTAGCATTTAAAATGTATCATTCTAATAATAATATGTACTGATATCCGAGCATATAAAAAAAATGTACTGTTTTCCGATGTAACAAAAAAAAAATATGTACTTGGTTAATTTTCTTGAAAGTTTTATATTAACAATCAGGTTATTAATTATTTTTTTCAGTCCTTTAATTTTATTTAAAGTAACTTTACTCTTCAAGTTTAAATTACAATTATGATTTTTATGATTGTTTACAATTAAGTTATTTGACACTGAAGCACTAAAAAAGAAGAAAGTTCAAAAAAAAAAAAGAAGTTATTTGACATTGACATGAAACCCGTTTTGTTGATGGAGTAGCTCCCCTCGTGATGGGAGGAGGTTCCAATTGTAGAATAGTGTTATTTTATTCCATGTTAATAAATATTAAATAAAATTATTAGCTATTATTATAGTATTCAAAATAGAATCACAAGATTATCAGATAGATTCAATGATTACAGATAAAGAATTAGGATGATAACATTATAACAACTGAAAGGAAAAGAGTAACTATCAACCGGATTCAAGGTATAATTAGAGGTGATAAAGAATTGAAAAGGGGTGAAGCCTCCACATGTGCATGATTGTGCACCTTGGTTGGGTGGCCTTACTTTGTTCTTATCCTTCTTTGCCTATCCTTAAGTCGGATTGGATATCATTACTTAATCCAATTTTTTGTCCTTATCCATGTCACAAATCTTCCATGTCTCCTTATCTGGCTTTGAGCCTCTGCGCCTCCATCTATCATTGTCCAAGCCTTACTAGCTTCATTTGCAATCAAAACATAGAAAAAAGCCAAACTCTGGAGGAACAACATATGGAACCTTGTACTATGGTTGTTTAGCTTACAGTAAAATTCTCCTTCATTCCATTTGTTTCTTTTTCATTATCTCTGTTTGAAGCTGGAATCTTTCATGTATTCAATCATTTGTGCATGATTTTGGTTAAAGGAAGGAGCAGCAGCTTTTAAACTTCACACCCACATTTTGATATTTTTTACCAAGCTCTTTCTTCCATTTTTTATTATTATTAGAATCAAGCTGAAATTGTATATTTTGTTTTATTCGATTTGATTTAAAACAGGCCGCAACATTTGACCTTAGTCCTTTGTGATAACTTCAAATTGGCATTTTATGAAAAAAAATCCCTCATCTGAGGAGAAAATATGTAAGGATGGGATACCGAAAGGAGAGACGTGGAAAAATGAAGACTAAGAGCATGCTCCAAAATCACTTCAATCCGAACATCATTGTCATTTATAATAAGATGCATAGATCTTGTACTACATGTATAGATTTTATATTTATCAGGTGAGCAGAAAATAACTTTGTGATTTCAGCGCCTCCAACTTTGAAATACCCTCAACATCCAAACTGTACACATCATATATTGGTCTTCATCAATGTAGTAATCTTGGGAATTTGAATAGATGCATGTGAAAGTGTGAAACTGAAACATAATTGAGGCACAAACCCTTGAGGTAAACTTCTTTTTTTATACTTCGGAAGATTAACAGAAAAAATGAACTAACTAAACCCAATAACGTCCTTGAACAGAAGGACTTCAAACTCCAGGGAGGGATTCAATGTATGAAAAGACCCTCTCTTCGCCAACCAATCCGCTACCATGTTCACATCCTGACATCACCAAGAAAGCTCTACTCGCCAGTTCCTTGACAGCAACGTTAATTTTCTTCTTTTTTCTTAAAAAAAAGATGAATTAAGAGAAGGGGAATAAACAAATTATCCCTCTGAAGTTTGAGTCACGTGCAAATTAGTCCCTAACAATTTACCTTATATTAGGATCACAATCCATTAATTTAAGACCATTAAAAGTTTCAAGATGGGCAAATGGAGCAAAAATGATACAATATCTGCAATTTGATTCCCTGTTACCCAAAATGATACAATATCTGCAATGTGATTCCCTGTTACCCAAAATGATGCTATAGCTTAATCATCAGCAAAATATCTCTCTTCAGCATCAATATTGGCCTCCCTCTGCCAATGATCGTCAAGGGTCTCATCATTATCTATTTTAGCGTAATCTAGGTATTCATGGTCTTCCCCTAATAGAAACTTCTGCTGCATAATGTACGCGAATTGATTCATCCGGTCCTCCAGCTCTTCTGAAGATAAAGTTGATTCCTGACTCTCGCTAGCTGAACCAGATGGGGCATTATCAGTTACATCTGGCTGATTCATATCCCTCTGTCAGTAACAAAAAAAATTATCACTCAAATTGCCTATGCCCAGAAGATGAGGAACAGTGGATCCAAAAACAACATAGTTTTAGTAATAATCGAACTGATTAACACAGACAATCAAGCCAAAGAGATCATAATAATAAAACAAGCATTTGATCCGAAAAATAACTTCTGAGTTTTGAAGACAGCACAGGTTCAGTGCTTGATCACACTATAATCACTGTGAGAAAAAATGTCGGTAGTGACCATAATAGCAAATACAGAAGGAATTATTATACACAAGATTTTACACATTGAGATACCATCTTACATGTCATTGATTAGTCCACGCAAGCTACAAAGAGCGTTGCATCAAATCTAGAAGAAAGCTCATGATGTGGATTCCAAATTGTCATTTGTAGTTGGGATTATATAACAGATTTGACTACGTCAGGACTAAAATAGTATGCAGTTCAGTTGAATTATTTATCAAATGGTCAATTCTCTTATACTGCAAGCACACAGAGAATAGGAGAGAATTCTCCTTCCAAGGGTTTTCCCTTTTACAACTGAGTCACTGCTTTGTTTTTCCAAGCTAACACATCTGAATGCGCCTTATACCCTTTCGACTGTAAGAAGTCCCACTGGCCACTGCCTTTCTAACCATAACCACGTAACTAATTTTATATCCGCTTTGCAACTAATTCTTTAACCGCCTAACTTATTCTATATCTACATTTCTCCCTTGCGCACCCCTCTCAGAGTAGTAGGTGGCCCAGCCCAGTACCACTTTGATTAGGACTGAATGACATCTGGCTTATATGGGGCTAGGGAAGCCCATCGAGCTGATCCACCGGTTACTATTACACAGGCCCCTTCTTCCAAACCTCTGGATCAAGGCTGAAATGAACCCCTCCTATGATAAATCAAGGCTTTGTTTGATTGAGGAGAGAAAGATAGAAAAGAGAAGGAGAGAAGAGAGCAAATGAGTAGAGAGAAAGAAGTGAGAAATAGAATAAATTGTGTAGGTTGTTTGGTATGATAGAAAATGAAGAGAAAGAATGACATGGATTTTCTCTCCCTTTGTTTGGTTGTATAGAGAATGAGAAGAGAGCAAATTACTTCTGCGTAAAAAGACATTCCAACTCCTTAATATATAAATAATTAATATACTGTTACACAAATAGTGTGAAGGAAAGTGGGAAACTTAAAAAGTAAAATTGGACCCTGTCCATTATCTTCACAACTTTGAGAAGAGATGATAAAGGTAAAAATAAAATGATGTGCTCTGAGATCTATCTTCTCATGTGTCTCAATAAAACCAAACGAGGGAAGATAGAAGATCTCTCTCCCCTTTCTCTCTTCAGTGTCTCTCTCTACAATAAATCTATTATAACATACAGGGCACAAGTGTTTCTTTCTTCAATGAACAAATCAGAGCACACCCGTACCATCCTGTTAGACCTCCAAATAGGATGTACTAGGAGAAATAGAATCTGGCCCAATTCATATGGGCTCGTATCTGTTGGTGCGACTATGTAAAGGGGAGAGTAAGTTAAGGCAGTTATACTGCTGTAAATAGGAAAGTAGCGGGAAAAGAGTAAGTTGTGGGAAATTAAGAGAAAGTTAGGAGAGACACTCTCGAAAGTCCTGGGCCATTGTACTCTGTAAATCATTTCTCTATCTATTCCCTTAGAATTCACTGTACCAGATAGAGGTATACTGTAATAATGATTCTCCATATTCTTTCTATCTATTTCCTTTTGCTGGTCAAGTACCTAATACATCCATGCTAATAAAAGCTAACTGCTTCTTAGAGGGATTGATATGAATATTTCTGCCCTAGCTGTCCAGCCCAAGGGGTTGCGACCATCAAAAGTGGGCAACTTAAACCCTCTTTACCAAATATTGTGATGCTTCATAGCCACTTAAAGCCACCACCTCTAAATTCTCCCCAACTGCTTGACTGAATGTGGAGCCACTTTGTTCCCAGAAAGCTGTTCATCCATCCCTTCATCCAGAGGAACAATATCTTGTTGTGGCATCCATCATTCCAGAAGTTTAATCCCTACAGTTCCCTTTATTTGCACCCTTCTTGACCTCAGATAACTGCTACTCATGATTTCAGGCCATTTTCTTCATGATTTCAACTAATTGCTCAAAGAGTCAAAGGTTTCAACTCAGATTCAATTTTCCCCAACCAGGGAGTCCAGAAGGTCTGAGCAATATGTTTCCGACTCACAAATAAGAACAAGGAAAACATATGGAAGATAGAAGAAAAAGGAACAACTCAACTATTGAGGACTGCCAACACAGCTGAGAAAAGGAGAGAAATAGAGAATTTCCTCTTTAAATAAGGGTTCCCCTTTAAGAGCCGAGTCTCTGGTTTCTTTTTCTTTTCCCAAACTTACAAATAAGAATTTCCCACCCTGGTAACCCGTCTACTATTTGAGAGGAGCCTTCCTGTTCCAACTATAACCACATAACTTCTATAAATCCTTTTGGAAATGTCAGAGAATATAACTGTAAAATGCAAAGATAATTGCTGCTTGGCACAAGCATGGAGATTAATTGACATCCTTAGTATTTATGGAGACCAAGGCAAAATCAGTTTTTGGGAATGAGATAATCTCTTGAAGAGCAAAGGTGAAGCAGGATTTCAATTCAAAGAAAAATTAGAATATGCAGAAGTAGTATTCATTCTAAATCTGGTGTAACCAATTTAGGCATACATTAAAGGGTTCAATTACCTACTATAAGCAACACTTCAACTAATTTCAATTTCACTCGTCACAAGCAGAAACTGTCCCAAAGAGAGAAAGAAAGGAAAAGTGTACAGAACGGCCGTGGCTTCTACGTCAAGCACAACACATTGATCTAAGATCTATATAACATGAATTCAATAAACTAAATTTGCATATCTAAATCTGTAGATAAACTGAAAGAAGATGATAAATTTACCACGTTAAGTTATAAAATATCTTAAACAAGGTCAGCAGGAGATGAAACATTAACATATTACATATATACTTTCAAGAGAATAAGACTCAGCAGTTGAAATATTATGATAATAATTATACATTAGAGAACGTGAAATTTGTGAGGAGGTAATTCTTTCCCCTAACGTGGCCACGGTACTTGCTCACAGTCAGTTCCACATCTGTCATAGTACCGTGCCGCATTGGTTGTTTTATGGAATTCCGTATTTAGCATTTTAAGTGAATACAAGGTTTTCCCTAAGCCCCTACATCATCATTCATCAATTCATGCTAATTTAAGATTAACTTTCTTGGTTTCAGTAGACGTAAAGAGTCTAACTTTTTGTCATAATGTACAACCTGCTACTTTTTTATAGCTTGGTGCATTAAAGCAGAATTCTCATATTGGAGGTTCATTTCATTCAGCTCAAGACTAGATTTTCTAGTGTCAAATAACTCTAGTAGGTAAATATCTCAATAGATTAATCAATGCCTTGTGAATTTCTTATCCTCCTCTCTCATTCATTACAATTTCTCTCCTCACCACAACAAAATTTACTATTTAAGAAGGAAAAACCAAACTTGCATGATAAAAAAATCACAAAATACCTGAATTGATAGTTCAGAGAGTAGTACCTCTACAGGAAGTGCAGTAACACCACCACTTGTCCTCTCTCCCTCTTCCTCTTCCTCTTCTTCTTCCTCCTCCTCTTCCTCTTCCTCTTCCTCTTCCTCTTCCTCCTCTTCTTGTTGTTGAAATCCTTCATTACCAACCCAATCCCTTTCAGCAACCCCCATCCTCTGCTGCTCCCCTCTAATCTTAGCCACCAGCTCCGCCTCCTCACACCGTCTCAACAGCGTCTCCGACCACCGCTCCCCGGGCCTCGCCATACCCCTCCCACTCTGATCCTGAAACCTCCCCACATACTCATGATGCAAGTAAGGCTCCCTCTCCCTCATCGCCTCCTCGGAGAAGTACCGCCCACCCATCACCAACCTATCCAGGTAAGCACGCCGCCGGTTCTTCACCCTCACCTTGGTCCTCCTCAGCTCCTCCGCCGTCGGACTCATCGCGCTCCGCAGCCGCGTCACGTGCCAATTCACCTCGTAATCGTCCGTCATCGAATCGAAATCGCCCAGCTCCGTGCACGTGAGTTCGGAACCGTAGCGTTCGAGGAAGAGCGCGGCGTCGCGGGAGAGGAGGTCGCGGAGGAGCGTCTTGCGCTGTGAGGGGAGAGTGGTGGTGGATTGGACGGCGCGTGGGAAATAGAGATTGTCTAAAGATGAGAGTCTCTCTGTGATTCTCTCCACCGCTTCGTCATTCATCTTCTTCTTCACCTCCTCCATCAGTGTTGTTGTCTCAGTCTCGTAGTTGAGGGAAAAAATTATAGCAAGTTTTATATATATATATATTTTTTTTTTTTGTCAAAAGCAAGTTTTATATTTAAGGGTTAATCCTCTAATTGGTCCCTGTGGTTGTGTGGCCGTCTGAAATTAGTCCCTCCCGTAAAATCTAAGTCCTCGTGTTTGAAAAAGTGTGTGTAGCAGGTCCTCGCCGGAGGGACTAATTTCCACACACTTTCCAAACACGAGGACTTAGATTTTACGGGAGGGACTAATTTCAGACGGCCACACAACCACAGGGACCAATTAGAGGATTAACCCTATATTTAATTGCTCTCTTATTCTTGTTGGGTCAAGTGTGTTATCGGCCCATTTCATAGGTGTGTTTTTTTTTAACTTCCGAAAGATAAACTACAGTTCTCCAAAGTTGATCTCTGTTCTCCATAGTTGATTCTTGTTCGTTAATCCTTGGATCTCCCCTCTCTAACCCAGAAAACGAGAGTGGTCACTGAACTGTTTGAGGCACTAGTACAAGGTTCTGCCTTTGAAAAAACTAGTACAACGTTTTATGGTCAAACTGTGGTTGAATCGGTAGTGATTAAACAACATTTTTAAGATTATTTACTTTAATATGTAATATACTTACAAAAGATATTAAGAAATTTAAACTAACAAAATTTCAAATTATTATAGTTTGTTCATTTTATATACTTTATATGATGAAAAATAAATAATAAATAGTTTTTTTAAGTCAAAATATAAAATTAGATTCTTACCGGTTCAACCCGGTTTTTATCACCGTTTTAAGAGCTGGGGCTTGGAGACATAAGGGTTGGGTGAGATGAAGGGTGAAAGATCCAGGATTCGAACCCTGAGGAGAGATTAATTTACTAACATCGCTAACAACTAACATTTGCCTATAAAAAAAACAATGTTCTAAACCAACTACTGGCCTGATTTACGGTCCAACCGGCCAGTTCGGTTTCCTAAACATTCTTTTTGAAACGAAATGCATTTATTAAGAAGAAGAAACATGCAATGAAGTCAAAAAATTCAGTCTGAACCAAAGGAAAGACCCCTTATGAAACATCCTCCATCAAAACAAAAGAGCCTAAAGAAACAGAAAGCTTAGCCAGACTATATGTCACAACATACTTGAACGACAGACAAAAGAAAAATCCACGAAATCAAAACTAGAAGCTAAGTCACAGAAGCAAAGTAAGAGGTGCCTCTTGATTCCTGATGGACGCTTCCAAGCCTCGAACAGCTAAGTAAACTGATTCGTGTTATATAAAAATGTATTTTCTTGAATTCTTTTTTTTTTAAAATTTGAATATTTAGGATATGAAATAAAAAAACCAGTTCGAATAACGATCGAGAATTTCAGTTATAAAAAGGGTCATGTGACCATTCACTGTTCCATACTCTATCTGCAAATGTTAACCAAACTCCTCCCTTAACAATGGTGAGAGCTCACTCTAGAGAACCTAAAAACAGCATATCATCAATTACCAGTATCCACAACTTAATAGAGCTAATGAGTATGAGAGACCATATGATGGACCCACTTCAAATTAGGTTCCTACACCATCAGTATGAGGAAATTCATTCTTATAAATTATGGTCATGGTAGGGTTAGTGACTACTGAAACAAAAATTTCCACCTAACTCCAAGAATGCTAAACTTAGCCAGAACCAAAACTAAATAAACTTCAAATAGGCATAAGACGACATAATTTTCCAATGCCCATTACTGAAAAAGATAGAGTACATCAGCGCATGAACGTTAAGCAGAGACCTTTAGTCAATACCCACCCATTTCTGAAATTCCTGAACATGCTCAAACCTTTTGCTTTGTGCTTCTGTTCTAGCATCTGATGCTTTTAAACGCCTATAAAGATTCTTATGAAGTCTAAGGAACTCACTTTTGTACATCCATTTGTCAGTATACATGTTATGGTTTCTCATATGATCAATGACCTCCATCACTCTCTCAAAGTAACCACCACGTAAAAAGTTTAGGAGCAATAACTCATACAAATCTCTATTTCCAACTAAATCGGCACCCTTCATGAGTCTCTTAATGTCTCCCCACACGATAGTGATTTCACGATACATGCCAAGAGAAGAATATCCACACAGCATATAAGCAAAAGTTTGAATTGTGGGTTGAATTTTCATTTTGCCCATTCTTCTATACGCCTTCAGTGCATCCTCTATCATTCCTGCCTTGCAGAAAAAGAAAATGGAAGAATTGAAGTTGTACACCAAAGGTAAAACTGTTTGATCTTCACCTTTCAAAATTTGAGCCAAGGCGACAGCCAAGTCTGATTTACCAACTGAGTATGCTGTTTCTTCACAGATGATGTGCTTGTCAAAAGCATCATCAGACAATTTGTGGTGCAAACTAACCTTTTTCATTTGTTTTAGCAGTGCTTTCGCTTCTCTTTGCATTCCCCCATTCTGATATGCTGACAAGAGTAACATATATGTCTCCCGGCCCATTGGAGACCCAGTAGCCTCTACATCATCCAAAATGTCATGAGCAGACTCAAGCCATCCCATCTGAATGCAAGCACCGATCACATCAGAACACAAACTGGAACCTGCAACTGCATATAGTCCCTCTTGAAGGCTAAGTAAGAGTTTTGAAAGTTCACTAATCTGCCCATCTTTCTTGTAACCACAGATAAACATGACCATAGCTCTGTTACTGAGAGCAAGTTTCCCACCCTTATAAAAGATAAGATTCTGTCTCCCTTCCACTTTAAGGACAGAATCCTTCTGCAGTAGCTCAGGCTCAATATGTATCTTCAACCCG
Organism: Lotus japonicus; assembly: GCF_012489685.1. Taxonomy (NCBI): domain Eukaryota; kingdom Viridiplantae; phylum Streptophyta; class Magnoliopsida; order Fabales; family Fabaceae; genus Lotus; species Lotus japonicus. The sequence continues at coordinate 44,671,396 of NC_080044.1, forward strand.
TTCTTAAGGTTAGATGATCCAATGCCAATAAAACAAGGCTTTTGCAAGCGTTTCGTACACTCTTTACTAATATGACAATCACGCAACCTATTCATATCCAAAACAAGCTTAGCAGCAGCATCAATGTCATTAAATTTGAAGTGCAAGCTCAACAAACTATCATAAAACTGGCTATAGTGACGAGCATAAGCAGCCGAAACTCCATCAATATGACCTTTTAGCTCCATCATTTCATCTCTCAAACCATTCATCTCTAGGATCTGCGAAATTAACACAATGGAGTGTGCATCAGCCACCGTCCCAGTCATCGCCATCAATTCAATCAGGCACAGGCCTTTCAAAGACAATTTAAACCTCACACAAGCATCAAGAACAAGGTTAAAGACCACGGTATCCAGCTTAACCATGACAGCAAGGTGAGATTTTTTATCATTCAAGCAATTATAAAAATCACAAACTTGAGACAGATAATTGGATGCTATCTGTGTTCCGATTTCAGTCTTCACAACATGAAAAACCACCAAAGACAATAAATTCATTGGGGGCACACACCCTTTGTTAAGCATCAACCTAAGTATCACAGAAACATGAGATAGCATTTGCAACCTAGCTAGAGACAAAGCAAGCTTAATTAAGCCATCAGATTGAAGCAAACCTGACTTCTCTTCAACAATCTGCAAAGCCAAATCACATGCTTTTCTTATCCAAACATGATCATTTGAATATGAAGACTGAACAATGAGACGGTTCACAAGGTGAACCTCAGGGTACCCATAAAGGGTTCTAAAATCCTGAAAAGATTCCCAAGCTTCATGCACCTGATGACTCCTCAAAGCAGATTTAAGCTTCCCCAATAGAATTTCTTCGGTGGAACGTTCCCATGGTAGTCTTTCACAGTACCCAGAACTGGAAAAATGTTGCAGGAAACCAAAACTGACATGCCCACGAAGAATTGCGAGTAAAGGTGGAGGCTTTTGGACCCAGTGGTTGCGTGAGAGAATGTGTTTGGTGAAAGGGAGCACCATGCCGCCACCATGCCTGTGCTATTTGAGCTTTACCTATTATGCATACAAATGCAATGCAGAGTGAAAAATTTCTACTTGGTGTTCAAGGAGCGAAATTTCGCACAGTTTAGCAAGAAAATGTTGATGAATTTTCGATTTGAAGAGGTGGCGAAGACGAAGCATAACAATTTTCTGACTAGTATTGAATTGAATGCTAAACCCTTGGCCTTGAGCAAAGACTTAATGCCATAACATAGATGAAGAGCAAATGCCAACAAATATTTTTTTTGGTTTTTTTTCATAATTTATCAAAGTTTGATAAAATAAAGAATACGCACAACTAATGAAAATTAAAATTTAAAAGAGTTTAATGGATAAAAACTATCAAAATCTAGCAAATCACAATAAAAACTCATAAAATCATGCATTAATTAAAAATCCGAAAATTCAATAAAAATTAATTATTATACTCTATAAATAAATGTAAAATAAAATAAAATATTTTCTGAAAGTAAAATTAAATAAATAATAAGATAAAATTAAGAAATAAACAATCTAAATCCTAATCAAATCTTAAGTTTAATGGATATGCACTGACAGTGTAAAATAGTTTTACACAGACATCCAATTGAATTCCGTCAAATAAAAAAATATCATATTCTTTTAATTAAAATTAAAGTCAAATGTAATTATCTCTCCTATGTGGCGTGCTTTGATTGGATGACTGTGTAAAATTATTTTACACTGTCAGTGCTTATCCATTAAACTCAATTTGAGTTTAAAAATTTACATGGTTTATTCACTTTATTGTGATTTTATTAGAGTTATGATGAAGAAGAATTATGACGACTTGGGCCCTACTTATATAAGGAACTTTAAAAAAACCTATATATAAGGATTTTGTTACATTTTCTCTTTAGTTTTGTTTTCACGATTAAACCTTTCTTTGTTAGTCATACAAATAATTCAGAATTAACATTAACATTATGTTTGGTAAGAATAAAGGCATATGATAAACCTGAAGTGTTGGTGTGGTGGTGCATGACATAATCTTGTACTTGATTTGTCACATGTATGAACCTTCGTTAGTTTTCTGGGATAAAGTAAACGTAAACTTTCTGAAAGTGCTATTTGGGTTGAGACACCATCCCCTCACCCTGAAATTTTTAATGAAAATGTATAAATTATAATGGACCTAAGAAATTGGTTTGTTATATAATGTTTAACCAAATTCATTATCGTCTAACACAAATTAGTTCTTTCATTCGGTTGACTAGTTGAGCTACTCTGCACCATCCACCCGGAGGTCGAGTTTCAACTGTCAGTACTTATTCATGATGTAGACGGTGTGATTGTGGTTGTCTAACGAGTATTGAAACCGTTGCAGCGTGAATGTTTAAAAAAAAAAGCATAAAAAGTAAAATAGTACATCGTTTATTTTTATATATAGTTATTGTATATCTTTTATTTTATAGATTTTATATTTTTTTATCCTTTGGTTTTGTCTGTCGTCTTTTGTCGAGAGGGCTTATATCTCGACTCATTATTAATTCAATAAAATCTTTTACTCTAGAAATGAAAAGAATTTTAGATTTTGTATTATCTCAAATAAATAATGTGTTAGAAGATATCTGAAAATGAATCATTTGTTATTTTCCTTAGAAGAGCAAAAGAAAATTTATAATAAAATAACACAATCGTCCCTAAAATAATTATAATTAAAACCTTCAAGTTTATTGTATAAACATATATAAGGATTGAAGGTATGAAAAACGGTAGAAAGGAGGGGTTTGAATAACGTTTTCAAGATAAAACTTCCACCTTAAAGATTTTAACAAATCTTTTCGAGAACTAAGTGCTAAAGATAAGAGATAGGAAAGCACACAAGGATTTTTATCCTGGTTCACTTGATAAATCCCTCAAGCTAATCTATTCCACCCGTTAAGGTGATTTCTTCCTTCTTAGAATGAAGGCAATCCACTAATCAGGTAAATGTTACAACTGCACTTGAAACCTACAAGTGACTAACAATTACACTGACTTAGCTCACACCAAGATTCACTCTCTTAGTCTTCTCTAGGATCCGATCAACCATGATCTCCTAAAAGTAACTAAACAAACTGTTTAAGAAAGAATGTTTACAAGAGATTTGCTTCTGAAAAGCTAATAGTAAACACAATGAATTCAGATGAAAGAATGCTTAGAATGTTTTTGAATATAGCTTGCGCGTGTGTAATTCTTCCAAACGCATCTTTCAAACTTCAGCCTCTATTTATACTCCAAGGATTAGGGTTTGAACGCTGCATGGAAATGCTACCGTTGGAGGGCAGTTCTGGAAATTCCAGCTTCTGCTGTGGCTGAGAGCGTTAGGTAGGTCGTCAGGAAAGTACATATGCTTTTGTACTTGGATAGTGACTTGACCTTTAAACCTAGGAGACTTCTGATCAGGGGAATGCTTCATGTTGGAACTTGTGAAGCCGGTTGATCAGAGTCAGAGGGAAAGCACAGATCCTCTGACCGTTGTATCTTCTGATTCAGAACTCAGAGGGAAGTACATGGTCTTCAGAGTTTCTTGCTTCTGGACATCAGAGTTTCCACTATTCAGCTTCTGGATCTTCAGAGTCTTCTACACCATCAGAACATCTGAACCTTCAGAGTTTCTTGGTTGTCAGAACTTCTGGATCTTCAGAACTTCAAGTGACTGAGTCCTTATCAGAGCTTGTATAACTTCAAATCTTCTGAAGCGTTTCTACTGTTCAGAGTGAACATAGATGTCGCGAAAGCGTTGCTTGGGTCACTCTTTATGCACAGTGCTTCTGATTTGTGTGAGATTGAGTTGAGGTCAGAGCCTGTAAATAGCACACTCAGAAAAACACGTTAGAGTACCATAATTGTTCATACTCAAATGTTAACTTGTAATCATCAAAACATAGAGTTGTACTACTCGATCAAAACTTGATCTTACAATCTCCCCCTTTTTGATGATGACAAAACTAAGTATTTTGATGAACAATTCTTAAACAATAAACTGAATTCACTCAGAGTTAAGAGATATAGAATTAGACTTATCCTGATGTGAATAGTTTATTTTACTCATTATGAATCCAAGTCACAACTTGATTCTGAGTATAGCTCCCCCTGAATCTAAGACTTAATGAAAACGTTAGAAATGTCTAGATTCTGAGCTAAATAATGTAAGAGTTCAGAGTAAAGGCGCATGACATAGAAGAAATAGAATATTCAGAGCGCATAAGTATTCAGAGTCAACGATAAGTGATATCAGAGTCAAATATCACTTCAGAAGAAGTGAAATGTATTCCTTGTATTTGCCCAGTGACACATCTATGGTCATAACGATGGAACCCTTAAGTTCTCCAAAATAAAAAATAAATCACACTAACACAGCTTACACATCAAAAACTGGGTGTACTCCCCCTTTTTGTCATAAGCAAAAAGTATGGGGTGTGAAAAACTTAGCTTGAAGTACAAGGTACTCCCCCTTAGAGAAGGTCTAAGTTTAAGAAAACGGAGAAATAAACGATGCATGAATGAGAGTTACGCGAAGTAAAGAATGGAGTTAATGCAGGAGAAGAACGTTTACCACCGACCACGGGAGTAAAGAGAACTGCAGTTACCAAGGACTTAACCTCGAGAAACTGTAGGAGCAATAACTTCCAAGGAGAGAAGGAAGTTTATATAAGGCGAGTTAGAGGAGGGTAAGCTTCACAACTCGATCAATTCTAAAAAAAATGGCATCATACATGGTTGCACTGGAAGAGCTCAGAAGGAAGGCCTTCAAGGAGGACATGTTCATGAACATAAGGCATCCAGATGGTACAAATACCATACACGAGCTGACGAGGACATTGCTTGAGGAGGACCTTTGTCCAGAGCTGAAGAATGACTTGAAGGAATTTCTTGCCTTCGTGGAAGAAATTCAAGAACTCAGCCAGCTTGAGCTGAGGCTATTGGAAGAAAAGGACACTATAGAAAAGAAGCTCAAGAAAACAGAAGAGATTCTGGAGAGGAATGAGCTGAACGTCAATCTCAACAACATCCATTATTCACTGGATCGTCTAGAGAAGGAGAGGTCAGAGCAGCGCCAAGAGTGCAGAAGAATGAGGAGGGATCCTCCATTCTAGATTGTAGAAAAAGAAAGAATGTATGATGTAAATGCATAATGATTATGAATAAAGAAAAGAGAATTTTGCAAACACATAGTGACAAATATATATATATATATATATGTATGTGCAAGGATAATCACAAATTAACAAAGCAAAATAACTAAAGTAACGTAAAGAAAATAAAAAGAAGTTAAAATAAAACAAAGTGAAGAGAGAAAAACGAAGAGATCCTAAGACTAGGGCTTGTCAGAACGACGTAGAAGTTCTGTAAGAATTTGCTTCATGTCCCGCAGCAGAGACTCATGAGTATCAAGACGTTGTTCCATGATGTCGAGTCTGGACGAGCTTGACGGTGTGGAACTAGAAGGAACATCCTGAGCAGCTTGATGAGCTGGAATGGAAGCAGAAGCAGCAGGAGTAAAAACCACTGGTGCAAGTGCTTGACATCTAAGGGCTTCAGCTTCAGCTTCAAGACTCTCTGCCTCTAATCTTGCTTGTTCAGCTTGAGCTGCTGCTTGACGTGCAGCTTCCTCTGCTTGCTCTTTCTTTCTTCTGGCCTCTTCAACAGCTTCAAGGAGCTTGAGTCTTTGTTGTTGTTCATGAAGAACCACCCTTCTTGCAAACCTCTGCGTTGCAGCCTCGATCCTCTGATCCCTTTCTGCAGTCAGATGCTGCATCATAATTGGAACCTGAGCTACTAGCCAAGTACTCAGACTATTCCACTCTTCAGCAACAGATTCAGCATTCTCACTCAGGTTTGTGTGACCTTGCACGTTGCGTAGCATCAAAGAAGCTTCATGATTAAAAACATTGATGCACTCAGAGAGAGAGAGGTTGGTCTGAGGTAAGTGTAGGGAACTATGGAGAGGTTGGTTTCAGGAGAGGTTGGGTGATTGCTACTGTTAGCTTCAGAAACACCTTGAGGAGAGCCAATGTTAAAGGTTTGGACATGTGGTTCAGAGGCTCCAAGGTGAGGTTCAGAAGTTTCAACCAGAGGATGGGGTGATCTAACCGAAGAGTGGTTAGACACAGAGTGTTCTGGTTCTGGTTGAACTGGCTCTTGATGGACAGGATCAGGTTGAGCTTGTTGAGCCAAAGGGTCTGCCTCATGTAAGGGGTTAGCCAAGATAGGTTCATCTAGGTCAACTAGACGTTCAGGTCTAGGTCCAGGATATCTCCTAGGGCTTGGACATGTGAGGTAATACTCTGGGATGGTAGACACTTTTTCTTTTCTGACCTCCATGAATTTACGAAGTGACTCAGAGTTATTGGAAGGTGAGGAGTCAGCAACGTTGGTTGGGAATGATACAGGAGTATAGGCAGTGGAGGAGTCTGTATCAGTGGTTCTGGCAACCAGACGTTCTGATGCTCTGGGGACAGAGTGATCAGATGTTTTGGGTTCAGATTCTGGTTGGACAGGAATTGTGAGTTCAGGTCCAGAGGGTTCAAGAATAATTGGTTCTTGTTGAATTGTGATGGGTGAGGTTGGTTCATTTGGACGTGGGGTTTGAAGCATATTCCACAGAGGGGCTTCTTGTTGGGAAGGCTGGAAAAAGAAAGACCTTGGGGAATTTGGTGGAGAGGTGGCTTGGCCAGCAGGTTGAGACTTTGGGATTGTAGTGAGTTGGGTGGATGTGCGTTTGAGGAGGGTAGAAATGGGAAGTGCATCAATAGAATTTAAATCATCATCAGATTCAATGATAGCAGACTTACTTGTACGCACGGCAGAACGAGTCACTCTGGCAGAAGTCTCCATCCTGATGACTGTAGCAGCAGGTTCCACCCGTGTAGGCTTCACCACGATTCTGACTTGTTTCTTCTTCTTCTTGGGAGGAGAAGGACCATCTTCGTTATCACCATCATCACCATCATCTGACTTGTTGGTTTCAGCATGTTTCCTCTTAGGCTGGTCAGTCTTCTTCTTCCTCTTCAGAGGGACATCAGATTCCTTAGAGGATTCTTCTAAGACCATCTTCCTCTGAACTTTCCTCTTGGGAGGAGAGTCAAACTCTGGAGCCGGGGGCAATCTTCTGAAGAACTCATCTACATCAATCTTATATCCTTGGTTCTTCAGATCATCGATATAGCACAGAATTGCTTCAGGGTTGTCTGCTTGGGTCCATAGAGGGAAATCGTTCAGAGGCACCCTTCTTTGTCTGATTTCAGCAGACGTATCTTCATGTGCAGGGGCTATTTTCGTCTTAACCAAGCCCATCTTCTTCAGTGAATTGGCTGTGAAGACATCACTGACTATTGTGGACAGATCTTCTGTGCAGCCAGCATTGATCAGATCTTGTACTAAGTGGCTCTCAATGAAGAGATCTGATAGCAGTCTCCCAAAGGGAATATACTTGATGGCAGACTTGATGGAGGCAGTTGTTCTTGACTTCTTGATACACTCCTTCAGGTAAGAGAACAAGAAGAAGGGGAGACAGATCTTCTTCTTATCTTGAATGAAGAATAACATCACCTTCTGGCAGAAGTTGATGTAGTCTGGGGAACTGCCATTTGGCCTCTGATTGATGCAGTGTAGTAGAATCTTGTGCCAGATTCTGAGTTTAGGATGAAGATCCACCACCTTGTAGTCAGTCTTGCCCGGTTTGTGTGTGGTGTACAGAGCCTTGTTAGTTTCATCCTTGGTTTTGGGTTTTAGCTTCGATTCTGTCAGTTGAAATCGATACCCATTTGTAGTTTCTGCACCCAGCAGACTCACAATCGACTTCTCAGTGATGATGATTCTCCTTCCAGCAATGTAGGAGACCACTTGAGTGTCATCGCAGTCGGCATGCTTCCAGAATTCCTTGACCAATTTGTCATAGATTGGTCCTCTGAGCTTGTTGAAGTACTCTTCCCATCCCTGAGCTTGAACTTCAGGACGCAAGTCATACCCATTTGCAGCAAGGTTGTCGAGGTCGAATCTCCATTCTGCAAGTACTTGGAGTTCTTCAGGAGCATACACGCAGTGAAAGGCACAGCCCCATTTTGCGATTGGGATCATCTTCTCCGACGCTTGATCTTGATTTGGGTTTTCAGGACCCAATTGCCATGTAGCCTGCCCTACTACCATGTGAGGGAACCTGGTTGCATCCGTAACTTCAGTTCTTGTTTGTCTCACCATTTTTGGAGTCGGTTGAAGGTTTTGGGTTGAAGATGAAGGATGAATAGAGAGAGAGAGAGAGAGAGAGAGAGAGAGAGATAGATCGTGGGTAAGAGGTTTTTGAAAACTGAAGAGAGATAAGGTAAAACCGTAAGTGTAGGAGATCGTGTGTGTATAGTGGTTTTGACAAGTAACCGTTGTTGATTCAAAAAGCAATTTAAAATCAACGGTTAAAAATTAAAGACATGTTGGTAACAGTAAAACCACCTATCACACGCAGGAGAGAAGCACATCAACACTCATTACAACAGACTGTCAGCACGGGCACAAGGAACTATGTATCAGAGATACTGACACACGTTTACTATCTTAGCTTCAGAGTCAGCACCAATGGGAACATAGACTCTGATAGAGTTACCTTCTGGACTAGACATCTTCTGATAGAGAAGTATCATAGTCAGAGGTTCTGATCCATCTTCATGCTGGACAAAAGTCCATATTCAGATTTTTCAGAATGAAATTAAATCTATCCTCTGCTAAGGGCTTTGTAAAGATATCTTCCCATTGATGGTCAGTATCAACAAACTTCAGAAGAAGTACGCCCTTCTGTACATAGTCTCTAATAAAGTGATACTTTACCTCAATGTGCTTGGCCCTTGAATGTAAGATAGGATTCTTACTCAATGAAATTGCAGCAGTGTTATCACAATAGATTGGGATATTGCTCTCTAGGATTTGATAATCCTCCAGCTGATGTTTCATCCAGAACATCTGAGTGCTGCATATTGCTGCTGAGATATATTCTGCCTCTGCAGTTGATAGTGCAATGGTTGATTGCCTCTTGCTTGCCCATGAGACTAAGTTGCTTCCCAGAAATTGACAATTTCCAGAAGTGCTTTTTCTCTCTGTTCTATCTCCAGCATAATCAGCATCACAATAACCTGAAAGCTTATACTCTGATGTTTTCTTATACATCAAGCCAAGGTTAGTGGTACCTTTCAGATACCTTAGGATCCTCTTAATAGCAGTTAAGTGGGTTTCCCTTGGATCTGATTGGAAACGAGCACATAAATGAACACTGAACAATATATCTGACCTAGATGCAGTTAAGTATAGAAGTGATCCTATCATACCACGATAGAGCTTCTGACATACTTTACCACTTGTATCTTCTTTCTCCAGAATGCATGTAGGATGCATTGGAGTTTTGGCCACTGTAGAATCCAGCATATTGAACTTCTTCAGAAGTTCTTTAGTGTACTTCCTCTGATGGATATACGTTCCTTCTGATGTTTGACCAACTTGTATTCCCAGAAAGTACTTAAGTTCTCCCATCATACTCATCTCAAATTCAGCCTGCATCATCTCAGAAAATTCTTTGCATAGAGATTGATTAGCAGAACCAAATATAATATCATCAACATAAATTTGCACAATTAAGATATCATCTTTGTAAGTTTTGCAAAAGAGAGTTGTATTTACTTTACCCCTTACAAACTTATTCTCCAGATGGAATGAGCTGAGTCTCTCATACCATGCTCTGGGAGCTTGCTTCAGACCATAGAGTGATTTCTTCAACTTGAACACATGGTCTGGGTTCTTCTCATCTTCAAACCCTGGGGGTTGATGAACGTAGACTTCCTCTGATATGTATCCATTTAGGAAGGCACTCTTAACATCCATCTGATGTAGAATTATGTTGTGATTCACTGAGAAAGAGATCAACAGTCTGATTGCTTCTAGTCTTGCTACTGGAGCAAATGTTTTTGTGTAGTCTATTCCTTCCTGCTGGCTGTAGCCTTGAGCAACTAGCCTTGCCTTGTTTCTGACTACATCTCCTTTCTCATTCAACTTGTTTCTGAACACCCATTTTGTTCCAATTACATGGACACTTTCAGGCTTCTTCACTAAGCTTCAAACATCATTCTTGGAAAATTGATTCAATTCTTCTTCCATGGCCAGAATCCAGTCCTAGTCCTGAAGAGCTTCATCAATTGACTTGGGTTCAATTAAGGACACCAATCCTTTCAGACTAAGCAGGGTCTCTTTAGAGGGTGTGAAGGCTGATCTGGTTCTGACTTGTTCGTCTTTGTTGCCCAGAATCAATTCCTTTGGATGAGCTGCAGTGATTCTGCTCTTCTTCAGAGTTTGTGAATCAGAGGGACTAGCTTCTTCTTCTGGTTCATCTTCCTCTGGCTCAGCTTCCTCTGGAGCTTTGCCTTTGTCAGAAACATTTATACTTAAATCTGCAAATTTCTCAACTAGCTTTGACTGGTCAGAGTCAAGCTTATCGTCAAATCTAACATGAATAGATTCTTCAATAGTTTTAGCATCAGTATTATAAAATCTAAAGCCTTTAGATCTCTCAGAGTAACCAAGTAATAGACATTTAGAAGACTTAGCATCAAATTTATGCAATCTATCCTTAGTATTAAGAACTTAACAAACACAACCAAAAGGATGAAAATAAGAAATGTTGGGTTTTATGTTCTTCCACAATTCATAGGGTTATTCAGAATTGGTCTCACAGAGATTCTGTTCTGAATGTAACACGCTGTGTTTACTGCCTCTGCCCAAAAGTGCTTAGCCATGCCAGTTTCTTGGAGCATGGTTCTAGCCATCTCCTGAAGAGTTTTGTTCTTCCTCTCAACAATACCATTTTGTTGAGGAGTTCTGGGACAAGAGAAATCATGTGCAATTCCATAGGAATCAAACAGAATCTCAAACTTATCATTCTCAAACTCTCCACCATGGTCACTTCTGACACGCACAATCCTACAAGCCTTCTCGTTTTGCACTTGGGCTATGAAGGTAGAGAACACAGCATGAGACTCATCCTTGTAGGTTAGAAACTTTACCCATGTCCAGCAGCTATAGTCGTCAACAATGACCATCCCATATCTCTTGCCACCTATAGACTCAGTTTTCACTGGTCCAAAAAGGTCGATATGCAGAAGTTCCAACGGCCTTGAGGTTGAGACAACATTCTTTGCCTTGAAAGGGACTTTTGTGAATTTTCCTTTCTGACATGCTTCACAAAGAGCGTCTGAAGCGAACTTCAGAGTGGGCAAGCCCCTGACAAGGTTTAGCTTGCTCAGTTGAGAAATCTTTCTCATACTGGCATGCCCTAACCGTCTACGCCATACCCATTGCTCTTCATTAACAGACAGAAGGCACTTCACATTCTGAGCCTCCAACTCAGATAATCTTATCTTATAAATGTTGTTCTTCCTCTTGCTGTTAAACAGAACAGAGCCATCGATCTGACTTACAGCCCGGCAGGACTTTTGATTAAAGATAACATCATAACCCTTGTCAGCTAATTGACCTATAGACAATAAGTTATGAGTTAAGCCGTCTACCAATAACACATTATCAATGCATGGACTACTATCTACACAAATAGTACCAGTACCAACAATTTTACCCTTTTCGTTGCCACCAAAGCCAACTTCACCTCTAGGCTTAAGTTTTAGCTCTTGGAACATACGCCTTTCTCCCGTCATGTGACGCGAGCATCCACTGTCCAGATACCATGACTGGTGTTTCAGTGGAGCCATCAAGGATATCTGCAACATAGATAATCTTATCCTTAGGTACCCACTTTCTGGGTCCTCTCTTGTTAGTTACCCTAGAGGTTCTGAACACCTTGGGTTTCTCAACATGATAATGTAAAGGAATTTTTGCATGATATTTAGACATGGAGAAAGTTCCCTTTTTAAGAGAAGGCAGGTAAAGGATCAGGCAATATGGTACCAGAGGGAACAAAGCATTCATACAAAGATTTAGCTTTAGGCACAGAAGGCTCATTTCTAATTGATTTAGAATAGCCAATGCCATGCATTCCATTTCTGCTCACGCCATAGATCAATGAAGCCATCAAGCTTCTATCTTCGCTTTTAGCCAGGAATCTTTGAAAGGATTTTTCATACTTAGATTCATGCTTACTATCGGAGGCATCGCAGGCAATAACTTCTTCTAACTTAGCAATTTGATTCTTAAGCACAGAGTTAGAATTCACTAAAGCATGGTTATCATTTTTCAAATCAGAAATGATTTTCTCATGTTCAAAAGGAGTTTTAGAAACAGCAGATAAGTTCTTTTTCAGCTTCTTATGCTTAGACAATAAAGAGTTATACTTATCCTTAATGTCAGACAAAGCATGTTTCAGTTCAGAGGTTGAGAAAGAAGCGAATACCTCATTTTCATCGTCTGAGTTAGGATCTCCTTCTGATTCTGTGTCAGAGTCAACAGCTTCCTTTGACTATGATCCTTTGTCTTTGACAATGGCCATGAGTCCTTGGACTTCACCATCAGAGTCAACATCCTCTGACTCTGATTCATCAAAAGTCACCATCAGACTTTTCTTGGTCTTGAAGTTCTTCTTTGGCCTCTTGTCCTTCTTTAATTTTGGACAATCACTTTTGTAGTGCCCTGATTCTTTGCACTCAAAGCATGTGACTTCCTTAAGTGAGGACTTCTTCTGACCTGAGGATTCAGACTTTCCTTTGGCCTTTCCAGAGCCTTTGTACTTGCTTTGCCTGTGCTTCCAGATTCGGTTGAGTCTTTTAGAGATCAGAGTCAGCTCATCTTCATCAGAATTTTCTGATGCTTCTTCAGATTCTTCTTCTTCAGATTGAAGAGCTTTTGACTTTTTTGCTTTAGCCTTCTCAGATTTGGATTTTAAGGCTATTGACTTCTTCCTCTGATCTTGCATCTCTGAGGATGCTGATGAGTTCTTCTAAACCCATACGCTCAACATCTCTTGTAAGCTCTATTGAAGTCACCAAGGGCATCCAGCTTTCAGGAAGACATCTGATGACCCTTATGACATGATCTTTTGTTGTGTAGCTCTTGTTGAGAGGTCGTATTCCAGCTACAAGCAATTGAAATCTAGAAAACATTTCTTCAATGGACTCGTTTGGCTCCATGACGAAGGATTCATACTTTTGGATCAAAGACAATGCCTTTGATTCTTTGACTTTCTTGTTTCCTTCATGAGACATCTTCATGGATTCAAAAATGCCTTTTGCATACTCACGATCTGTAATCTTCTGGTACTCTTCATAAGAAATATCACTTAGAAGAATTGCTCTAGCTTTGTGATGTTGTGAGTAAAGCTTCTTTTGATCTGCAGTCATCTCTGACCTTGGAATCTTCTTGCCTTCTTCATCAGTTGGACGCTCATAGCCATCCACAATAATATCCCAGAGATCTGCATCAAAACCTAGAAAGAAACTTTCAAGTCTATCTTTCCAATATTCGAATCTTTGACCGTCGAACATGGGAGGTTTTGCATTGTAACCATCTCTTTGAGTTTCACTGGTGGTAGCCATTGTTTTTCACACCGGCCCGGATCACTGAACACTGTTAGGTGTGGTAATCAGAACTTGCGCTCTGATACCAATTGAAGGTATGAAAAACGGTAGAAAGGAGGGTTTGAATAACGTTTTCAAGATAAAACTTCCACCTTAAAGATTTTAACAAATCTTTTCGAGAACTAAGTGCTAAAGATAAGAGATAGGAAAGCACACAAGGATTTTTATCCTGGTTCACTTGATAAATCCCTCAAGCTAATCCAGTCCACCTGTTAAGATGATTTCTTCCTTCTTAGAATGAAGGCAATCCACTAATCAGGTAAAGTGTTACAACTGCACTTGAAACCTACAAGTGACTAACAATTACACTGACTTAGCTCACACTAAGATTCACTCTCTTAGTCTTCTCTAGGATCCGATCAACCATGATCTCCTAAAAGTAACTAAACAAACTGTTTAAGAAAGAATGTTTACAAGAGATTTGCTTCTGAAAAGCTAATAGTAAACACAATGAATTCAGATGAAAGAATGCTTAGAATGTTTTTGAATATAGCTTGCGCGTGTGTAATTCTTCCAAACGCATCTTTCAAACTTCAGCCTCTATTTATACTCCAAGGATTAGGGTTTGAACGCTGCATGGAAATGCTACCGTTGGAGGGCAGTTCTGGAAATTCCAGCTTCTGCTGTGGCTGAGAGCGTTAGGTAGGTCGTCAGGAAAGTACATATGCTTTTGTACTTGGATAGTGACTTGACCTTTAAACCTAGGAGACTTCTGATCAGAGGAATGCTTCATGTTGGAACTTGTGAAGTCGGTTAATCAGAGTTAGAGGGAAAGCACAGATCCTCTGACCGTTGTATCTTCTGATTCTGAACTCAGAGGGAAGTACATGGTCTTCAGAGTTTCTTGCTTCTGGACATCAGAGTTTCCACTATTCAGCTTCTGGATCTTCAGAGTCTTCTACACCATCAGAACATCCGAGCCTTCAGAGTTTCTTGGTTGTCAGAACTTCTGGATCTTCAGAACTTCAAGTGACTGAGTCCTTATCAGAGCTTGTATAACTTCAAATCTTCTGAAGCGTTTCTACTGTTCAGAGTGAACATAGATGTTGCAAAAGCGTTGCTTGGGTCACTCTTTATGCACAGTTCTTCTGATTTGTGTGAGATTGAGTTGAGGTCAGAGCCTGTAAATAGCACACTCAGAAAAACACGTTAGAGTACCATAAGTGTTCATACTCAAATGTTAACTTGTAATCATCAAAACATAGAGTTGTACTACTCGATCAAAACTTGATCTTACAAGGATAACTTCCTCGAATGACAGCTTAACATGCTGTTTGGCTCAAAAGAGAAGAGGGGACGAGAGATGAGAGATTTTAATACTTATTACGTGTGGTTCATACTTCATACTTCATAGGAGGGGAAGGGAGAGGCGAGGAGAGAAAATAACATATTTTTATTTGGTTCATGAGGGAAGGGAAGAGATTTTATAATTAAAATTACTTTTATACTCTTTTATATATTTACTTGAATTTAACAACACAATATAACATCATTCTTCATCAACAATTATTCTGCATAATTTTAAGTCTTTGCCACAACATCACAAACCAGAATTTGACAAGCTCTGCAAGCTAAGAATTGACAGTTCTTATTAATAAGCAAACTATGAATACTGTGCAGTGCCTGATCTTTGGAAGGAGAAAATCTTGAAATTTCTTGTTATACTTCATTGCTGCAACAGCTGTTTTATAGCTTTTGTTTACTGAACATAATGTTGCTTTCAATTCTTCCTACAATAGTTCTGCAGTGAATTCCCTTTTCCTTATGGCACGACTAACCTGGTGTATTATAGGGCCCAATTGCTGCAATTGGTACAAGAGATAGCACGTTAAATATTCTCATTGGAGATAATGGCTGGGTCAATCATCGAGAAAATGGAATACTCTATTCTTTTGATGCTACGAAATGCATGTTTTCATGGGGCAATCTTTCTGAGAAGCTCCGGATGAGTATGCAGGATTGAGGATTGTAAGGATGAGGTTATGGTAGATCTGTTTGCAGGCATTGGCTACTTTGGCGCAGCTGAGAAGGAGGCGGCGGCGACGGAGAGAGAGACAAGAGAGAGGGACCAAGTGACCAACGATTCGTATGAAGAAGGAATGAAATAAAAGACGTGAAATAAAGAAGGGAAACCCTAAGATAAAAAAAAATCAAATTTTTAGATTTTATAAGGTTATTTTTGTCCGAAATTTATTTCCCTTCCTAATTCCCCCACTTTTGGGGGAATAAAAATTTGAGGTTGGAGGGATTTTGCTCCCCTCCATTTCCCTTCCCCCCTCCTAAAGTTTGAACAAAACAAAATCAGATTTTAAAAATCTCTCTCCTCCATTCTCCTCCAACCAAACAATGCGTAAGTGGTAAGAGTTAGATGATATATGCTTTAAGTAGGAAAAGGTTCAAGATCAAACTAGTACGATTCTAGGGCATGTCGAGCTAGTGGAAAACTTTCCTAGGTTGAGATCATGATGCTCGGACTCATAACCTAGTAGGTGACCAACAAAATGTAGATAGCAGGTTGTCTAAGTGGGTCAAGAGCCCAATAGCGCATAACTTCTCAATGACGCTTTAGCAAAGCTTTCTAAGAGCATCTCCTCTTTAAAAAAAAAGAGCATCTCCAATGCTAGTTCTTAGTTCATAGCACTATTTATGTGAGCCTGTACTGCCACATGTGTTTAAGCAACTATTTGCAGATTTTGCTCCAACCACGAGTTCTTAGTTCTTAGCATTATTCATCCGGTCACACAATACCATTATATCAATATTTGTTATTTCCATATTATTTTTATTTAAATTTAAATGCTAATTCAATACTTAAATTAAATGAATGAGAGAAAAAATATTTTTTTATGCTGAGAACTCAAAAAGTAAAACTTACTATATAAGAACCTAGCTCTTATTTTTAAGAACTAAAAACTTCACGTCATCCCCTCTAATAGTTAAGAACTCAGTTTTTATTTATTGACTCAAAAATTAGAAACACCTTGCATTGGAGATGCTCTAAGGTTTTATTGCCTAATGCCAATTGGAGGTTAACACATTTTTTTTTAAAGTGGAATTGGAGGTTAACACATGATTACATGTCCAACGTCCCTCACGACAAAGGAAATTCATAGGTAACTTACTTTATATGGTACACGCACTTTCAATTTATATCACAACTAATTTGAGCGTAGTGTTTTTGAAGGCATTACTCATTTAGCATCATGCTCGTCATACACACATTTGTTTATAGATTATTAATTCAGTTTGAACTTCAACCAACTTTCATGGTAACAAAATATTTGACCTCGTTTCATTTTGGATACCTCGAAAAACATAATGACTTTCCAAAGAATGCAAAAGGAACATTAACTGAAATCCAAACATACCATGAACATATCAATTATATGTACTTCATTAATGATTTCAAATATTTAAAAAAATACTAATTTAAAAGAAAAAAAATCAAAGCCCTAACTAACCCCGACTGGAAAATTTCAATGATAATGTGATTTACAACTAACTGAGCGTGAGCAGAGCTAATTAAGACTCTGATTAAGCTCTTACAAACACATCCAATTCTCTCAATAATTGCATAACTGAGAGTTGTGTGCTCTCAAGCAACAATTTCATCCACGTTAGAATTAAATACAAAACTTGGGAAAGAAGTTGTGATGTCCCTGCATTAGTATCAAGAATAACGAATTATATTATAGTTTGAACATCAAAATGTGGATGAAAGTAGATTCACATTTACCGTAAAAATAATTCTACACAAACCTTAAGTAGGGAAGAGTCATGATTTTCAGCAGTGATGGATTTTCAGAAACAAACTTTCGCCACTCGTCAATGTCAATTTTGCCATCTTGGTTCTGGTCAGCGTCCACGAATGTCTGACCACAAAAAATATGATGTCAAGTTCAAACCTTTCTATTTAATTTGTGGTAATTAATTAAAGAAACAAAAAAGAGGTCACAACACACCATCAACTAAAAAAACACAATTTTTCTTCATATTGTAGATGAACTTTCAGGAAAAATTTAACATGCACAAGTAAAAACTTGTGTATGATTGCACATTGGCATTTTGACCCACTATAGTAGGTTTTAAAAAAAATAATCAAAAAACATATTTTCTTAATTAAAAATTTATTGTTAATTAATTTTTTTTAAAAAAATATTCTTAATTAATCTGTTTCTCTTCTCTCTCCCTAATCACTAAATTAAAAACCATGAATTTTTTTTTGAATCCATTATACATAATTGCATTTCCATCAACATAGCATGCATATATCATATTCATTAAACCAAAGGACAATCAATGGGATCTGAAAGTTCAAGGCCAAAATCAAGAAATGGAAGTCAAATCTTAAACCGACATTCATCTTGTGTTTGCATGTTTTTGTAGGGAAGGATACACATTCTTCTTGAATTCAATCGTGCCTTTTTCTGATGTATTCGATCATTTCTCAACCCATTTGCAAATCCCGAACTTTCTCACCTCGAAGCCCGCTCTGATGAAGCACGTTGGCGCACCGGCAAAGCCCACTAAAATCTGGGGTTTTTTTTTTTGTTTTCTTAAAAATCTGGTTTCAGGGATTCAAACACAGATCTGGGTTTTTATCTTCACTGGTTTCTGGTTCTCTAGATCAACGATTCATCCTCCTCCGCGTCCAAGCGACCACACTAAAGATAGATCTGGCAGTTTTCCTCAAGATCAGCTTGCCGTCGGATCAGCTCGTGGTGGTTTTTGGGAAGGAGATCTGGGTTGGGAGAGGAAAACGTAGGTGGAGTTGAGGGAACGAAGAGGGAAGGATTGGGTGCGACAACGCGACGGCAGAAGGATTCCGGCATGATGGCATGGAAATAGGTGGTGGGTTCTGGGTTGGTGGTGGTGGTGGTGGCATGGATATTGGTTGATGGGGTGGGTTCTGGTCGAAGGTTGGTGGAGGTGGATTTTGGTAGATTGAGGGGAAGGGTTGGGGAAGAAAGAGAGATGAAGATGAATGATTTAATAGATCTATTTAACTTAAGTAAAATTATCACAGGTTAATTGTTATAATTAATAAATCTGTAATTTTTATTTTTTAAAAAAAACCGGAAAAACCTGCTATTGCAGGTTAAAAGTAGCTTGTGTAACCTTACACAAACAATCAATTGTGCACCGTAAATTCCTCCGAACTTTCATATCTAATATACTACATTATCCAGGAATACTCACCTTGTCAATAATTGTTTCTACCACCTCATCTGCCAACTTCATTTCTGACTCACAAAGAAGTGCAATTAACATTTGCTTGACCTGTCAGAAATCACCAAAAAGATATGAACGGCACACCAAAATAAAATATCTTTTTTCTGAAGAACAATGAGAAAAACAAAACCAAAATGAAAATCATCAATTTGAACAAAAGACATAAGAATGTAGATTTGAACTTCATTTGTTTCGTCAAACAGAACACTTTATTTTCCTTGAAAGTATATGAACAAATAATGACCGCCTTACCTCTTGGCGTTCAATAAAGCCAGTACTGTCCAAATCATAGAGCCTAAATGAAACTGCAGGAAAATCCCAAACCTAATGGATCAGTACAGCCAGATCGCAGAAAGGAATCAAAGGTAAACCACAATGAGTCAAGGATTTTTTAACTTACAATCTATCTTGTCTTCTAGCGCTGCATTTGGGTGGAAGACATTGAGAGATCTAACAAAGTCATCAAAATCAATAACTCCCTTCTTCTTGACATCAAATAGATCAAAGATCTGCATGTAAAAAAATTCTGAAATCATATCAATAGATATCCAATCAATTAATAATGGTTACTTCAAGGAGACACCACAAGAATGAATGTAGAGAAATAAATTAATATGAAAGTTGCAAAGGTAATCAAATGTTGATTTCTTTCTATTTCAAAAGGAAACCAGGAAATAAGAATAATAATGTGCATATACATTTTGTCAGAGTAATGGACCCATTTAATGAATCAATTACATATCGGGTCAAAATTTAAAGAATGGTATGGCAAAATGTAAGCAGTACATAGTACTTGAAAGTCATGATCCGATTAGCTGCAGATTCTAACATCCTCCATTTTTTTCTAGCAGTATATAGAAATCAGGGTGCTCTTGGTTTGACATCGTTTCTTCTATTCCACTAGAGCCCATTATTTGGGGGTACATGATGGAGCTCGAGATGATTCATTTTTAGGGGCAAGTATCTAAGATTAGTGAAGAAGAAATTTAAGTATACTTTTGATAGAGAAATCAAAAGGATCCAATTTGATCAAGGTCCAAAAAGTCAAAATTTGTAGGAATTGGAAAAACTATTTCAATCAGAAGTATATCCTGTGTTCACAATAAGTATGCTACAGACTTATGTTAGGAGAATAATAAATTGAGTTTCTTCTAGAAAAATAGAGTGAAACAGTGAATTTATTCAATAACCTACTTGAATTGCAAATTGCAAATTGCTGATCTAAAAGCACATTGAGACGCTTAAAGACATTCAAACATACTTGCAAGAAGCAAACAATTACGGCACAATAATTATCACTACGAAAGAAAAGGTATGGTGTTTAATACCCGATTTGCGAAGATATTTTCTTTTTTCCTATTCTTGAAGATTGCCAACTGAAATTCTTCCTGCAAAGCAAGAATGCACATAACCACATTATGGGCTACGAGTTCCGTGTGAAGAACAAATAACCATAAAAAACAAAAAGGTTAACTGGATTAGGACAGAGAATAATTTATGAACAAGTATATAACAGAGCAATAAGAAAAATAAATATAAAAAAGTGAGAAAAAAGATATCATTTAATGCAGATCACTCATGTATGGAAGCAATGTTGAAAATATTAAAAACAATTATGTTTTGTATTTCACAATGGATTATCTGGAATATTCCAAATAAATGCATTGCACACCGTAGTTATGGGCTAAATTCTTGAGACAAAAATACACAGGTAAAGCTAATAGCATAATTTCACATGGCACAAGATACATGTGAAAAACTAAAGATAGGGCGAAGATACTTAAAAGGAATGAGTGAAGAGACAGCAACATGTAAAAGCAGAATTTATCAGAGACCAACTTCTGAAAAACAGAAAAACAAAAAGAATTTGTGATGTAGTACCTTGCTTATTAATCCATCATCAACAACAGAGCTGCTTATGCTCTTAAAAAGCTCGAATAATGCTTCGACCTCACTGACAGTGACTGAAACCAAAAAATTATCACAAGGTTAAACACATAGAGTAATACAATAACAAAAGCATTATGCATTATGCATAGCTATTTAGAAACATTTTACTTAATATTTTACCAGTAACGAGACCCAAACACGATCATCCTATCCATTTTCATTTGAGACACTTACACATACAAACTTGATTTTGTTTCTCAAATCAGCAGAGCTTGCTGAATAACAAAAGCATGATGCATCGCTATATGGAAACATTTTTCTTAATAATTAACCAGTACTGAGACACAAACACAATAATCCTCTATCCATTTCCATTGAGATGCCAACACATATGAGTTGTTTCTTAAATTAGTAGAGCTTGCTGAATGCATGGGTATGAAATTGTGTGCCAGAAAAGAGAAAAGTTTTGCAGTATGAGCGAGAAAAAGAGCCATTTTTTGCTTTGGTGACAGAATGGAATAGACTGGAAGCAATATTATCTTTGGTTAGGTTTACTTCACAATAAGCAGAAGCAATGCAATTTATAATATAACCTAACATCCAGATACCCAAAGATATAGCACAGCCTATGTTGATAAAGCATGGTGAAATCAGTTTCATCCATGTAGACCAAAATAAGGTAGATTAAGGGTAGGCCCAAGAGGAAGTGCCTACTTTGGATAGATCCACCTTTGCCTACTTTTAATAGCATACATACGAAGTGAACTGTGTTTTGCTTGTTGCAAACTCGCAAAACTTCCCTTTCCATAAACCCTACAGGTATAAATGGATTAAGATTCCCCGCAGTCGAGGAAATACGACGCAAGCAAGTATTTTTAGCTATCAGATCTTGGTAGGACATACACATTTTAAGTTAATGAGTTAGAATTGTAAATCGGAATGATTTTCATCAGATCATATGATCGGACGGCTTGAAATGCGCGTGAATGCACAAATCCCAAGAAACATGTACATAATTGCAGGCCCTTACAAAACAATATAACTTTGTTTAACAAATATTATACTTTAAGATTCAGACTGCAAGAGTGCAACACTAGAAGCAAATTCACAATAAGCTACTCCTCAGAAGCTTTTACAGTCAGAATTCAACAACAAAAAAAGAACATCACAATAAACCAGTATTATTATTGTACAAGAATTACAGCTTCATATCATTTCATTGACAAAATTAATCAACTTACAAGCTGTCTGTGATGCAAGAATTACTGGATCCTCTTGCCCTGGAAACTGCTTTCTTGCCTTAGAGTTGAAACAGCCCATTTATGGAGGAAATGCAAGGGTAGCACGGTGCAGGACCTGTGCTCGAGTTTCCCTGAATATATATCATCAAAATAACATTATCCTTATAATTCAAACCCAAAAAAATTTAAAAGACAAAACATATAATAATAAACAAATAAATCAACCCTACATGATTTTAGTGGTACAAAATTGACAGGGCACAAATAAAAACTTTAAAATTTCAAACAAAAAATTAAAATAAAGGCTGGAGTATGGAGATTTCCAACACTATGTTAGAAAACAATAATTGACCAATGACCATCAATCAATAAAAGATGGCAATAGAGCTCAAGCCAGAAAAAAACATAGTTTATGTAATTATTGAGTTTGACTTTTCCAGACAAATTGGTGCATGAGATGGTAATGGGACAAATAATAAACATGCTCAATAATTAAAAAAACATAAAAACATGACCCAGGATTCAGATTTTTCAACCCATCACGAAGATGAAGTAATCTTCAAACAGTCAATATCAGAGAATCCTATGGAGATCCCAATCAAAGCACACAAACAACGAATCAGCAAAAAGAAATAGATAAATTAAGCCTACATTGTTATCAAATTTCCCTCTCCCATAAACCCTACCCAAATCAAACAACATCTGAATCAAACACAGAAAAAGGAAAGTGGAAAAATCAAAGACATGAGTAGAATCCAAAATCCGAAGCAAGAAGCAGGGCTAGGAATGAAAGAAACTCACCCAGATGAAAGGTGTGGGTTTCTAGAAAGTTGCCATTGGAGTGAGTAGAGGGCGATGGAAAGCAAGCGAGGAAGAAGAAGTAGAAGGAGGATGAAGAGAGAGAGAGACGCGGAGTTATTGAGAGAGAATCGAAAAAGTGATGTGATTGTGTAGTTTGTTGAGTTCGGGTTTGGTTTTATATAAAATAAAAGATAAAAGATTCTAGTTCTAGTGGGAGAGAGAGATTGACGATGTGGTTGTGGAAAAGTGAATGTGAAAATCTCCCAAGGGAAAGTAAAGTAGGAAACGTTAACGGCGAGGTTGGTGTGGCGGGCGGCGGAGGCAAGGACTAGTATTTTTTTTTTGGAATCTTTGAGAGGGATTTGGAATATTCTTATTATTGTTACATATTTTCAGTTAATTACTACGCTGCATTGATTATGCAGCGACTTGCCTTTTACTTTTTCGGTTTTTCCTTTTTCTATTTTCGTTCCAAAATAGGGATTTTGTTTTGGTTGTTTGGAAAAAAAATAGATTTTGTTTTGGAAAATGTCCAAAAATAAAATATTTACTCGTTTTGTTAGAGCATCTCCGATGCTAGTTTTTTAGATGCTGTAACAAAAACGAATAAATATGGCTTAATTGTAACTTTGGTCCCTAATATTTACCAATTCCACGATTTTAGTCTTTCACATAATTTAATTATACGGATGGTCCTTGACTTTACTGGTTGTCTTGTCTGCAACGTTGGTCCTACCGTTTATTTGTTAATGGAGGAGGTTTACGTGGATTGTCACTTAGCTGATGTGGAAGTCGAATTGGAGAGAGAAAGAGACCAGCAACTGATTCAACCTTCTTCCTCGCCTCCAGGGACTCGTTCGTTCTTTATCTCTTCACTTTTCGCTTAATCTCAAACTTCGAAACATCTTCCTCACGGTGCTCTGTTTTTTAAGGAGGAAGAGGGTAGAATATGATCGTTGAAGGTCTCACGTGCAACTCACATGCTTCCCTCTCTCTTCAGTCCTTCTTTCTCTCTCCAATTGGACATCCATGTAAGCCTCCTCTGTTAACAAATAAACGGCAGGACCAACGTTGCAGACAGCCAGCAAAGTCAGGGACCATCCATGTAATTAAATTAGGTGGGGGACTAAAATCGTGGAATTGGTATACGTCAGGGGCAAAAGTTGCAATTAAGCCAATAAATATTCATGTGGGTCCGCTTTTTATTTCTTAGTTCTTGACACTATTCATGAAGGTTCGTACCGCCACATGTGCTTAAGCAACTCTTTGGAGATTTTACTTCAATCATGAGTTCTTAGTTCTTTTTTTTTTATAGGAAATTGTTAGTGGTTAGTTGTTAGTAAGTTAGAAAATCCCTTCAAATTTCTCTTCCAGGATTCGAACCCTGGACCTTCCCCTCCCCAACTCTTATGTCCCCTAACTCTTACTTTTCGAGTTCTTAGTTCTTAATTTTTATCATTATTCATCTTGTCTCACAATACCATTATTTTAGTAATACTTTTATTTTCATATAATTTTTATTTAAATTTAAATGTTAATTCACTACTTAAATTAAATTAGTTTATGAATGAGAGAGAAACAATTAATTTTTTATGCTAAGAACTCAAAAAGTAAAACTTATTATATAAGAACTAGTTCTTATTTTTAAGAACTAAGAACTTCACGTCAGCCCCCTCCAATGGTTAAGAACTCAGTTCTTAGTTCTTAACTTATAAATAAGAACTAAGAATCTTGCATTGGAGATGCTCTTAGGCACCGGTTTAGATGGATACATAAGTAATTAATGGATTTAGTTATTATAATAACCCTTGTAATAATCGCGTATGAGAAACATGTTTTTTTTACATCGGAAAGATAAATTACACCTGCCAGGAATTGATCTCTGGACCTCGCATATGAGAAACATGTTTTCTATATCACCGTCCATTTTATTTCTCGGTAAAAAAAAATTAAAGTGAAATTCGGAAAGAAATTGAATTTCTTTTTGTGCAAAGGGAAATAATAGAAAAACAAACAAAACTAGCTAACTAACAAATCTTGGGCCAGAAAACTGTGAGCCATAGGAGGGGGTTGCTCCCATAACAGATGAGGACATTGTTGAGCCTGAGCAAGAGCAGCCAGCTTATATGCCACGACATTGCAGAGGGGAGGGGCATGCCTCATCGAGGCCTCCCACTCCAAGTGCAGTAGCTGAAGCACCGGCGCCACCTCCACATTATTAACTGGAACCAGTCCAGTCCACGACCTCAACGCTGGATGACTTCCACCAGAGATAGGCAGTCCGTTTGATAAAGGACCTGACGAACCCCCTATCCTAATAGAGCTGCAACCCCTGCCTTAGAGCCACCACCTCCGCCAAGAACGCATCTGCCTTACACCTAAAGCATCAGGTCCTCGCATTATCAGCACAACTCCTCCCGACGCCATCTCACCGGAGGATAGGGAGCAACTCTCGTCCGTATGCAGCTTGAACCACCTGATGGGAGGAGGAGACCAACCTGCATCCTCACCCATGCGACTAAACTGGCGCTCAATAAGCTCCAGAAACTAAAGACCCTGCAAAGACGAGGAAATCTCACGCAGGACGAAAGGAAGGGGGCCAAGGCACCTCATCAAAGGTTGTGTTGTTCCTCCACCTCCATATCCACCAAGCATGGGTGAGAAAAGCAACACAACGAGCATGGCGGATCATAAACATCCACCAATCCTGGAAAGCTCCCGTGAAAAAAGTGGGAGTAAGAGGAAGGTTAGAACCCAACCAAACTTGCCTGGCATGGGGATAATCGCGAAGACAATGTAGCACGTCCTCAACCAGAGAAGAGCACCAACCACACTAGGGAGAAGGGGCCAGATGACAGTGGTGTCGTAAAGCATTCGTTGTGAGACGACCTTGCACCGCAAGCCAGGCAAAAAACTGAAGCTTCTCAGGGACCTTGGCGCGCCAAAGTTTCAACCACGAAAAGGACTGGTCAGGGTTACCTGTGAGACTCAACAACCATTGATACGCCTCCGCACACAAATAGCCCAACGTCGAGGAGGCCCACACCCGAGAATCAGACCGCGTAGAGAAAGAAGGGTCGGGGTTAGCCATGATAGCTTGCACCACTGCCTCCGGCAACTGCGTATGTAAAACTTGAAAAGATGCACAATTAGAATGAAATGGCTCAATCTTATCTCGCATTTATATGATTGGATTACAAGCGTTGCTTAGATACCGTGAAATAGTTAGTTTGTTTCCTATAATGTGGAAACCAATAACTTAATAACAAAAGATGCACAATTAGAATCTTTAGTATGGTAGATCAAAACAAATAACTCTTATTCCATTCCAACAACGACCATGATGAAATTTGAATCTAAACCATTATATTTGACCGATATAATAACTTAATTACTTTTTTTTCTAATTTATCATTTGAAAGAGTTTGTTTGAATTTATCTTATAACATAAACACTTATGGTAAATTGGGGTTGACTGCTCCTTCCTTCTTTTGCCCCCAAATTCACTTTGAGTATTTGGATAGATTGATTTATGCCCATCAGACTCAAGAAGTAAAAAGTCTAAAAAAAGAAGTCACTTTGTTGAACCCCTAAGAAGGTTCAACAAGCCAGTAGGTCCAAATGTGTTCCTTTTATTTTTCTTCACTCTTCTTTTGGTCTTCATGAAATATCATGATTTATATTTTGCAGAATCCCCCTCTCTACAGGTAATTGACATGGATGCCCTAGCTAGCAAATCAACATGGGGTGTATCAAATGGAAGTTTGAGAAAAACCATAAGCCACCCAAGTGGAAGGATTGTCGGTACTCCAATTTAGGGTTGTCCAAAGCCACCGAACCAAACCGGACCCAAGCAAACCAACAGTTTTTTTACTGAACGGTCCAGTTCGGTTCAGCCACAGGTTTGATCGGTTCATTTTTATGGGTTTGTGTGGGTTGAACCGGTCGGTTCCGTTTTGGGCTTCAGACCGACCGAACCAGATATTAGGAAGAAAAAAAAAACCTCTAACCATACCCAATACCCCACCCTAACCCTAATACTTCAGACCACACATATCTCTCCTCTCATAATTTACTTCTACTGCAGCCACCACTCTCTCATCTCACGTTCTTTCTCTCCTTTCCACAGCAACACCATCTCTTCTTCGTTCTCATCACCATGTTTTCTTCTTCCTCTTCTACTCATCACCACCATGACAGTCGTCGCTCCACCCCCTCTCTTGGCAGAGAGTACCACCACCACCATGGACCTTCATAAAGCTTGAACCTTTAGCTTCTTCTGCACCTCAAAATGATTTTTGGACCACGGATCCGTGCTCCTAGGCGAAGGAGATGAAGAAACGTGTTTCCTCCGTCGTCACTCGTCGTACGCCACCGTCATTGGCATTTACCAGCGAACACTCTACGATGTTTTTCGGCGAACTTCGATGTCCTTTCATCACGAGACAAACACCATTGAAACCACCCCTATGTTCGCAATAAAAACCATGGATCTGTTTCCCCTCCGGTCACATCGCCGTCGTTAGTCACCACTACCACCGTCAACTCCGATGACCTCCTTTATCAGAAAAGAAGGAACTTTCTTGAAGATCTTCCTTCCCTCCTATCGAATCTAAGACCAGAACAAAGAAAGGAGAAATGTTTTTATCTTGTATGTAGTTTTGTGATCTTTTCTTAGTTTTGTGAGAATTTTTTTATTAATGGCATGATGTATAACACCGGTAATTCTCACTTTGATGTATAAACTTCTGAATCTTTTCACTTTGATGTATAAACTTATGGATTTGGTGCTTCTGGTTGTATGGATTCTTTCTTTTATTTTTGTGTGTTTTTTACTGGATTCATCACTGCAAAGAGAAAATTTTCTTCCTCCTCACTTATTTTTGTTGACTACATGCATGTAACCGATCGAATCGAACTACACCCACCACACCCGAGATCCGACCAAACCGGAGCTTTAAACTGACGGTGGCGGGCTTGAGTATTTGGTGAATTTCACTCGATGAAACCGGCATTGCGGCCCAAAATCGACCGTAACCGACTGATGGACAACCCTACTTCAATTATCCAGGCTTCAGCTAGTTCCCTTTGTTCGGTAAAAAAAAAACGATAGGCACAAGTTACTCATTCCCCACCCAAGCTTTAATTCGTTTTACATGAACCTATATTCTTTTAATTTGAAATTTTTGACCGAATCATCATATTTGCAGGTTTAGAAGAAGAAGGAGCTCAAACAACCCTACTTCCAACAACTATGCATATTTCAACCCATTCTCCATTTTCAACGGCTAAGGCCCCACCTAAAGCAAAAGCTCTTGCCAAGGAAATGACTCCAGGACCCAACTCCTTTTTAGTGATCGCGATTCAAGAATATCTTATCCTCGAAATAGTGCTTTTGAGCTTTTTCAAATCTCCTTCGAGTGTTCCCCTTTCATCTAGTGAGGCTTCTTCCCCTTTTATTGACTCACCAAACTTTTGTTGATAATCAACTAGTTGGTGAATTTCCAGAGGAAAACAGTGTAACATTCCAATCTAACACTGGCCTCACGGTAACAACGCAAATCTTTCTAGCACGTTTTGTCTCCACTTGCGCACTTTTGACATCCGAGGTTGACGAGGGAGGAAAGTAATCACCGGTGCAGAAGGCACGAACAACGAGCAGCTCCTTGCAAGCTTCTAGGCGAAGAGACATATGACTGAATCAATTTTGCACCCGAAAATAGGTATTGGGATGGGTGACCTCTTGAAAGATTTCTCAGGAAGCATATAAGTGAGGATAGAGTGTGCTGGAAAGACTCTTGTTGTTTCCGTGAGGCCAGTCCTCAAGTCAGCTTGTTACACGCTCCCTGAGAAAACTTCTCAGGAGGTCACCCATCTCAATATTTCTCCAAGGCAGACACACTAAATCTTGGAGTTTTTATGAGTTAGGCTCCCAAAAATAAGATACACCTTGTTGTTGTGAGTATTACCAATCAAATCTTGTACACCTTTCTCAACTCTATAGTCTCATACCTATACGATATCTGAATACCTCTCATTCGGGTGCGAGATTAGTTCATTTATGTGTTATTTGTCTAGAAGCCTTGCCAGAAATCGCTTATTGTCCATACTTTCTCATTGCACTAGCAATCACTCTCCGACCTCGTCGGCTCCAAGTGTCACAAACAAAATGATCGTCACCTTGAAAACTTCTTTAGTTAAGTTAATGAAAACTCTTTCCCCTCAATTTTTTTGTAGGCTGAGAGAAAAACTTATCATGAAATAGCCTAACTTTGATTGATGTAGATTATGCTTTGAAGGCCAAATCTAAACGTAAGGAGTGGAGTAGCTAGAAAAACGTTGCAAAAACTCGTTGATCTTTTAAGTCTAAAGAAAAGAGTTACTGCTCAGCTCAAGGTAATTGAAGATCAATGGGCTTTGTCGATATCAAGGAACGGGAAATGGTAACAAGCCTTTAGGAAGAGCTTAATACCAATTTGGTAAAAATCCATAATGATATTGGTATGCGGAAAATGATTTATTCTCCTACAAATCCTCCTACACACTAAATGAAGCAAGATGTTATTGTCTTTGGTATCTTGGAAATGTAAAATATGGCTCTTTTGGTGGACATGATAAGCAGACAGTATATGATAGCAGTAATCATATCCTGCTGTAATATGTTGTTTGTTGCGCCAACAGGATATGATAACACTATCTTGTCTCTTATCCTATCATGTATATCATGTGTAAAAGTTATCATGAGGAGGGAGTTATGATAGAAATTATCCTGACATGATAGGATATTTGTTTATGAATATTATGAATTTTTTATTTTAAAGAAAAATTTGATACATTTTTCATTGTTTCTATCATATCCTATCAATATCTTGTCCGCCTCAAACGTAGGATAAGATAAGAGTTTATCATGCTCTTATCAAACATGTCCGTATCCAATCATTTATCCTATTCTGACCACCAAACGAGCCCTTAATTCTTTTTCTATTTGGTGTGTAGGAGGATGGAGTAGGAAGGATACTAGATTACTAGTGTTTCATGTTTCTTCCTCGGCTTGTCCTCTATGTTAGCGTTTTCTTGTCCTGATTGTTCTTGGATGGAAGAAGGCTGTTTTGACCTTGAATCGCGGTTAATTAGTTCTAATGTATTGAACTCTCATTTGAATTTTAATGAATGAATTTCAGTTTACCATAAAAAAATAATTTAGTTGATAGTATTTTCTATTTTTCTTACAATTATAGTTTTCTGATGTATCATTTTTTTTAACAATCATGTAGCAATTTTTGTTTCTTACAATCGAATTTGAAAGGATCTGTTCCTTATATTTGTAGTTTAATCTCCGTAATATCAGATGGTTCATACAAGAAATTAATGCTTTTTTAATTAATTGTGTTTTGGTTCATGTATCCTTCTGTTTAAAATAAACATGTCATTAAAACACTAGCCACATGCACATGTTTTAGATTTGTCTTATGTGTCAAATGATTCGAATAGGAAACCAAGTTTATTACTTTAATTTCACAATAACAAGCGATCAAATATGAGTTCAATGAATTGGGTTCCAGAAACATTCTGTTTGAAACTAACTGAAAGATTCTACAAAGAGCTCTTTTTCTCTAAGAGCTTATAAAGAAGCTCATCCAAACAGGTTCATAGATTGCAGAATTTTTCTGATTTCTCGTCTATGCTCCAAGTTTTTTTAGTTTGTTTTTCAGCCTTTGATAGTTGTTCTTTGGTTCATGTTAGACGACATTCAATGTCGTAGCTGATTCACTTGCACAGAAAACTTTTGTTTTTAGGCACAATATCTGAGTTGATGACTATCTTCATTCTTCATGATTTGTTGTCCCTATAGTGTGTGTTGTTGTTTTGTAACCGTAAAAGAAAAAAAAAACATGAGGGTGAGGTGCAGATTATTATATTAGAGAACAGTACTACTTTACAAGTGAAGGAAAGACATAAGTTCTTAGATCCAAGTTATTTTAAATTTTGATTCATATAAATAAGGTAAGTGAATTTATTGATAAAGATAAAACTCTTTTAATATCTATTCTACATTAATATCTATTCTACATTAATGTTGATTCATATGATATATGTTTAACACTTTAACTAGATATTATACCCGTGCGTTGCACGGGTTTACTTACAATATTTTTTAACATTATCTAAAAATTATTATAATTTAACCAAATAAAAAATAAAATATTTTTTTATTATAAATAAAAAAATTTGTGTCAAGACTATTCAATAAATATTATTATAGTTATTTTTGTATAAATAATTAATATTATTCAAATTTAATTATTAGCATAAAAATAATTTTAACAATTTAAATTTTTATTTATTTAATAATATGAAAAATTATTAAGTTTATTTTTAAGTATTTAAACAATGTAAAAAATGTTAAGTAATAAGTGTTTAATGTCATGAAATGAGTTTTGATATCATTTTTTATACTTTTTACCTGGAAAGTCATTTACTGTGACATGTCAAGACCAAGAAGAATAAATTAATTTCAACTTTTTGAAATATAATAAGTGATAACTTAAATAGCCTTTTGCAAAAAATTGCCTAAAATATTACCTTATAAATTTAGTTTTTTTCAACTTATTTGGTTTTGAATGTTTTCTCACATCCGATAGTCATGAGACTAATACATTGAGGGTCTATAATCACGTTAAGTGGATAGGTCAGACCGCTCACAACAAACATTTTTTCGACTTTGGCTATTATTATTTTTCTCTATTATGCTTCCTCGAGTAATTAAATACCTTTTAACGACATTTTTGAATTTTAACATATTTGATCCATATTATTTGTTATTAAATAATTTTATTTTTTAATATTTGTCAAATGCAAAACTTAAGATAATTTTAGTGTTTTTTAAAGTAAATTTTAAGTTGATGAATGTTGTTAATTAATGTAAGTGGTTGAATATTTTTTTATAATACAATTTTTTCAGTTTTTAATTATTTTTTAATATATTATTACAAAGGTATGGGAGTTTTATGGTTTATATAATGTATTTAATGTAAAACTCAAGTCTCATTTACATATAAATAATTTTTTAATTTTAAAACTATTTTATCTAAATTTTTGTTAGTAATTGGGTTCGAATTTATTAAGTTAAAGACATAAGCAGTGCAACATGCTAGTGTGGTTTGACACCCTCCATCTGTAGGAATTTTGAAATTCAATGTAGATGGGGCATCAAAAGGGAATCCTGGGCCAAGCGGAATTGGAGGTGTATTGTGTAATTCAGATGGTGATATCTTGGGTTATTTTTCAAAATCAGCAGGTGTGTTATGGGCTTATGAGGCGGAAATACATGCAATTCTCAATGCTCTAATATTCTATCATCAACATAATTGTCATAATGTTCTTATTGAAAGTGACTCAACTTTGACAATTGGGTGGACTCTGGATGGTAATAAAAGACCTTGGAAACTGATACAGCTTTTTAATCCAATAGATTATTTGTGGCATTTGATTTCCTGTGTTGGTATTCAGCATGTCCTGCGAGAAGGAAACACTGAAGCAGAATTTTGGGCAAACAAGGGATGTGGTAGGGAAGATGTACTGTGGGTTTTATCTGAACCTTTGCTGTAGCTCACATGAGAGAGATGTTCTCATGATTTCTATATTTTTTCAATAAAGTATTTTGTTTCAGAAAAAAAATTATTTTTTTATTGAATTTAATTTTTAATATTTGTGAAATATAGTACATTAGAGGTTGAGATATTGCATGCTTTTTTTGTATTTGGTTTGGTTTCGACCCATATCATGAGAGAGCTTGTTCTCATGTTTTTTTTATCATTCAATAATATATTTTGTTTACAAAAAAATAATCGTGAAAGACAAAACTCAAGTAAATTTTAAGTTTATGAATGTTTTTATTTAATGTAAAAAGTTTAATAGTTTTGACAATATAATTTTTTTTCAATTTTAATTTAATTATTGTTTAATATATTTATTACAATGTTTTTTGTTTGGATGCTTTTAATATGCAACACTTGAGTTTGTCTTATGTATTTAAAGTAAAAACTCAAGTGGGCTTTACATATATATATAGATTTTTTTAAGTAAGACCTCGTGCTCGAGTTTTATGGTGAAAATATTTCCATTGAAATAGTTAGCTCCACCATAATCTCTAATTATCGAGAGGGGGAGTTCTATAAGATTAGTAAATGAAATTTTCTTACTGGTTATTAAAGAAGACAAGCTCCTATTTGTTATCTCTTTGCCTTAATATCAGACACGGAGCTTTATGAGTGTTACTTTATAATACACTGAGCAAGATCCAACTGCTCAAAATTCCGCTTGAAAATATTTAAATAAAAGTATTCCATGCCACTGGTAAAAAAGTTATTTGACTTAAACAACAGCTAAAGTACCTCTATATTACCGGGCAGAGCGTTATCAGTGACATGCTGGAGAGGGCACCAGAGACTTCCTCTTAGGTAGGAGCGCCAGATGATCTTCCCGAGGAGTTTTGCCCGCCAACTATGATTTTTCTGACCCAGGGAGATTCAAACCATCAACTTATAGGGAGGTGAGATTTGAACCTGTAACCTAAAGCCAGTTGTATCAACCTATGTTGGCGCTTTAATCTCTCACTGAATAAAAAAATTTATTGGGCTTTGGCCCTCTCATTTATAAAAAAAATAATAAATTTTACACACTACCTCTTATTATGAGTGTATATTTTTGAGGTTGATTGTGATGGTGGAAGAAGCCTCACATCCCCACTATGGCAAAGGAAGAAGGATATCAACGAAACTCTTAGAGAAGTCTCACATTGTTTGATATGGTGAAGAAAAAGGGGGACCAATGCTATATATTGACTCAAGTTATTTGTTTGAAGATTCACCGATATTGGGAAATACTTTTAAGTTTATATTCGTGTTTTCTGTCTCTCCTGCTATTGTTTCATAATATTGTGAGATGTAGTTTAAATATTTTCTTTTGAAAGTGTTGGTGTATTGGGATTTGGGGTAATGAGTGGTTGAGTGTGAAGTCAATCTTTTATAACAATTTTCATATAATGTTATTTTCTGGTCGTTAGTTTAGACAATGATTGTGGTTTGCTCTGATTTTAAAATTTTCACGTTATATTCTTGTATGTTGATTTTTCTCTTGCTTTTGAACTGCAAGAAACATGCATGTTAGCGTCAAATTTCAAGCTAAAAATCAACGCTAAAGTTGATTTTGCATCGGTTTAGCCTCGACATCATGGTTGACAGTAAAATTCTTGAAGCTAATGTGTATTGTCGGCAATGCGTCCGATGCTACACATTCACCACGAAAAGTCGACGATATTGTCCTCATTTGCGTTAGTCGTATGGGCTGACTCTAACCTTAGCGCAGTATCGTCGTTCTTGGCTAACACTTAGTAGGAAAAATTTGTAAAAAAATGAAACAGTCGTACAAACAATGTAAAACTCATAACATGAGAGAGAAGTTGACTTTTCAAAGCGAGAGACCATACTGACAATTAAAAGATTGTCCAAGTGATACTTAATATAACACATCAGCGCGCCTGTTAATGTTAGTTAACATTTTTGAACTTAGAGACTGACGTAAACGATGTTTTACAGCATTGAGAACTTTGAGAGGTATTTTCAAAGTCCAAAGACGAACATACCAGCGCACAACACTTTCAGCGACCAATTTATCCATTGATTCTTCAAAGATCTTTTTATTAGTTATGTAAGGTGGGGTCATCTAAATACCCCTAAACAAAGTTTGAGGTAAATTGCCATAATCATAGGTTGATTAATGGAATGATAGAACATAGAAAATACACCTTTAGACAACCAGATAGTGACATGTTCAGGAGGCTACCAATGTACCACTTTAATAACATCTTCCCTTGATTAATGCGGCTAATATATCATGTCTCTCTTTCATTACCACTTTTTTTTACTAAAATCTTTCATGAAAATTAGGTATGGCAATATTACCCGAACCTGCCAGTACCCGTCCGAATCCGACCCGATTTACGGGTAAAACCCGATATAATTGAGTTTGTGTTTGATATTGGTGAAACTCGCCCCCGAACTTGAAAAATATATATGAAATTACAAAACTACTCTTTTATATATATATATGATACGCGTTCTGCAAGTGTACAGAATGCCCGAAGTAATATAAAAGATTGTCGAACCACAGAGATTGGGGAAGAATCAGCTTATAAACACAAAGGTTGCTTAAATCCAAAGAAAAGTAAAAGACGAATATAATTTGGATGGTTGGTTGTGAAATTAGCAATCTGGAGTAAGAGGTAGAAACAATATTTGAAAACTTAGCATTTGGGATTAGTTTCACTAAAACAAGTGATGCTTCAAAAGAGTCTGAATGCTTATGGAATGAAAGATAATTCCTATACTTTCTATTGTCGATCTAGCCTAAGTCTCTAAATGCCTGTAACGCCCCAATTTCTCAACTGAGGAATCACATTAAGTAACCTAACAAAGTCTAAGGACTATTCTGCAATCCCTAAAATTCAAGGGTATTTTTTTTTTTTGAAAATGACTAAATATCATAGGGTTGGAAACACATCATAACTTTATTTAAATAACCTGTTTCCCGATGTACAGTAATAATAGTTTACAATACCATAAGTAAGGTTCTGAATAAACATGCGCACTTTAACAGTGGCGGAAGCAAGGCTTTAATAACAAAGTTCTCATATAGAAAAGGAGACTCAAACATAGTCCACAATAAGAGAAGCAAAGCTGTTTCTTACACTTCTACTCCACCGCCTACAACTCGATCTCCAACTCGAGCAGCTAAGCTTCGGTGGAAGGATCTCCATCGCCTAATAGCGTTAAGCGCCCAAACAACAAGTAGCAAATAGAAAGGGTTAACTCCATGCCATTACCACGTATAAAAGGGAAAAGCATGCTATTCAAATTTAAGTGCATATCATGGCACATAAACTAGCAACTTAATTCAAGATAGATGACAACATATATCCAACAACATGAAACCAAATCAGATGTCAACAACATAGATTTAATCAGATATCAACAACATAATATCATATATCAAAATCAGGTAACAACAACATCACGATATAACATCAAATCAGATAACAGTAAAACCAACAATATGGGTTAATCGATGACGTCTCATAAGACGGGACAATGATGGGACCACACCTCCTCATTGGCACTTATCGCCACGCAAGGCGGGACAATCGGGTGAACACAATCACCTGACCGCCGCTTATACGTCACACAAGAAGACGGAACAACCAGGTGAACACAATCACCTGATCGCCACTTATACGTCACATAAGACGGGACAATCGGGTGGACACAACCACCGCATTGCCGCTTATCGCCACACAAGGCAGGACAACCAGGTGAACACAATCACCTGACCGTCACTTATTGCGCCACACAAGGCGGAACAACAAGGTGAACACAATCACCTGATCGCCTCTTAGGCTTAGGCCCTATATGCCAAGTTAGTCAAAAACAATGCCCAAACCAATTATTAATTCGGAGTAACCACATGTTATTCCTATTATCAACGAACATAAATCAATTCAATTGCATACCAACTCAGTTCAATGACAGAAACCAGTAAACGGCCGAAGCCTCTCAGAAAACAGAGACACACGTCTCAACAAGTTCACTCGGCCGAAGCCTCCAGAAAACATTTTCCCAGTTCAGCATAATAATCATAATTCAATGCCAATCAATATAAACATCTTCATCTCAAACGCATGCAGTGCGATAAAAACATGCAAGACTCAAAGATGCGCTAAAACTGAGTTACCCTTACCTTCGTGAGTAGAAGTTGTGCATGAAAGTTGTGAACCTAGAACAAGGAAACACAATCATCAACACAAGCCTCACTAGGAGCAACACGATCTAATAATACTAATCGAAATCGTAAAGAAAGCTTTTAAAACTTTAGAGTTCACATTTGAGCACGAATGGACAACGGAGACTTCGTTCGCTAAAACGAGCATAACTCGAGCTACAGAATTCGGAATGACACGAAACTAACGCCAAAATTTCGACAATTGAAAGAGCTATGCAATGGCTTAGGTCATACAGACCCAAAAATTATTTTTGGACACAGTACCTTAACACACAAGTTTCGGCCACTCTCAAAAATAGGGTTTCCCGAACTTTTTCTTCGGTCTAATTTAATTCCTAGGTATTCTTAGGCGATATCTAGGCCAAAGAAACTCTCAGAAAAATTATCGGATCGAAAACTAGAACAGGGGTATTTTGGTCAAGATTTTTAGCTCGAAAACTCAAAATCGGAATTTCGAAAAGTAAATTGGATGAGGTCGATACCCACGACGTTTATGACAACTAATCCTACTGACGCTAAGCTCAGTCGAGAGTTTTTGATTTAAAAAGCGGAACCTCAGCATAAAAATGGGTATTTGACCAGAATTGAAGTTCTGCGGCGATTCGACGAGATTCGGCGAAATGTAATCCGCTAAACATGCTCTTGGGCATGCAGGGAATAAGTTTAGACAGAGAAATCAAGTTATATGAACAGTTTTACAAAAAGCTCAAAACTTTGAGCACATAAAGACATAGAGAAAAGCGACATAATTTACGATCAGAGGTAATGAAAAGCATCAGTACCTCGAGGCCTACGTATAGCAACTATCAGTGCGGGGATGAGACAAGAATCGGCGAAAAGCTCTCCTCCCTTTCTCTCCTCCTTGGCCGCGGGTTGTGTGTGTTGATGGTGATGTTTTTTTTTTATTTTTTTCAAGCTATTTATAGGAAATGGAAAATGCGGGAAAATGAAAATTTCGCGATTCCGATTTTTCTTGTGCATCCCTCGGTGAATTATAAGATAGAATCCGGCGACAAAATTTCAGAACTCGAAACAGGTTTTTTAGAATTTAAGCAAACGATTCACTAACGGTGTTAATCGATTTAACCCGAAAAGTTACTTTTTGCAGTTGATGTCGGATGAGAAAACTTCCTTCTGAAGAAAGATTGGAAACATCGAAAGAAATGGGTGTGCACGTGTGGAATCTTCATTTGAAGCTCCGAATAGAAAAAGTCTTCATCAACAGTTTACTTTAAGGTTCTTGAGCTATTAGGGATTCAGTTTCGGCAAACTTCCGAGAATCGAAATCGATCATTCGTACATTCCAGGGTTTCATGTCGAAACACTTGTCATGAAAAGGAATAAGAGAAATTCTTATATTCCTCTAATTATTTTTGAATTCGTTTCTACAGTGCTTTAAGAGCAAATTAGTCCTTTACTAACGTTTTCGCCCTAAGGAGGAAGTGAATGAAACTCGTGCTATAACCTATAACAACTATAGAACTATTCTTAACCATTTCCTGAACCTTCTTCTTCATAACGCTAATCCAAACATTAAACACAAGTCAAGTTCCCCTCACACTTACACAAAATCCTATGCGTGAGTTGGAAATTAATTATTTATTTAATTCTAAAATCTTGGGTCTAACAATGCCGATACCTCGAGTTCAAAAAGAGCTTTCAACATACTCTACCGGTTCATTCACCTATGAGCAGTCTAATTGAAGATTAAGTTCATTTCATGTTCAGGCCATCAACTACTAGTCGTTGCCCTTATTCTTAAGGCACAAATGCTCTAATAAACGAACCCCTAGTTCACCATTTCTAAACCAAACAGAAACTTGTGCATAGAAAGACAAAATAACTTGCATTCATTCAATTTCATATTATCAAAGCAGGGTAGGCTCATAGAAAGAAAACTATTTTATTCCATAAGAAGATTCAGAAAGTTAAAACAATAACAAGTAAATGATTCACATCCCAAATGCTAAAAGAAACTTAACCAAGCATGGCTAAGGTAAACGTGTTTCTAACCTGAGGAGGAACTTTGGAACATCTCATAACTCCTAGAACAAGCTTAAACTTTGGAAAAACTAAGATAAAAACTAAACAACACAAAGTCCTATTTATAGGCAAAAATGATGCACCCACGCATGTGCGTGCAGGCATAGTGCATGCACATGCGTGCCTTCATTAAAGGGTGCCACGCCACATGCGTGCCTCCCTTCCTCAGCTTGCCAACCTTCTGACCTTGCATGCATGTGCGTGCAGGCATAGTGCACGCACATGCGTGCCTACCTCGCTGAAGGAGAATCTTCAATTCTTCAGCTCATTTCTTCATTTATTGACTTGTAACTCCTCTCCAACGGCTCTTTTGGTCTTCAATACACAATTCTGAAACCTCTTAGCCTCATTCTTCATCAACCCTTGGTTATTCTTCATAGATTTGATTCCTTGGACAAGAGAATCATCATCAAATTGCACTAACTCAAGGGTTGCACACTGAACACACATTAAGCCATTCTTTGTAACTCAAAACCTCCTATCTTATGCACATAATGCCTATGAATGTTCAGGTTATTAAGCTACAAGATTCTTCCAACAATGCCCCTAATCCTCTAACAAATCAGAACAAGGACTTCAATGCAAAAGACTTAATAACTATGGACTAAAATGCAATAAAAGACTCAAAAGTGACTACTATGCAAATGATGACTCATAACTATTAGAAACACTAAATGCAACTAAAGACTCTATTAAAACAACTAAAGAGATAATAAAAACTAGAAAAGGGATAGGAAAATAATGTTAAAAACCTTACAAATAGTTCTATCATCAATATACCATGTTAACAACTTGATTTGTTAAGAATTTGGTTATATTTGAAAAACAAGATACCATATTTTTCTTGCAAAAAGATATAAAATAGTTTTTTTCACAACAAAATAATATAAGTTA
Source organism: Lotus japonicus (assembly GCF_012489685.1). NCBI lineage: Eukaryota > Viridiplantae > Streptophyta > Magnoliopsida > Fabales > Fabaceae > Lotus > Lotus japonicus. Next base: position 44,710,939 of record NC_080044.1, read on the forward strand.
CAGTTTGTTTTGCAAAAAACTTCATGCATCAAGTTAGGTTAGGACGTGAGTTTGATGCTACAATGGGTTTGGGTAAACCCGAAACCCGACTGCTTTGGGTTCGGGTTGAGTATGCGAGTACAGGTTTGGGAAAGGCAAAACCTGAGCCTGACCCGACTCGTCGCCATCTCTAATGAAATTATGTTAAAATCGGGAAATCTCGGTATCACGGTGAGATTTTTTTTTCTATAAGATATAAACCTAAAACGTTACTTAAGAAAAACCAAGCATGTACTACTTAAACTAATCACTTAGTGATGCTAATTACTCTAACAAAAACCCTATAGCTGCTGATCTAAAAAGAAATGTGAATTATACCGACATTAAATTCAGTGTGCAGTAATTTCATAATTTTTGGTAGAAAATGCCTTTTGCATAATTCTTTTGCCAAATACCTTTTGTATTACAGGGATAATAGATTTGGCCGTAAAAAAACAGAAATAATAAATTTGTGGGAGCTAATGTTAAGAGTTTCAGCCCGTGATTTGGACATCAGAACTAAAATGGGCTCAGAGTCCAGGAGTAACTCAATATCCACCATTTAAAATTTGTTAGCCCTACGTCTTTTGGTGAAGAACGTTTTCAATTCATTATCATTTAAAACTATGTAGCAAATATATACATACTTTTTTTAACGAAAAAATAGATACTACATTCTTTTTTTTTAACTCAAATAGCATGATATAAATTAAGCGGGCAAAGATGCCAAACAATCAGAGTCAACAAAACGGATAGCGCCAGGCGGAACCTCCTCCACCCAGACAGATTCGCCATAGGTTGAAGCGTTCCTAGCTAAATAATCTGCCACGAAATTACCTGAGCGTCTAGTAAAAGTAAAAATAGCAGAATCAAAATGCAAGCTAAGCCTACGACAATCAAGTAGCCAAATAGTTCCTCCCAGCTACTCCTGCCCTCCAAGCCTTGAATAGTTGTAGACAATCAACCTCAAAAAACACTTGTCGGAACCCCAAGTCAATAGCTAGTGACATAGCCCAACGGAGACATGAAGCTTCAGCAAGAAGAGACGATAAAACAGAGCAAGAAGATGATGTTGCAGAAGTCATGACCTCCCCATTCGAGTTCCGCGCCACCATGCCTAGACCCACGTCTGTTGGAGCTCGAAAGGATGCATTACAATTAATCTTGATCTGGTCCAATGCTGGCCTCTTCCAAACAGTAGCCACCTGACGCGACTGGGGATGAGAAACCACTCCAATCGCAGCACTAGCGAAAGCCCCAACCTTCTGAGTAAGCTGATTGATGCTCACATGTTGCTGGTTAAAAACACTCCGGTTCCTAGCCTCCCATAGCTGGTATAGCACACACTGGACCATGGCCACCACTTCTTCATCATCAATCCGTAGAATGTCTCCCCAAAACTGATGGAACGTCGGGTACCTCTCCACCCGCAAAGCTAGTGGAGACCCATACCAGACAGCTACAACAATCGGGCAGCGGAGGAAAATATGCTCCACCGTTTCCATGTCCTGGCCGCAGAACCCGCAAGATGGATCAACATCCATGTGTCTCTGAAAAAGCTTGTCCCGCACTGGAAGAAAGCCACGAATAGCTCGCCACGCTGTCTCTTTGTACCTGGGAATAGCTGGGCTGGCCCAGAACTTCCTCCATAGGCTCGGGCACAAAGAAGAAGAAGTGGAAGAAGAAGGCTCATTCTCAACAAGCAGCTCTCAAATCATTGAATAACCTACTTTTGAAGTGTAATGCCCATCAACAGTGCTTGGCCAAAAGAGATTATCCTGACCTCCTCCCATACTCAACGAAATAGCTAGGATAGCACTAGCTGTAGTAGGATGAAAAACACCCTCAAATAGATCTATATTCCAACGACCCTGTCCAGAAACAAGCAAGTCAGAGACTTTAGATATCCTTGCCTCATGTGCTAGATCCTCTCTCTAAATTAGAGGTGAACCCTGTGTCACCCACCTATCTTTCCACACATCAATGCTCTCACCATTTCCCACACGCCACATGGCCCTTTTCTCAAATAACCAGCTTGTTTTGAGAATGCTTGACCAAGCATAGCTTGGGCGATAGCCTCTTTTCGCCCCCCAAATAGTACCATTACTGAAGTACACCGATTTATAAATTCTGCTATCAAAGACTCATGTCTGGTGTAAATTCTCCACCAATTCTTCCCCACAAGAGCAATATTAAAAGATTTAAAATCCCGGAAGCCTAGTCCCCCTTGGACCTTGTTATTACACAAATTCTTCCAACTCGTCCTGTGTAAGCCACGCTTCGTGACATCGCCACCCCAGAAAAAACGGGCAATCATGCCATCAATATCTGCACAAAGACCATCAGGTAAAACAAAGCAGGACATAACATAAGAAGTGGCTTGAGCTACAGATTTAATTAAAACCTCCCTTCCTGCCCTTGAAAGAAAACTTTCCTTCCACCCCTTAAGTTTTTTCCAAACTCGTTCCTTAACAAAATTAGATATTTGAGTCTTAGACTTACCAATGACAGTCGGCAGAGCCAAGTACTTATCATAGCTTTCCACGACCTTTACTCCCAATAGTTGTTTAAGCTCAATAAATCTCGGTTCAAGCACATTTCGGCTAACGGAAAGCATGGAATTGTCAAGGTTGACAACTTGCCCAGAAGCTAGCTCAATGGTGGTAAGAATGTCTTTCAAACACTCTGCCTCAGCTACCTTTGCTCTAGCAAAACGAATGCTATCATCAGCAAAAAGCAAATGAGATATCACAAGAGCAGATCTGGCAACCTTAATACCTCGAATGCTAGATGCCATAATAGCCTTATTAATTAAAGCAGAAAACACTTCACCACAAAGGATAAATAAATATGGTGACAACGGGTCACCTTGTCTCAATCCTCTTCTTGGGGAGAACACAGGTTGTGGGTTACCGTTCAACATAATTGAAAAAGAGACAGTTGAAACACAACTCATAATTAAGCTTACACAACTTGTTGGGAATCCCATCTTTTGTAAAACTGCTTCCAGAAAGGACCATTCAATTCGGTCATAGGCTTTGGACATGTCCAATTTTAGAGCCATGATGCCATTTTGGCCAGTAATACGCTTTTTCATAAAGTGAAAGCATTCATGTGCAATTAATGCATTATCTGTGATCAACCGCCCTGGAACAAATGCACTCTGGCTCTCACAAATCAGATTAGGTAAAATAATCTTAAGCCTATTCGCAATAGCTTTCGTAACAATTTTAAAGATAACATTGCACAAGCTTATATGCCTAAAGTGTGTAGCATGCTCAGATTTTTTTATTTTCGGAATAAGCACTAATAAAGTATCATTAATAATACCTGGTGAAACATCCCCTCGTAAGATACTAAGACAAAAATCAGCTACCTCATCTCCTATGACACTCCAGAATTTCTGAAAAAATAATGCCGGAAGCCCATCCCTCCCTGGAGCTTTTGTTGGGTGCATTTGAAAGAGAGCATCCTCCACATCATCCTTTGTGAACCCAGCATTCAGGATCTACAAGTGTCCCTCTGTGATTCGACCTGAAACAAGAGAAGAAACTTCCTCCACCCGAGATGGGTTAGAGGTGGCAAACAACTGCATAAAATAGTCCATAAGGACCTTTGAAATATCACGATCATCTATAAACTTCCTTCCATTGTCATCCTTAATCAGTTCTAAGAGGTTCCTCTTTCGTCGCTGCGTTGCTTTTTTGTGGAAGAAGCTAGTATTCCGATCGCCGTGTGCCAACCAAGAAGCTCTAGATCGTTGCCCCCACCAAATCTCTTCTTGCTCAAGCAAAGCATCAAGCTCCTTTTCCGCCCCTTGCAAAGAGAGAATTACCTGTTCTGTCTGCTGCTGCCACTGTAAATTTTGTAAAATAGCCTACTGATCAGAGATTTTCCGTGGTAAATCCCCAAATTTTTCCTTCCCCCAGCCATCTAGAGCTCCACTCACTAATGCCAACTTCTCCATTACCGTAGCGCCCTCTTGACACCAATTCTCGGACACCACATCTTCACATTCCCTTCCTTCTCTCAACCACATCTCCTCAAACCGGAACATTCGCGTTCTGGCTAGTTCCTTTCTCCTCCTATAAGTGTCACAGGTCAAAAGAATGGGACTATGATCGGAACGGTGCTTCTGCATGTGTGAAACAAAAGTAGAGGCCCATAGCGCATCCCATGCACTATTAGTAAGAGCAAAATCAATCCTCTCCTGAATATTATTCGGCGCTTCCTGTTTGTTGGACCAAGTAAACCTGTACCTTGAAAAAATCAACCTCATGTAAATCACAGCTGCTACACATTTGAGTCACCCACTGCAAATGGCCATAGTCAGGGGGGTCACCACCTAACTTGTCTGTAGGAGACACCAAATCATTAAAATCACCAATCACTAGACAAGGGCGAGCCGAGCCGCCAAGCAGACCTCTAATCAAATTCCAAGTATCCCTCTTCCTCCGATTATCCGGAAAACCATAAACCCCAATCAACATCATAGGCAACTGCGTGTCCGGATGCAATATAGTACACATAATATGGTTGAGAGAAGTGTTAATAATCTCCAGCTCCAAATCATGTCGCCACCACATACACAAACCTCCTCCTCTGGATTTTCCATTACCAGCACAACCTACCGGAAAAACATTTGACATTCCCCCAAGGCGACGCCGCCGTTGGGCCTCTGTTGCATGTAAACGAGTCTCAGAAACAAACACCACATCGGGAACTTTGGAGTGGATGAGCTTAATCAAAGCCCGCTCTGTCGGTAGGTTCCCAAGCCCCCGACAGTTCCACGACAAGATCCTCATTGAGGTGGGCGGGACTGCTTAGCAATCTCCGCCATCCCTAATCCAAAACTAGAAGAATTTCTCTTCAAAAGGGGTGAGAACCCCGTGCTATGAGGACCAAGCAGTGAAGAGTCCTTGGAGTCACATTCTGATTTGCTCCCTTCCCCTCTCGTATTTTCAATCCTCCACCTGGCGGTCTAGTGTTTTGCTTCCATGCATTCGACCGTTGAGACCAGACATCACTTTCCTTGCTCTTAAACACCAACCCTTTGTTCTTTCCTTTATCATCATCACCCCCACCCTCCTTCTTCCCTCTTTTTCCCTCAAAGCTATCCTCGGCATTCCCGCTACCAGTAACAGTTTTGGTATTATTCCCCTCATCTGCTACACCCTCACGGTTTTTCTCTCCCCCTTTCTCACTCTCTCCCTCTTCGACTACCCCCTCACGCTCATGATTCCCCTCCCCCTCTATTTCCCCCTCTTCCTCATGCCCGTCAATACCCATCTCATCAGCCCCATATTCTCTTCTCGCTCCCCCATTCCTTCGTCTAAAACCCTCCCCCTCGGCTCTCATCCATGCACCATACCTGTTTGGTTGGCCATTATCCTCCTGGGTACACTCAAAGATAACATGATCCACTCATCCACATCGAAAACACATATTAACAAGCTTCTCATATTTAAACGATACTTTCAGCAGAGCCCCGTCTGTCACCGCAACCATCTGGCCACGGCGCAGCGGCCTCTCGATGTTCACCCAAACCCCCATACGAAGGCAAACACCATAACGACGCGCAGCATATCTGTCCCAGTCTATGAACCCGTCAAAGGTTCCCCCCAGTAGTCGGGTAGTCTTTTCGGTGCGCATGGTGAAAGGAAGTCCATGCACTTGAACCCAGAATGGAACTCTAGTCAATGGAATTGTAGCTGGGTTAATTGCTATGTCAAACAGACTCAGTGCAACCAAGTGCCTATTGAACAACCATGGTCCTGATTTCAGAACCAAATCCCTATCTTTCTGTGCAGCAAACTGGAACGCAAACAGGTTTGTGCCAACATGGCGTATTTCAATACAGTTCCGTGATTCCCAGAGTTTAAGCATCACACTCCGGAAAACCAAAGGTTCAACCTTTTGATGCGCAAGAAGTTTGCCCACAAGCCAAACGTGCTGACCCAAGTCAGGATCAACATCAACAGGTCCGACGTTGAGGATCACCTGTCCGTCTCCGTCGAGATCAAAGTCAGGTATTTCATCATCAAATGCCATTCCGGCCAAGAGAAACAAAAGCACAGATGTGGTGCAAAAATAGCAACTTGAAAATCAACAGTATGGAGATAGCCTACGTGCCGTGGCCTGAGATCCCACACACAGAAGGAGGAGAGTCGTCGGTGGTGACCAGTGGGGTCCCCTTACGATGGCTTGGTGGCGGCGGGTCAAGGTGCTTAGGTTTCAGCGTCAAACCCTAGTACAACTGTCATTCCTTTTCTCCGTTGCCAGTTATTTGTTATCTGGTGAAAAAAAAAAATAACTCCCCAATTTCTCGAGTGTCACACAGTAACCAAATAACGTAGTTTTCGTAAAGAATTTTCGTCGATTCAGTTATTAATCTTGAATTAAATGACAAAACTCATTTATTTCGAAACTTAACCTTTACGAAGAGATCTTGTGAAATGAATACGACAAATATTTCTGAATAAACATAACTCCTTAATTAAAAGTATCCATAGAACCAAAATAGAATAAACAAATTCTTGGGCGAACGCCGTACAATAAATAAATCCCAAAACAGTAAAAATAAATAGTGAAGGATATTTAAAAAAGCATGTCGGCTTGCATGTTACTCAAGCTCATTTGGGGTTTACATTAATTGATTTGTCTAATTTTGATTAGGCAAAGAAGTCATAGGCAATCCTTCTTTAATCATTTTATCCCTTCATAGGGGCACAATATAATTAATACAGCTTTGGCAAAGATGAGTTTGAAAGATAACGTGGCAAAAGAAGAGAAGCAAGATTAAGACAGTTTAACTTAGAATTTAGGAAGCCTATAGGACGGTCCACATCAACCAGAAAATTAAATCCTTGTTGCTTTCAGCATTTCACCACACAAACGACACGTGGTTTTTGAAGGTTTCTTATTTCTCACTTCTTGGGATAATAGCTCCGACACGACTAAAGTGACTAACGTTAGAGCATCTCCGATGCAAGTTCTTAATTTTTAATTCCTAGCACTATTTATGTGGGTCTGTATTGGCACACATGCTTAAGCAACTCTCAAGCAATTTTACTTCAACCATGAGTTCTTAGTTCTTACAACTATTGATTGGTCACACCAAACACATTATTTATACTTTTTATTTTCATAAAGTATAAAACAAAACTCATAAAGTAATAAAGTAATTTTAACGAGAGAGAAAAAATAATTTTTTATGTTAAGAACTCAAAAAGTAAAAACTTCTTATATAAGAACTAAGAACTCATGTCAGCACCTCCAATGGTTAAGAATTCAGTTATTAGTTCTTAACTCAAAAAATAAGAACTAAAAACCTTGCATTGGAGATGCTCTTAAAAAGTAAAGAGTGCATCACAATCATTGGTTGTATTTATTTTATTGGCTTTTTTCAGAATGCTTAATCACTATTAATAACTATGATGCTTACTTTATACTATAAAGTGAGTCTGAGTCTACTTACTCAGACTCATTTTAGATGAGACAAACTTGGCAATAGTATTAAAATTTAAGAATAACTTGAATCTGATAAAATATTTCTTTGTAGATTTTATTAATAATACTTACTCTAAACTACAATATATATAAATTAACAAAGAGATAAAAAAACTCTACCTAAACTTATCTCTATTTAAATAGATATTACTAATCTAAAATAGAGAAGCAAATCTTAATTATATCTCTATGAGATAAGACTAATAATAAACTAAATCTTAACAGATATTCAACACTCTCCCTCAAGCTAAAGCTTACTTAGCTTCACTTGTAACAAATCTATCTCAAAAGGATAATCATCTTAATAGATATCCCTTAATAATGACGGCCTTGGCGAATCTCTAGATTGAATAGGTCAACCTTGCGAACTTATGGTAAATTCATGGGCATGCAAAAGACAACTTCTCATACTTGATCTGACTGAAATTGATGCAAGACAAAAAACAATTCTTTTGGAGTATCGCAAGGTCAGCTAAGCCAACAAACAAGGGCAAAAAACCAGCAACAATATGCCAAAAAAACAAAACAAGGCTGAAGCAACAACTATCTAACAACAACCACACAAATAAAACACTTGAGGTCGATCGATTGATGGCTTATGAGACAAACAATTGGTGTCAACCTTGACACCGATACCTCTCAAACACTAGAGAGTGGGTCAGTGCAACCCGCAATTGAAGCCCTAGAACCAGAAAGCTAAACAATCGAGACAAAACATACGAAGATGGCGTACCAAGGTATCACCTTCAAAACCTGATTGTATAAAGTCATCAAAATCAATGTAATAGGAGCATCTCGAATAATGAAACGCAAACTAAGAACTCAAGAAGCAAGAAACGTCACATATGAGAAAACACAAAAGACTCATGAACCAAACAGGGCACAAGAAGCAGAAGACCGGACGACCACAACAGTACACCATAACACCTCAAGACTGTGTATATCAAGAGGATTCAGAAAACTAAACCTGACCGTAACACAAAGAGGACCAGCGAGAACAAAGCATTGGAGAGGCGTCAAAACAACAACTCAAGTCCTAGAAACCAATGCGTGTAGACGATAAATAAACTGTGGAAACCAAACATCCTGAACATGGAGGACCCACAAACCAGCGTGAACCGAGGCTTGTAAAGAGGAAACTGATTGTCATAGGTGGCTCACCGTAGTATCTATTAAGATATTCAACACGAAGGACCCACAAACTAGCGTGAACCGAGGCTCATAAAGAGGAAACTGATTGTCAGAGGTGGCTCACCGTAGTCTCTATTAAGATATTTAACAATATCCAACCCTTCCTCTAAAGCTAGAGCATATATGTTATATGCATAGCTTGCAACAAATGTAATAACTTGAGAAGCGGCTGCTGAAGAAAGAAATTCACACACAAACAAAGCACATAATGCAAAGTCAATTCTCCACTTCAATATAGCCAACGAACAACATCTCTGTAACTATAAGGTATTCGAATAAAGGAAAGGCTACTCCACCAATATCATCAAACAGAACTTTCCTCATAAATTTCCTCAGTAGAATTTTATTTTCAGGTTTCAGTATTGTGATTAGAGGCAAATATTTTTTTGGAGCTCCTTAGGAGGACAACATTAGCAACATAGTTTCATGAAAAACGCTTCCATGGTGATTGCACCAACTAAGTAACCAACATGAAACTCTCTAGTACTTAGCCAGCCACAAACGTCACTACTCACAAGAGGCAAAATCAAATCATCGAGAGGAAAAATCAAATTCAAACCACCAGAATCAGGTTCCTCCTTAACAATCTTAATACAACAAACACTTATGTACCCAAGAACCATATCTACCCAAGACTTCACCTCCCTCATTTCTTTCTTCTCTCTCTTCAAGCTCAATATAATGCCCTTCCAAACAGTCCCACAAGCACTTTGTGCGCCACAAAAACAACAGACCAACGAACCACAATTGGGTCAACCCAAAACAAGAGAGAGGTGCGTCGTGTGAGGGCGCGTGGATTAGAATCCGGCTATAGTGCTGTGAGGATCAGCGTAGATCGGGTCACGAAGAGTTCAACGGTGGTGTCCCCAATCCGTTCTGGGAAACTTCAAAAACGACGGTGAAACGGTCCAGATCACCGCGACGATGGCTGACAAGAACGCAACAGTCACTAGATTCCAAGAGAGTAGAAGCTTGACCAAGAAGGGTAGAAGCTTAAAATCAAGAAAACATATTTCCTTTCATTTTCACTGCCATAACTGCTACTGCCACCACAACCAACCTCCACTGCCACCATTATCTTCGTTTCCGCTATCACTGTCACTACCACCACTAACCACCACGTTACCGTCGTGACTACCACCTCCGTTGTCATTATCACCATAGCCACGACCAACATCCACCACCACCTCAGCCTTCGCCCTCACTGTCGTCGTCGCCGCCAGCACCACTATCACCGTCACCACCATCGCCAACCTCTACCGTCTCATTTTTATTAAAATTACTATGTAACTTCCTAATATATTTTTCATATCCCTTATTAATTTTGACTCCTCAATTTTCTGTTATAATTAAGAATTATTTGCCCTAAAATATTTTAAGAATTATTTTAAGTTTAGAGTATAATTGATAAAATATAATAAATATGAATTTAAAAAATCTTTCAAATGTGACAAATAAAAAGGAATGGAGTCCCTCGATTCTTTCTTATATGACACAAATTTAAAAAATTCTTTGCTTCTTGTTTATCTGTACTTTTAAAATTTAGAATAGTATGGATTATGTTATACTAATTATACCCTTAATTTAATATAATTTTCAATAGTGTTAACAAAGTTGACGAGTCAAATTAATGAAAGATAAATAGTTGATTAAAAAATGATATTAATAAAAATGAGACTTATAATAAGGTTTTTTTTAATTGTTGTGATAAAACCTTGAAATAAGAGATATAAAATAGCAAAGAGAGTATAATTTAAGACAAGTTTAATTTTTAAATGTGTGTTTTGAATATTAGTTAAATGTAAGTCACAAATAACTAATTCTTTTAGATTAAGAAAAGTAGTTAGTAACAATAAATTTGTAAAGGAAATGATTAGCTTTTCTAGACTACCCTTATTTACTTTCCTATGATTTTCTCTCTCCAAGTTAGTATTTAAAAAGTTCATAATCTCTTTCATATTAAATGAGGGTGAATTTGGAAAAAATTATTTAATACTTCCTAGATATTAGAAAGTGACTTATATTTAGGAACAATTTTTTTTTTTCAAAAAATGTGACTTATATTAAGGAACGGAGAGAGTAACACTTATTCCCACTAACACCAAAATCTTTATCATCCGGAAAATAGTGTTTGCACACCTCTTGATTTTTCCACCTCTAGAGAGATATGAAAATAAATTAAAGAGAAATAAATAATATGATAAGTGATGCGATAAAATAGATGAAATAGATAAAAAAAATAATAAGTGTAAAAGAACAGAATAGTGGAAATATCAAAATTCTACTATATACCAATTTAAACCATTTGAGCATGTTTGGAAAACATAATCAACTAATTTTGTAGAATCATTTCAACTTAGTTAAAATCTATTATAACTCATTGAAATGATGTTTGGATAAATCAATACAATCATCTATTAATATAAATTATTTGGCTTTAAAAAAAAAGCACCTCAATACAATAGAAACAATTTCAATTTTTTTTTTGCTTGTCACAACAAAAGTTGTGTCAACTTCAAATCCAAATAGGCAAATCCACAACGAACATGTTCCTCTTTGGTTAGCCATCAATCTCATTATCTAACCGCAAATATCATTGTGTAGGACCCAGTGGCTCGCAAGCTTGATGCATGAATACATGATATTGAAAATTCTGGACAGACAGACAGCTCCGTTGTATCCTCTCATCTGTTAGGCACTTAGGCGTTAGCCATGTCTGCTGGATGGCCGTGGGCCCCACACCTTAACCCGACTCCGCTTATGACGTTATTAAGTCACGTACAAAGACATTACTTTTTTCACGGCAACTAAAAACAGGATTGAAAATATGTACCATATATATTTCTAAATTAATTATTGTATATAGTTCTTAAATGATAACTAAAGCGAGCGGTAAGATTTATAAAATATATGGGTTGGGTGGGAGGTCCAAAGATCAATCTCTGAAAGTTACAATTTATTTTTCCAGTGTACAAAAAAGAATTAGTAAAATTTATATAGCCAATATAAAATAAAAACATACAAGATATTAAGTCAATCTATGTGCTTGATTTCAAAAAAGTTATACTCTTCAGAGTAAAATCGAGTTTTAGGGAAATAAATGTAATAATGTCATTAGTCTCAAGAACATGACTTTATTTAATATATAAGTATTATAACTCTTATTTTGGCTTGTTAGAAATAATTTATTTGAATTTATCTAATAACGTAAGCCCTAATGGAAGTCCAACATAACCACTAAAATAACAATCCAACATAACCACTAAAATAACTAATGTCGATAACGAAAGTAAGGCTAACATCGGTGAATTACGTGAGGAGAAGTCATAGGTTTTCAGAAGGATCTTAAGTGTGAATGTCGAAGGCAAGCTTGTTCGGCATAAACCGCTTCGTCATTGTCGAGCGGTTACCAGGACTTGGGTTTCCAAAATCTGCACAAGTTGACGTGCCAAGTATTGTACAACTATAGTTAGGATTTGAATTTTAAGCATATGTTTAGTTATGCAGTTGGTCGTTACACGCCCTTACTTAGGCAGTTTTTAATCTTAGTGTAGTTAGTGCCCAAGTTTTAGGATTTTGGTCATTTTGCTTTCTATAAATAAGAGTTTTGGTCCTCAGAACCTTACTGGAGAATTAAATTTCCAATGTGTTCGTATATTACCAATGGTAACATGGTAGACAACTTTACCAAAAAAGGAAGGTTTTCGCCAATTTATCGACGGTCTGTGATCGCCAATAGTCCTTTTTTTGTCTAGAAAAACTTATACCAACGACTTAATTGCTGGTAAGTTGCTTAATTACCAATGATTTCATAGCCATTCGTAAAAAACCATTGATAACACCACATTTCCTTGCAGTGTTCTTCAAAGTAACTTGTATTTCTTGCATCGAAGCATTCAACTTCGTCAATTGACACGATTTCTATAGAAAATGGATTTCAATCTTAGCAAGCATGCCAAAAGTTTGGCCTGATTCTTCCTTAATAGAGTTGTAGTTCTAGAGCGACTGCACTCTAGTTCATCTCGTTTGCATCTTGGTTCATGATGAACATTCCTATTGGGTGATTTTTCTTCGTAATGACTCTGTCTATGATCAATGCATGAATTGACTTCTCTAAGTCTTTGAGTCATTGCTCAATTCTCTTGACAAATCCATCTAGCTTTGGGATATGGTTTTGAATATGTTCTAGAGGATTTGAATCCTTAGCATGCTTTGATGTGGCATTCCAAGTGAATGCTGCTTCGAGGGTTCACTTCCATTAGACTATTATCTTCTTCGTGTTCCTACCATTATGATGGAATTTGATTTTTTTTTCCAAACACGACGCGAAAATGTTCTTCTAGAAGTAGAGCTCAAAGAACCTCTAATCTTGGTGTGGTGAACGTATGCTGAGTGCACGATGGCGCAAAGAGTGTTCGCGACAGAGCACAATTGGGGGCGTGCATGCAAAATGCATCTGACACTCAAGTCAACTTCTGGACCAAAGAGAGAGAGAAACTCATAGAAGAATATTCAAAGAAAAAAAATAGTAATGCTTATGTAATTAAACGATCAAACCTGTGCTTATAGAGTGTCGTGAGACCTATGTTTAAGTCATTTAGCCTTTGCCAAGCCGTTGAGAATGACTTTTGAGTCAACAGTCACATTTGGGGAAGTCTTAGTATCGTTAGTAGTGTCGACTTTGTTTTACTCAACTAACTGATGAATGAGATAAATCTGACTTTTAATTGCCTTGGCCGATCAATACGACATTCACTATGTCATGAATTATTGGACTGTACATAAGAATATTGAGTTTTATGGCAATTTAAACACAAAACTTGGACACAAAATTGCAAATTTCAAGAACACGAGGCACTCTCAATGTGTATAAGAAAATGAAGTTAATCAGTACAATTATGGTGATGCTATTTGATGATATTGCCTTTTCTATATTAAGAACATAATAGACATTTTTCATCCTTTATAATACAAACATCATATCTAGTTGAATGTAACTCCCGCCCTCTGTCTGCTACACATCGTTCAATTTTCTTGGTGTTACCAATACCAAGAGGACACTTGTTCTCAACATTACAATTCAAGTGAGCTGTTTAATTTGTTCTTTCTTTCTATCTGGAAACGTGTCCCGTTAATAAGCAGTGCCCCCACACATATTTAAAAGATCTATCTCGTTTTTTTTTTTCTTTATATTTCAGCATACATGCTTAACTGATTCTCCTTCTCTCTCTGCCTAGTTTTTTGTTTGTTTGTTTATAGTTATACCTCTCAATCATTCTCATCATGCTATGATTTTATTTTACAGAAGAAGCAGACACCTACATGATGAAATGGGAATTGGGAACTGTTCTAAGCGCGTGTCCTTAACTAAAGAGACTTTTTAAAAAACCTTAACTTTATCTATTTATTAATTTGATCTAGTTTGACTTGAGTTTGATGTAGGCCAGGTCATAAGCCCTTGTCGGCAGCCTAACCTACTTCCATCCCTATACACATGTTAGAAAATAAAAGTTCATGAAACTAATTTTTCAAATTAAGTGCGTGTTTGTATTATTGTTGACACATTTGATTTTGGATTAAATTGATTATAGTAAAAGTAAGTTGAAAACAAAGTAATTTTAGATACATTTATAAAATGAGTGATTTTTATAAGATAATGTTATGAATTTACATGTAAAATCTCATAATTGGTTAAGGCAAAATCTACTATTTCTAATTTCCAGTAGAATTGATTTTGCAAAATCAATTCTCAATATCTATCTTGTGAAATCAATTCTCCAAAATTACTTTTAAATATCTATCTTGTGAATTAGAATTGATTTTTTATTTTCTCAATTATGAGATTTTCAAATGGATAAGCAAAGACAGTCTAAATACTATTTCATGTCTCTCTTCTGGATATATAAAAAACATTCCATAACTTGATGAGGCAGAAGGTGAGTTAGTTGAATCTTGAAAATTGAAATGGCTTAGTTATCTTCGGGAATTGAGTTTGGTGCCCCACCCCTTAGGCTTTGCACCCCACTTTATTAAATACGGAATTTAAAGTTCCGTATCAATACGGAAAATAAAATTCCGTATCTGTTTTAGTATATAATGAGTGGTTGAAAATGTGACACGCATGCTTAAATACAGTACGGAATTTTAAGTTCCGTATTCAATAGGGAGAATACGGAATTTTAAATTCCGTATTTGATAAAGTGGGGTGCCAAGCCCCATAGGTGGGGTGTCAAACCCAACTCCCGTTATCTTCTTTGAGAAGACTACTTTTCCTTCTCCTGTGGGTCTCTTTTGATTCTCTTAAATTATTCTTAATTCATTGAACATTTCCTATGCTTGCGTATGCCTCTTAATATAATATTAAAATTAAATTGGCAGCCATGAATTTATATACTTTTCAAACATGATGGTGTTGTTGTTGTTGTTGTTGTTGTTGTTTGAGTCCCCTCTGTCTTTATCCCATTTGGTCTTACTGTTTCAGAGGCACCTTTTGCTTTTTCCAGGGTTGACATGGAGGAACGGTATGAGCCATTAAAGGAACTTGGTTCTGGGAATTTTGGAGTGGCTAGGTTGGCAAGAGATAAGAACACTGGAGAGCTTGTTGCTGTCAAATACATAGAGAGGGGGAAAAAGGTAAAATCTTCTTTGCCAGATTCATTCACTGTTCATGAATTCAGTTCATTACTGGCTAATGCTGTTGTTTTTCTGGGCAAATTGAAATTGAAAACTTTACAATCTTGTATGTTCCTCTGGGTATTTATGATATGATGTTTCTGGGCATTTTTTTTCTTTACTTTGAAATGAGGATGAGCCTACATTAGAGGATAAAGTGTAGATTTTTTGATAGATTTTAACAATTTATTATTTAATAGTACTTGTGCACGCATTTTGTCTTAATACCAGTTATTGATTAATCAATGGCTATAATTCTTCTGTTTTTAAAATGTTCAACACTTCAAAGTTTCACAATATTAGTCTGAATTCTAGGTATAGTCCTATGATTGGACTATGGGAACTGTTACCAGAGTGAGTAGTTTCTCCTGGGGATAATATTTTTCTCCCTACTTATATTTCCTAAACTGGTCAACTCTCAAAATGTATTCCAGTAATTGGCAATCTCCATAAAAATGGTCAGTGTTATCATCTGAAATGGTGGTTCTCCATGAGGTTGGGGGTTTGATCCTTGCCTATGAGAATTGAGCACATTTTGGAATCAGCCGTTTACCGCTTAGAGGGAGCACCCGCAGCGATAGGATTAGTCATTGCTGTTGGCAGTGGATATCCTGGTCTCCACCGAAAATAGAAATGGTGGTTTGGTTTTATAAGACAAAATTCTAGTACCATTATGATGAAACCCTTCAAGTCTTTAATTCTTTTTTTTTTCCAGGAAAATGGAAATGAATGCATACCTCATTAGGTCTTTTGCCTCTTATTCCCTAAAACTTGAGTGTCCTTGCGAATCCTTGAGTCCTGACACCATTTTGTAGATGAAGTTGATATGTGATAATCTTCATTTAGTGGTATTCCTCATAGAATTTATATTTGTTGTTCTGTCTGTCAAGCTTAAATAGCTTAGGCACCACACTCAGCACTATGGAGAAATGTATTATCAAAGCTCAATTATCTTACCCTCTGAATTATGTATATTAGAGCAAACACAGATTTTCTTTTCAAATATTCTTGTACAAATTCTTTCTGATCTGCATTTCTTATGAGTGAGTTATGTTTTTGGTCTCAGATTGATGAGAATGTTCAGAGGGAGATAATTAACCACCGGTCTTTAAGGCATCCAAATATTATCAGGTTCAAAGAGGTAAGAGTTTGTTTTTCTTCCTTAAACCGTTTTAGTTGAACGGCAATTCAGCATTTTGAAGTTAGTATATGGTTATCTGCAATGTTTTTTATGTATGCGGTTCTCATGTACATCCTTATTGAATCTTATCCCCAAAAGAAATTTGTCTAAATGATAATTAGATCATTATATGTGGTTCGTATAATTTGCAAAAATTTATGATCCCAGGGATGGAAGGGCAGAGGTCTTTGGTGTTCGTCAAGAATTAGGACCTCCCAGTGAATAGATACTATTTATCTCTTGTCTTTATATATTCATGGTTCAATATTTTGGTGTCCTGGGCATTGAGGAACCAGAACCACACCAATCCATTCCGAACATGGTGGTTCAACTCTGCATATTTTCTGGCAGTATTTCTTCAAATAAATCATGGGAGCCAATATCATTAACATAATATCTGCAGAAATCACATAGACCAGTACCTTCACAGAAACTAGCAAGTCAACAACCAAGCCTTATCCCATTATAATAGACCTGTACCTGCAGAAAGAAATAAATGCTTCATCAGTATAATTCCCTGCATTTAATCTCAGTAAATTGAGATGGAGGGAGAGGAGAAGAGGACTTGGGAGAGAAAGTGTGAGAGGAAAACCAAGAACAATGCATAATTTAGGATATGAAGATTGATATGCCACTTGCTTATTTATAGCACACTCTATCACATAACACACACTAATATAACAAACTAACTGAATTCCTAATTACCTAACTAATGCTTCATAACAATGGTAAGGTTGCTGCCATGTGACTTTGCGGTCACAGATTCGAGCCGTGGAATCAGCCTCTTACATAAATGCAACGTAAGACTGCCTATAGATCCACAAAGTGGCTCCGGCCTTTCCCTGGACCTCGCGCATAGCTAGAGCTTTATATCACCAGGTTTGCCAAAATATTTCACTAACATATAACAACCTACAACAATCATGAAACAGAAATCGTAGAGTTGTATCATTTAATATTCTGATTTATTTATTTTTCCTTTAGCATGGGATACGACCTTGGAATTAGGATCAAATTTTGCTTCAGTTAGTCAAGATGACCATTATTTGTTCTATTCAAAGCTCTCAAAGTTTCATGGAATAAAATGCTGAAAAGGAGATATCTTTTCTGCAGGTTTTACTGACCCCTACTCATTTAGCCATTGTCTTGGAGTATGCTTCTGGCGGTGAACTATTTGAGAGGATATGCAGTGCAGGTCGATTTAGTGAAGATGAGGTTATGGAATTTATGTGGTTGAACTGATTTTTCCCCTTTCAAATAGTCCTCTTACTTTCTTTTTTTTGCTAATTCATAGTCCTCTTACTTTCATACATCAATTCCGTATTCATGTTGATATTTACAAAGTGAATGAATTCCCTGTATTACAGGCAAGATATTTCTTCCAGCAGTTAATATCTGGGGTTAGCTACTGTCATTCAATGGTATGCAGTTGCGCTTGGAATTATGGTGTTCTTCTTTACAAACTCGTTGTTCAATGCTCATGTTATGCTTCCTACTGCAGGAAATTTGTCATAGAGATCTGAAATTGGAAAACACTCTCTTGGATGGAAATCCATCCCCTCGCCTTAAAATCTGCGACTTCGGTTACTCCAAGGTTAATAGCATTTCACACAAAATAAGCCTTTCTGAAGATATATTTGGAGCTTTCATAAGTTTCTTCAATTTTTTTTGTTCTTTCCTGTTTAATTTAATATTCAATTGCAGTCTGCTATACTGCACTCTCAACCTAAGTCAACAGTTGGAACTCCTGCATACATTGCTCCCGAGGTTCTGTCACGAAAGGAGTATGACGGAAAGGTACTTAGTGTGTGTTTGGATTTTCATTACATTCACCAAAAAGTACTTTTATTAAACAGTTGATCAAATAGTCCCAAAATGCTCAACTTTGTAAGCAGTGTAACTCTTTTGTAGGTTGCAGATGTTTGGTCCTGTGGAGTGACTCTTTATGTCATGTTAGTTGGTGCATACCCATTTGAAGATCCAGATGATCCTAGAAATTTCAGAAAGACTATTGGGGTGAGCTCTTATTCCAACTTCAAAATTCGACTATAACTCATCCCCCATTGCAGGAAATTTAACCTCTAATTCTCTGGTTTGTAGAGAATAATAGGTGTTCAGTACTCCATACCCGACTATGTACGCGTTTCTGCAGAGTGTAGAAATCTTCTTTCTCGAATCTTTGTTGCTGATCCTGCCAAGGTATGTATCATTAGTTCTATAAAAGCATACAAGAACTATAATGATACAAGTACAACATTATAGTTGAAAATGTTCAGGGTAAGAGGCCTTAGATAAACCTACGCTTCACTTTAAATGAAAATAACATTAGCAACTCAAGTCCAATTTGGAAATGGATACCTCATCTCCCATGACCTTGTCCTAAATTAATTGTCTATGTTTCTCTTCATAAATGGTCTCAGGGTCCCACTATTTAATATCATATATAGAGAGAAAAACACAAAATTGTAACATAATAAGGTCATGTGAATCTTCAACGTTAGGGGATCCTGATCCAGGGAATTTGAAGTTTTATCATGTATGTTGAGAATCTTCCCATTCTTAAGACTAATTATTTCTGATCCTTGTTAAAGAGGATCACCATAGCAGAGATAAAACAGAATCCTTGGTTTTTGAAGAGTTTGCCTAAAGAAATCATTGAAGCTGAAACAAAAGGTTTCGTGGAAACAAAGAAGGACCAACTAAGCCAGAGTGTTGAAGAAATCATGAGGATTGTTCAAGAGGCAAGGACACCAGGACAAGGAGGATCTAAAGCTATTGATGGTGGACAAGTTGGCACTGGCTCTATGGATGTTGAAGATGATGAGGAAATTGATGTTAGTGGTGACTATGAACAAGTGTGATCGATGCCTACATTGGTAGATGGCTTGTGTGTATAAGATAATATACAGTATGCATTATTTACATTTATCTCTCTTGTTCCGAAGATGTTCTAAAGATATACATTATACCTATGTTTGAAATAGGGTTTTGTGTTCATTTAAGAGAATAGTATTAATAAAACTCTTGAATTGGTTTTCATTTTCAGTAAATCACAAAGGCAAATTGGTTTGGTACATAGATATGATCAGTTCAGAAACTTTGGTTTTATATAAAATAATGATATGATGTGCTTCTGTGATATGAAAATCAAAGATATGACGAGTCATGTGATAGAAAAAAAAAAATTAGTGAAAATTGATGGAAGAGCGGTGTGTGAATCAATCTGCGTATAATAGACTTGACAATCATTCTCAAGTGCCTTAATTTCTTTAACAAAATCGTTTTCATCACTAAAATCTCGTTTCATGCAATGGTACCGGGCACATCAATCTGATTTGTCTCCCAATAAACTAGAATTTGAATGATGAGTATAATTTATGCATGCATCAAACTCGGGTATTTCCAAATTAACCATCAAACAAAAAAAATATGAAACCCAGCACCTGGTAGCTTTTCTGGGTGTGTATAACAACAGATCCCGTTCTCGCCTTCAAGCTTTGGTATGAACTAATCAAATAGGGGATGAAGCTTGCTCACATCAGATAGAACCTTTGATTCCAAATTGTCAAGTATCTCGTGGTTATTCTTCTCAAGTGATACAATTTAAGCATCCTTTTTGTCCCTTTTTTTTTGATAAGCCCTTTTTGTCCCTTGTTATGAGCATATACTATCAAGACATCCCTTTTGCCCCTTCTTGTGACACTAGTGAACTCAACCTCTGATCATTGTAATTGTTTCGGAAAATACACTTTTTTTTTTTTGAAAATGAGGAAAATACACATTAAGTACAGTTTGTCTTACTTTGTTTCATAGTGAGATAAAGATTTGATTGTTTTATAAAGTTTGTCTTAAGAAATTTTAACACAGAATTTATTGTTATTTGGGGCTTCAAACCGCCAGTAATTGATTTCTCAGATGCTAGAATTTGTTTGTTGCCGTGTGTGATACATACATGAAAAATACGAAAAAAAAGAAAAAAGTGAACCTGACGTGAATCGAACACGCAACCTTCTGATCTGGAGTCAGACGCGCTACCATTGCGCCACAGATCCAATGTTGATATATGAGCCTTTGTATATATACAACTATAGAATATTCCTGAATATTAACCTAGATAGATGCAGCATATACTTATTTTATGATCCTGCATCGTATAATTTAGGCTTAAAAGCATTTGTTGCCCCTGATGTTTCAGGTTTGTGCAATTGACATCCCCCATCTATTTTCGTCCATGTTTGTACCCTTCATGTTTTACAAATGTGCACCGTTTGCCCCTCCGTCATTCTGCCGTTTAAAAAGGGTGACGTGGCCGTTAAATGCCACGTCAGCATCCTACGTGGCGTGACACGTCATTAAAAGAAAATCAGAACTTGGTAAAAGGAGGTGGGAGGATTTGAACCCATGACCTTGAATTAGCAAAACACAGACTTTACCAGTTAAGCTACTCAATCAAATGTTGAAATTATGACCAACGTTTTATTTATAGCATACTTATTCATCAAAATGTAATGAACTTGAACCCAGATAATTCTCATCATTTCGTTCCCTTCATCTTCATCCATGAACTTCTTCTTTATCCTGATCCACATACAACATTCTCTCATTCTCCTTCACTCAATAACCGAAAGCAACAACTCCATCATCCCAAAAACCTCTTTCTTCTCCTAATCTCCATTTTCATCTTCAAATCAGAGCCCAAACCCATGACCCATAACCAGAAAGAAAAGGAAGATCAAAGAAATCCTCATCCCTGCCAATCATCAACAAACCCAGATACTGAGCCGCGTGACCACCATATTCTTCGTCGGGTCATCTTCACGCTGTCGTGGAGCCTCCTCGATCTCGCCTTGTACTATTGCTCAATTTCTCTCCTCCTCCCCTTCAGGTCTCAATTTGGTCTCTCTCTCTCTCTCGTAAACCCACATGATGGTGGCGGGTTTGCAATGAACGGAGGGTGGAGGCTTTTGAGTTCTGACGATGGGGGTTTCAGTTGTTGGTTATGATAGTGGCTGGGGCGAAGGTTGGTGTGGCTCTGGATGGTTGGGTTTGTGCGGTTGGAGGTTCTGGGTTCAATTTATTCAGGTGTTGGAGAATGGTTATGGTGATTGGGAATGGTTGTGGTGATTTCTGTTTTCTGATTTCTGAGATTTTGGGTTGTTGTTCTGGTAGTTTTGGTGGCTGTTGGTGATTATTTTGGCGAGGTTCTGGGCGATGGAAGAAGGTGGTTCAATTCGGTGGTGAAGGTTTTCAGGATGCAGGGGAGTTGTGGTTAAAGGATGAGAGGTTTTGTGATGATGAAGGATGAGGTTATGACATGGTACAGCTTTGTGATTTCCATAGATTAAAGGGAAGGAAACAATGTTGATTCTCGTAAACCCAACAAGGGTTTTGTTGTTCGAAATCGGAATCAGATGGGGGTACTCGGATTTTGGGGTGAGAAGCTTCATGGGGTAGTTTGCTGAATTGATGTGTATAGGTTTAAAGGAGGGTAGATAATATAAATAATATTGTGTTGTTAGATATTACAATTATCTATCTAGTTCAGTTGGTTAAGTGTTGTTTTTGACACTTGCATGGCCTGGGTTCGAATCTCACTTGCCCTTTTTTCTCAATTTTAAACGTAATTTCCACGTGGCAGGTAAAAAAAAATTAAAAAAAAACCACATCAGCCCCTTCCGTTAATTTTTTAACGTCAATGTGACGGAGGGGTACTCACTACACCTTTCAGTATCATTAAGGGTACAAACATGGACGAAAATAGATGGGGGTGTCAGTTGCACAAACCTGAAACATCAAACATCAGGGGCAACAAATGCTTTTAAGCCTATAATTTAAGGTCTTTCCCGTTTTTGTGTGATAAATGGGTGATTATTGAGTTACTATTTTGCCTCTGCCTCATTAATATATTTGATCCATTTTCAGTTCACATTTGTATTACTTCACTGTCAATATACTTCATTTCATTTCAAATTAAATATACTCAATACTTTAAATATGTGTTCTCATTGTTCCCTTGCTTGGTTCCTTATTCTTCGATCTGCATCTGGTAGCTTTAATTTTAATCTTTTATAATAATTAGGAACAAATTAGGAACAAACGAGGAATACAACCTCCTGTACAGTTTCATTATTTATATGTCTTAGATTCTTGATCCACCATGACACTTATGAATTAACTAGTAATAGTATTTTTTTACCCGCTCGTTGCACGGGGAATTTATTTATTTTATTTGATACATCGATTAATATTTTAAATTAAAAAATATTTAAGATGCTAAGAAGGTAAGAACAATCATAATAAAGATGTAGATATTTAAAGAACATAAATTCAGACACTCAATTTTAGTGTTTTATAAGCATACACTTCATTAACTAATATAAAGATTTTGAAAAACACAGAAGTTAATAAGTCAAAAGCTTTAAGTTTTGCATATGTGAGGTATAACTGAATTTTGTTTGTGAAGATGTACTCGTGTTGCATAAAGGGTTATGCTTTTGTGTTTTAGATATGTAATAATACATAAATATATAATTATTGTTTAAATTATTAAAAATACACTTAAGTTATAGAAAAAGTGAATTTTTTTCAACTCCTACAAATTTTCATTTTACATATAAAATGTTTCTCCCCGTGAGATCTCGTAACTCTAATTTGTTAGCACTAATAAATTTAGGTCATAATTTTATAGTACATATGTATTAATATTTTTTACTCCTCGTACTTTTCTTACTATCCAATTATTATAGTTATAAACATATATAAATATACACTCTTAAAATTTTGAAAACAATACTAAAATTAATTATATTAAATTTTTCTATTAAAATAATACCAATCAATTAGTTTAGAATATAATGATTGTATAAAAAAGTATAATGATACTTTTTATATAAAATAAAATCTCACGTAGGTAGCATTATAGTAGTTTAAAATTAAAACATATCAATCGAAAATTATACGCAAATACAAACAATAGCCGCTTTTAGGTTTCAGAAAGATAAGCAGTAGAAAATTGTGTGCATCTCCAAAACAAATATTTCTAGTGTTTTTACGGTGAAATTTGTTCTTGTGTTTGAGGCATGGATCAATACCTTGGTTTATGTCTAGCTTTTTGCCCCGTAGGAGCTTTTTCTGTTAATTTTACATGAATTTTCATGTAAAATGTTCATCCCCGTGGGAACTCTTAACCCTATAGTTTAACTTAAACAAAAATACACTATATATGTATTAATGTTTTCTAATCTCCGCACGACACATTTTAATCATCAAATTATCATACCTTTATATTTATTTCTTTTTAAAATTTTCAAAAAGTTATGAAAAAAGTAATAACATCATATTGATTTTTTATTTACCACTCATAGGAATTAGATTTCGACCTATAAGTTCAAACAATCACTTTTTATCTATGTGTTGCACGAAGAACTTTCTCTTGTGCTTAAGACATGTTCAATACCATACTTTAGCAATATTTTCAGATACTAAAGGACATGCTTAATTAGAGATATATAATGCTACATAATGTGTTCCTCTAATTTGATTACTCTCTATTTATAACTCATCTCGTTCTAGTACTAAGTAATTACTATAATAACATCTAACTAACTTAGCAGCCCCTGATTAATTTCCCCTTCTGTTACATCCTTACATGAGTTTGAAAATTTAAGTAAACACACTTCTCTTAGGTGATAAATGGAAACAATATAGAAACAACCGCAGTCCGAAGCTAATGAGAAACTCTGCCGAATTCACCTAGCAACCATCAAATCTCTGCGTGTCCATGGTAGCTCTGTGGACCCTCAGCACCAGATCAGCTCCCTTTTCCTGGAATTAATATTTAATAAAAATAAGACAAATTAAGAAAAAATCAAGAAATAAACAACCTAAATCCTAATCAAATCTAAAATTTAAAAATGTACTGATTAAAGATAGATAAAAACTATCAAAATCTAGCAAATCAAAATAAAAACTTATAAAATCATAAATTAAATAAAAATCCGAAAATTCAATAAAGACAGCATAAAAATTAATTAATAACCTCAAAATAAATTAAAAATAAAATAAAAGATCCAAGATATAATCAAGAAATAAGCAACCTAAATCCAAATCCAATCTAAAATTTAAAAAGGTACTAACTAAATATAGATAAAAACTACCAAAATCTAGCAAATCACAATAAAAACTCATAAATCCTAAATTAAATATAAATCTGAAAATTCAATAAAAATACAATAAAAACTAATTAATACTCTCAAAATAAAATAAAATACCCAAGAAAAAAATCAAGAAATAAACAACTTAAATCCTAATCAAATCTAAAATTTAAAAAGGTCAACATGTGCTTGGATAACTTGTTGGATTTTTCTTCATATTTTTGGACAACATGTGATTTTTTTTATAAATGCCTTAAATTTAAATCCAGTTACATATTCAAAAAATTAATTCAAACGGCTTTTTGTGTTTTCCAACATACAATGTTTTTTAAAAAAATATACACTAACTATTTAGAATTATTCAATTTGTATATATTTTATTAAAAACAACATTCAATACGATGCTATAACTAATAAAATAGGGTCAGGAATAACAAAGTGAAGTATGCAACTTTAGATGACACTATGTCAGAGAACTATATCACTGTTGATTAAACAACAAAACTACATGCATATGTATACAGTAACAAACACTGAAGTTGTTAAATTCTAGAGTGCATTCCAATGAGACAAATCCAAGAAAAGAAAGGTGAGCAATAACAATGATCACAATTCATATAACATATCAAAAACATAAAACACAAAACGGTTTCTATTTCTATGTTAGCTTACCTCTTCAATCAATTTATTCCTCATTCACGGTCTCTGAAATAGACAGCTTGAAGGTCATCCTTGAGTAGGATCTGTGCGAACATAGCAATTTCAAAAATTCTCACATCGAACCTGAATCAAAACACGTTTACTCTTTGTCGGTCAGGAAAAAATTAAATAAAAGTCAATCATTCAATCAAGAAGGTAGTCTCCATGGATTAAAGGTAACATAAAGCAGCAGAAATAGAATAAAATATTGTCTATGAAAAGGGAACAAAGCAAGTTGTACGAATAGAGAAGATGGGGAAGAAGAAAGTCCTAAAAATGCAGAGAAGTCAAAGACATATAAGGACTCTGTTGAATATCTGTTAAGATTTAATTTATTATTAATCTAACAAAGAGATAAAAAGAAACTAAATCTATCTAAACCTATCTATATTTAACTATTTAAGTAGATACTAATCTAAAATAGAGTAACAAATCTAAATTATATCTCAATGAGATAAGACTAATAATAATTAATCTAACAAATAACAATAAAAACAAAACAAAATCTTAAAAAAAAAATTTTATGTAGATACTAATCTAAAATAGAGAAATAAATATAGATAAAAACTACCAAAATCTAGCAAATCACAATAAAAACTCATAAAATCCTGAATTAATTAAAAATCCGAAAATTCAATAAAAATACCATAAAAATTAATTAATACTCTAAAAATACCTGAGAATGACACGTGGAATTTCTTTTATGAGAATTAACGTGAGAATGACATGTCACTAAGAATTAATCTGGTGCTGACACGTCATGCTAGAAGTTGTTCTTTTCTAATCTCAATGAGATGAGATAAGACTAATAATAAATTAATCGAACAAATAACAATAAAAACCAAACAAAATCTTAAAAAAAAATTATGTAGATACTAATCTAAAATAGAGAAACAAATATAGATAAAAACTACCAAAATCTAGCAAATCACAATAAAAACTCATAAAATCCTGAATTAATTAAAAATCTGAAAATTCAATAAAAATTAATTAATACTCTAAAAATACCTGAGAATGACAGGTGGAATTTTTTTATGAGAATTAATCTGGTGCTGACACGTCATGCTAGAAGTTGTTCTTTTCTAATATATATTGATTTTTTACCCGTGCATCGCACGAGGCTTTTCACTTTTATTTATTTTGTGTGTTTTTATTATTTTTACGTTATTTTCTAAAAGATATTTTTATATTAATATATTATTTTGTATAAGAATTTTTTAAGTTTTTTTTTTATAAATGTGTTTTATTGTTTGGTCGTGGCGCTGTGATGGATTTAGTGTGTCCGCGGTATCTTGTCTCCCATGAGACGACACACCACATTCTTTTAACTTGTCTTGTTTTACAACTCTTGTTGTTTGTGTGTTACCTTGGCAATATAGTGGGTTGTATTATCTATATGCAGGATTTTATCTGTGATTTGCTTTTACCTTGGCTGATGTTACTCCATTCAAGGGGATTGAAATACATGTTACGTCACGAGCCTCTGGCTTCGTTGGGTTTTTCATTGTGACGTGGTGCTACATCGTGTCCATCTTTGGTGACAGCAAATATCTCATATGCGCCCAACCTCTAAGGAGCTTCCTCCGGCTTGGGATCGACCTCTTCCAGATGTGATGAATGTCAATTTTGACGCTTTTGTTTCATCATTTATTTCAGCTTGTTTTGACTTTTTGTTTTGAATTAATTTTTTATTTTTTGAAAATTGTGATACAATATTTTCATGAAGTTGAAACTTGCTGTTGTTATTGTCATTCCACAACAACAACTTCTCCTCCAAAAAGTTGGTTGAAAGTGAAACTGAGCTTATTAGTAAATATTATAATATCTTTGAGTGTTCAGTCTATAATTTCAAAATAATGCTTGCGAATATTGAGTTCTTCGTCCTTTCATCTTATAGTTGTAGTTTATGCTCTTCAAATGAAAGTTTTCTCAGTTCCTTCATAACCATAGAAAAAAAACAACACTCATTTATCTTAATTAATTGTTGACATGATCGTCTCATAAACACTTTTTTATTCCGGTGTCGTGTTAGATAGAAGATGTATATACTATGTTGTTAGATCTTGTCCATCATAATATAATTCATCTATAATAAGCTTATTTTTGAGAAGTTGGTATTGAGGACCTATCAATTTGAGTCATTTGGGGGAAGCCGACTAATGACCTGTTGCTGCTTTGCAATAAAGTGATTATTTTTGCAAATGCAAAAATTTTTATTTACTCCTTAGTAAGTTTTAAATCTACAACAATATAAGTAGTAGTGTAAGAAAACTATTGCATTATAATTTTTATTTTGAATAGTGGTGTTTTTATTTTTTGATATACAAATGTTAATTATTAGTAATGTTAGTAAATTAGTCTCTCCTCAGGATTCGAACCGTGAAAACTTCACCCTTCATCTTACTCAACCCTTATGTCCCCTAGCTCTTACCACTTGAGTTAACCCTCGGGAACAATGGTGTTTTATATAATCTTTGTTTTAAATGCACTCACCTCTACGTTACTTAAGAAGTATTTGTCTTACAAAATAAAGCATCATTCTAAGAACCTTTTTTTTTAAATGACATTGTTTATTTTTTATGAGATCATTTTTATTTTTTTTAGTTTTCACTCATAAAATTATTATTGTTTTTATTTTTTCTATGATTACTAAATGTTATGAATGCATAATACGAAACCCCTGTTTTAGATATTAAATATATGTAAATACTACACATGTTATATGGAGTTATGAATGTGAAAAGTTTTTTGCCTCATGAATTTAATTCTTTATTTTTTGTGACGATTAGGCATTTTAAAGGGATAGTTTTTTCTGGTAAACGAAAGAGATATTTAAACTCAACTATTGTTATATCAACCTTAAATATTCATTCAATTACACAATCAAAATATAAATAGATTAAATTTTATTTAAATTAATTCTTTTAGTTTCAAATTATTTAAATTTTTAATTGTTAATGACAATAAGTTACATTAGCTTTATGAGTAAATGATATTTAAATCAGTTATTTCAATGTAATTGAATTTTAAATCAATAAAATATGAATTAAAATTAAATTAAATTTTTATTGGTTTTAATTTAAAACTGTAATATTGGATACTTAAATTAAAATTAAAGGAAATTTTCTTTTAAAATATAACGTTTGTATTTATTTCAATTTGAACATATACATTGGTTTGGTACATATCTCATATCTATATCTTTGTCATTTCTTCCTTAAATTTTTTTAATTTTTTTTTAATCAAGTTTCATATATTATTCTTATAATTTAAAAAAAAAATCAATATTTTCGCATATCTCAATTATATTATTTATTCCATCCTACCACTACAATAAAAAAAAAGTAAGTGTCATATATTAAGATTTAACTATGACATCAATTATTATAATTATTAATATAGAATGGAACTTGAAAAGTTTGCATTCCACTTGCAAGCTTCACTATAAATTTATTGACTGCACTTCAATTTTATAACTTATGCCCCTTTATAATCCTCTTGCAAGCTTCACCCAAATTCCATGTAAATGACATTGTTTTAAGTTCTATGACTCATATAAATTTATGATTATATTTAAAAATATTATTTATATTTATATGTCTTGGTCTGTTATTATTTTTTGCAATAGTAACATAGAACAATTTATTTATTTTATCTATTTGAAACAAAATATGTGTTTTAATATATTTTCCTTAAAATTGGAACGACATAAAGTTCACTCTATTTAGCCCATGAGTAGTTAATCAATCTAATGTAGTGGTGCGATGCACATGGTCGTTGGACTCTCGACAAAATAGATCGGAAAAAAAAAATAAACATTTTCCACTAACAATCACCAAATGTAGAAAAAAAAGCATTAACCGCTAAATTATTGCCTTAAATCAAATAAAAATATTAAACAATTTAAGTTTCTTGGTTCGAAGAGAAAAATGTATAGCAACAGATAGCAGCCCCCAAAACATATATAATCTAGTCCCTTAATGTATCAACCTCATATCATAATAAATTTTAAACTTCTTTAAGACAAAATATCCAATTCTTTTATGCAAAGAGGTTTAAAGATAAAACTAAACTTCAATTTATAAAGAACACCCTAAATAAATTTACATATGCTTCATTACTTAAGGACATTGATAAACCTTTAGTTTCAATCAACTTCTCTATAATATTCTTCAATGTGTTTAAATTTTAGAGTTAAATTTCTATTATGTTAATAAATAATATTAATATATACAACTTTTACTATTATAATTACTAATAATATAAATAAAAAGAAACAATATACCAATGAACTTGAACATTCTTCTATCAGATTTAAGCAAAATTTCTAGATTTAACATTTGTTTGGAGCAATCCAAATCGCTGCACTTGTTGCTTTAACACTTCTCTGCATTATTACACCTCCAATTTTGTTTCATTGTCTACCATACTTTTATAGTTTTCATAACAGGCTTTGCACTATGGAGACTTTATGAGCCACCAGAGTTTTCAATCTTCTTCCACAAACTTCTAAAACTTTTATGAACAATGTTGGGGTCTTCAGCCGCCGTCTATTTCATTCTTCTTTAATCCACACTTCTAAAGATGTATGTGTCTTTGTTGCAGTTGGATATCTCTCATTCTTTTTCGCTACCAATAGAACAAATCACTTGAAATACTTAACACAAAGTCTTGCCCATATTAGAACGATATATGGATGAGAGATAATGATATTAATTTTTTAAGGATAAAAAAAGTATAAGAAGAGTAAAGGAATAGATACCACATCATGTAAAGATAAAAATCTTGAATTAGAAGCTTGGTCATCCTCATCACTCGTATCGTAAATATCGTAAAAATCTTTAATCCACCTTCATAGTGTGCA
The DNA here is from genome assembly GCF_012489685.1 of Lotus japonicus. Lineage (NCBI taxonomy): Eukaryota > Viridiplantae > Streptophyta > Magnoliopsida > Fabales > Fabaceae > Lotus > Lotus japonicus. Next base: position 44,741,225 of record NC_080044.1, read on the forward strand.
TTTTTCTAGGCAATTCAGTTTATCTTGTTGTTCAACTATGGAAGCAAGAGTTCCTTCATCTTGATTATTTAAACCAAATTCCAAACACAAATTCTTATTTTTGTGTTTCAAAGCCACGTTAAAAAATTATGCAAGTTGAGTCTTCACCCAATAAAATAACAATTTATAAATTCAAGCAGAAAATTTAAAGAAAGAAATACAAATTTATTAGATAACTTTCAAATCATGATTTATTTACACATGTGTCTTACTGTACTTGTTACCCTCATAACAGTCTAATCTATCATCTTCTCCACTCGCACAGTTTGAACCTGAAATGAACTAAAACCAAATATGATATTCTAAATTAGAAGCTCAAATGTTGATAGACACACTCACTTTTTAAAACTGGCAATAGACAAAGAAATGATATAATAGAAGGAAAAAGAAAAAAAAAGTACAATGAAAAGTCATTCACCTGGGAGTTTGATCAAGCTTGAAGTGTGTATGACCGAATCTACTAAAAACCAAATAAAAAGAAAAGATAAAGGTAAGAAAACTGGCAAAAAAAAGTATGGAGCAAAAAACTATTTATACATGTAGTTTAAGCTTTGAAGAAGATGAAAGGTGTAATAAAACTGAAGAATATTGAAGGTTTCTTCAAATGTTTTTAGGACCCATATGAATGAATGCATTGATTTTTACAATTAAGTTTAGTTAATACATTTGAGAATGCAGAAAGACAATGAGATTGCTATGAAATGGACGGCTGAAATTCAATCAAAGTGAAATAAAAGACATCTTTACCAAAATGTCCATAGTCAAGCTTCATAGTCTTTGAAATTATTTATTAATTGACAAATTTACCCTAAGATTGCAAAAACTCTCACTTTATATAGTTTATAAATATACTACTGAAATGACAAAACATACAAAGTTGTCTCCGGTAGTACTAGAGGTCAACTCAATTCATCTTTCACACGGTAAAGAATGATTGTTGATTGAAGAGTTTTCCTCTTTACACCAATGCAACATCCCTTTAGAAAAATCCACTCTTTCCCATAATATGTGTACACACACAACATTTTCTTGTTCTTGCCAATTAGTGTGGCAGAAATTTGTTTCAACTAATTAACAGCATTTTCAGAATAATTTCATCCTAATCAATTCTGAAACCCAAAAACTAGCTAGAGCAGCTTTTCCCCTCAAATTGATTATAATTTCATAATCAATTGTATAAGAAGAATTTCCAAAAATGCTCGAATACATTTTTACCTTAGTTTGTAATAAGTTGGGGGCATTTGAATTCACTTCATTAGTCTTAATTTAGTTTAAAACCTCATATAATTGACTAAGTACACAAGTAATTGGACTTAGCTTTTAGTATGAGAGAATTGCTTATTTGAGGAATTAATAAGTGAGTAACTAGGCTAGAACAACAAGGGATTGAATCAAGGTTCCATATGCATAGGGTAGGTTGACTAGAGAGGATTGGATGATCGATAACCCAAAGTATTTCCATCAATTGAAAATTTCAACTCTATACTTTTGCTTATTTTACAAACTCTTTCATTACAATCAACCAAATCAAAATCTGAAATTTTCTTGCTTTCAAAACTCAGAAGCTTCAAGCTTAAACCATAATTCTCACTCAAAGTCCCTGTGGATTCGATATTAAAACCCGGAGATATCTGTACACTTGCAGATTGTCCAACAGAAGTTCACCACAAGATTTGTTCCAAGAGCCCTCTTGAGAAAGCTAAAGAATGATATTATGACATTTGCTCAATCCGCTGATGAGAATCTTTATGAGGCTTTGGAGCGATTCAAGAAGCTCTTGAGGAAGTGTCCACAACACAACCTCACCCAAGCTGAGCAAGTGGTAAAGTTTTATGATGGTCTCCAATAATCTTCGAGGTTTGGTTTGGATGCGGCTTCAAATGGAGAGTTCGATGCCCTTCTTCCACAAGCTGGGTATGAATTGATTGAAAAGTTATGTTTTTTCCCCTTTCACTTGTCCCAGCACCCTGAGCTTTATGGTTCTGATGGATGTTAGGTTTAATCTTATTGGCATATAGGATTAGTATTTAAAGAAATGACTGAAGAAGTAGAGGATGTGCCTTATGCAGACAACAAAATCTCTTCTTTGAAACTAATTAACAATGGTTCAACTAAAAAATTGTGGTGACTCATCTAACTTGCAAGTTGCAATATAGCTAAAAGTTGCAGTATAGCTAATGGATGTCAGGTTTACTGTTTACATTGGAACTTCATAGTTTTTCTATTTATTGTGATGGTTTTCTTTCGTAATTCAAATTGTAAGCATGCTTTTAAGTATCTCTTTATTTTGGAGAAAAAGGATAGTGCAATTCGATGTTTCCTATTATGGTGGCTTTCACCATTATTCACATTAGAATATGACTCTTTCAACTTGTTTACTGCCTCATTGCAGAGAAATAGTAATTTTAATCCATAAGCCAACTAGACTTGTATACTATATTTACAGGAAGAAGCATCATGATAACTATTATTTGCTGACTTAACTATTATATGTTTTCCACGTTCTCTTCTTTTTTGGTGACACAGTTGCGAAAATGCCGAGATGATTGCTTACTGGTAGGTAACACTTATATTGCTCTTAAAAGAAGTATGGTGTGAGTTCAATTCACAGCTGACTTGGAGAAGAGACTAGAAATCTGAGAGCCGGAGCAGACAAAAAAGAGAAGAAATTAAACCTTCAATGCTCAGAACATCTATGTAGATCATGACTGCTTGAATTCTTTTCTCTCTGCATCATGTCTCTTCTCCTACCTTAGCTTCTAAACATTGTTTAGGTAATATCACTGTCTTTCCCTTGTATCATTCCTGAACTTATCTACTTATTTAAAACAGAAATTTTCATAAGCTTCCTATTGTGCCAGTTATATAGACTAAATTATCAGGCCTATATTGTCGCTGGCATAAAAGTATCAGTGGATTTCTTACTTCTGCTCTGCTGCTGATTAGGAGCACATCATACTGTATCTGCAAATTCTATTTCCAAGGGAAGGACTTTTAGACTCTGATGGCAAAGCAGAGGAGTTTGGCCTTGTTGCTAATTTTTTTCATGTTCTGTTTTTCAAATGCTTTATATATATATACTGACTGAAAGCGTATTGATATTTTATTTGTGTTTCATTTTATTGTCTTATCTCTAACTATAAGGCGGATTAATTGAAGAAGCTGTCATGAAGAGAACTACACAAAAGACTCAACATTGCGCCCACAATAGAGGTCAACTCAATTCATCTTTCACACTGTAAAGAACGATTGTTGATTGAAGAGTTTTCCTCTTTACACCAATGCAACATCCCTTTACAAAAATCCACTCGTTCACATAATATGTGTACACACACAACATTTTCTTGTTCTTGCCAATTGGTGTAGCAGAAATTTGTTTCAACTTTCAACTAAGTAACAGCATCTTCGAAACAATTTCATCATAATCAATTCTGAAATCCAAAAACTAGCCCAAATAGCTCCCCCCAAATTGATTATGATTTCAGAATCAATTTTATAACAAGAATTTCAAAAGATGCTCTAATACATTTGTATTTCCACCTTAGTTTGTAATAAGTTGGGGGCACTTGAATTCACTTCATCACCACCACCACCATTTCCACCACCACCAACCATGTCAATCTCTTCAGCTTGATAAGTAGAGTGAACACCATAAAGCACATAGAAGATGATAATGCAGCCTGCCCATATAGCAAACCGTTGGACAGATATGATTTTGAGGGTAGTCATGAGAAAAACATTGAGAAAGATGGACATGGAAGCTGGCCATGGCATGAATGGCACACACCAATGATGAGCATCATCTTGGGTACTACTGAGGTTGTTGTTACTACTAGGCGGCACCGACACAATGTGTTGGAAGAAGGCTGTGATGGAGATCATGAAAGCGCCGAAGAGTAGCAGAGTCCACCATTGCTGTTTGAATTTCCAAGCACTGGAGAAGCAGAATGCAGTGAGGGAGAGAAGGAAGAGGAACAAGAGGGTGTGCAGTGGAGGGGTGTGGTTGGTGATTGCATATCTTCGGTAGATAAGAGCATTGGCTACCATGTAGAACACCATGAGCGTTCCAATGCTGATCAACTCAATTATGATGTCAAGCTCTGTGAAGAGGGCAATGGCTGCTGTGCAAAATCCTACATGTATTGAAGAAAAAAACAGAAGATTTATGGTTTTCTTCATTTCCTTTTCTATTTTTCTTTAGCTATTGATCTTGTTTTATTTTATGCATTAGCAAAAAGATATCAAATCAAACCAGAAAATTAAAGTAAAATGATTAGTGCACACCGATTTTTAGGGCGATAAATGACGAAACTTTTTTACTCTATAATTTGTGGTGGTTAGAAACTGCCACAAATTGCAGATGTCATTAGTGTCACTTAAAAAATGGTGTACATGAATCAGCGCTAAACCAGAAAATATAAAATCTCATTGACTTCTTGTTTCATAAAATCTCTTTTACTTCTTTTTTTTTCAATGTTACCAACATTTTCAAATGTGATGTGAAGTTATTGGGGTTTTTGTTTTCCATGTACAAGACCGATTTCAACAATAGAGTATTATATGGTCCAATAAGTTTATGCGAAACTTCAATCTCACCTACGTCTAAAGAGAAAAAAAAATCACAAATATGATATATGATGTGATAAGAAAATAAAAGAGAGAAATGAAAAAAACTTGAGCGGAAATAAGACAGAAAAGCAAAAAAGAGGTATTGTAGGTGTGAAATGAGAGATTAAATTCACACCTAATATCACTAACACGAAGATATGGACATGACATGAGAAAGAGAAATAAAAAAATATGATAGGGTGATGAAATAAGGAAAGAAGAAAGATAGAAAGAGAAAGTTTGTGAGAAAAGTGATTGTAAAATTCAGTTCCTAAATAACAGCTTCAAATATAGTCAAACCAAATTACTACACAGTGTTTTGCTTTAGAATACGTGCTGATGTTTTTGGAGTAATGATATATACACACTTAATTTTTTAAACACTTCATTTTCACTTCTTTTTATTTCTATCTCTCTCATCTTATCATTTATCACATCTCATATTTTCTCTCTCTTACTTTTTTTCTTCCTATCTCTCTCACCATTCCACCTCTCCACCTCAAAAGAGAGGTGTGGATGAAACATTATCCGATGTTTTTGTCATACTCATTCAACTTTAATAGATTATAGTAGTACACCATTTTCCTATTCCTTTCACACCAATGCCATCCCACTTTTCTTCTCATCTCAGTTTTTTTCTCATCATATCATTCTGCATATTTTTCAATTCTCTCTTTTATTTTTTATCTCTGTAGGTAAAGGTGAAAATGAGTGGTGAATAAAACATTAGTGATACTAATTTGATGCATTATAGTCAGAAAGAAAATTCATAGATGGAGGAGGTGTAAGTACAATCAAAGAAAACTACTTTAATTATATGAAAAGTGCAAAAAGGAATGTCAAGATCAAGAGGAAAAAGACAAAACATTCATTTGACCTAACCTGACATATATAATGGCTTGAGCTTAGTTTCTTTGGTTAATTCAGACAAAAATAATTTGCTTACCCAAAAACATTGTGGCATTCAATGGAGTGCCTGTTGAAGGATGTACTTTGGCCAACCAAGATGGCACCAGCCTTGCCCTTCCTATAACACAAAGGTATCTGGCTTGGCCTAGCATTGCAACCAACAGAGAAGCCACTATACCCAAACTTGCACCTCCTCCAACAAGGTTACTTGCCCAACTCCAACCAATTTTGAGGAATGCTATTGAATATGATGCTTTCTCTGATATCTATTAAATCATATATAGCAATAGCAACTTTGTCACTACAAAACAACAAATATATTATTGTACATGATGTACAAAGTTAAGGTCCAATTCAAAACAGCAAAAACACATGGAACTAAGTGCGTGTTTGGAAATCATTCTGCAAATGATTCTAAGATTAAAATCAATTTTAGAAAAAAGCTTCTGTTAGTAGCTTTTGGACGCCAAAATTGAATTTAAGGAAAAATAAGCGGATGGAAATATGTTATTGATTGTTTTATATACTACTGACCTTGTTGTAAGGAACCATCATGCACAAAGACAGGGCCATTAGGCAATAAAAGAAAGTGGTTATGAGAACTGAACCCACAATTCCAATGGGTAGGCTCTTAAAAGGATCTCTGACCTCCTCAGCCATGGTTGAAGCTGAATCATACCCTATGTAACTGAAGTAGACTATTGCTGCTCCATCTAGAATACCTCTAGCACCAAAAGGAGCTAGTCCTTTGGGACTAACTAAGTTTTTGGTACTTCCATTGCAAAATCCAGCAACTATGATGAATCCAAAGAAAATCACATGGAAGACTGTCATAATGAGGTTCAATATTGAGCTTTCCTTTGTACTGCAATCAATCAAAAACTAACAACAATATTAACATTTTTTCTTTTGAAAGGATGGAGTTTTCAAGAACTGCAATCATACAAAATATCAGAAGGATAAAATAAGTTAACAAAACAAAACAATCATTTTCAAAATCCACTAAAACCTAGTTATATATATACAAGTGTAACTAATGATTCAGCATTCCATGGTATTTTAAAAATAGATAAACAAGAAGCACCAAAATATATACAGAAGTAGTTAGACTTAGATAGTTGTTTGTCACAAAACAGGATAAAATATTAAAATGTTCATCAAGTAAAAGACGGATGGCTAAGTGTATGTTTGGAAATCTTTTTACAATTGGTTCCAAAGTCAAAATTAATTTTGGGGAGAAATTCTGTGAGTAGTTTTTGGGTGCTAAAACTGATTCTTGAGGAAATAGAAGTTAATCCAAATAAGATATAAGCTAATAAGTAGATGTACATCATAGCAAAAGTAAACAGAAGGAGGAAAAAAGAGAGAAATGGAGGTAAAATAAATCCAACCTGTGACACAAGCACAGAGTGAGAATAAGAATAAGAGCAACAGCAGGAAAATCCAACATGTTATAATCCTTTGGCAACACAGGGACTTCCACTCTCCATACATTTGGATTATTTTGTCCAAATGTAAAGCTCAAATATTCTGTAAAGCTTCTTGCTACAGCAGCATTTGAGAAGACATACTCCATCAGTATATTTGCCCCAGCAAAATATCCCAAGAATTCTCCTACAACATAAATAACAAAGTTTTATACAAAAACAATGAAATTTAGCTCATGTGTGGATCATTGTTTTTTCTCATAATCAATACTGGCACTCAGAAGCTATTCCTCCCCAGAATTGATTCTGTCTTTAGAATCAATTGTAGATGAATTTCAGACATGCACAAAATAAGTAAAACCAATGAAAAAACCCCATATAATGGGAAGAAAAAGTTTTTGTACCAAAAGTCAATCTTATATAACTGAAAGCTCCTCCAGCAACTGGTACTTGAACAGCAAATTCAGTGTAACACAAAGAGGACAGAAGTGCTGATATTCCTGCTATGATGTAGGATATGAAGACTGATGGACCAGAGTGATGAAGGGCAACAGGACCGGTTGTGACAAACACTCCAACACCAAGCATTCCTCCAACTCCAAGAGCTACAAGATCATACCACTTGAGCTTCCTCTTCATGTCAGCCCCAGACCTCTGCCTCACTTGGTTGAATTCCTGGTCTGGGGTCCAAGTTGCTAGCATTCTTCTTCTAAGTCTGTGAGGAGTTTGGTAGAGGGAATGGAAATAACTTGAAAACATTGTCATGATGCTGGAATCAGTGTTGGTTCTAGAGCTATTGTCCGTGAGCACTGAGTTTCTTTTCTTGGCTTCAATAAGGAGTGAATTGAAGGTTTTAAATAGAAAGTTTGGAGAGGCAGTATTGCTTGATTCCTTTCTTAACAGTTAATAAGAGTGCCTAGCCAATGTGCCTAGCCTTTTTTTTTAAACACAGATATCCTTCACTTAGGTCATGTCCGAGCCGGGTAGGACCACTATGAGTATTAAAACTCTCTCTATAAAGTATTTAATGCAATTGCATCTACTGGGACTCGTACTCGAGAGGCTGAGACATTTAGTTAAGTTAGAACAATCCATCGCCACTTAATTTACGCGCTTGGTGGTAATGTCTATAGCCTTTTTGAAAGTACCTACTTTCTCCTAATATAAGGTGTTTATGAAAATCAACTTTCAAGCCTCCTTCTCCTTTTAGGATCGATCACTCACAGCCACTGCCTGGAGGGACAAAGGCCTGGAGTGTATTTTCTGGATGAAAGCATCCAAAAAAAAGTAAGAAGAGTAATTAGAAGGGGTAATGGTTGGGAAAAGCTCAATAATTATTTTAAAGAACATTTAACTTTGTGAGAGGAATATCACAATATTGAAGATGAACTTTGACTAATTCTTTTGAATTTTCCCTGCAGATTAAACACTGAAAAGACGTGACAAGCATCCACAAAAGCACCGAAAGATTTCTGCACTAATACTTAAATATAGTTGGACTGGATTCTACAAAATATTCACATTGTGCAGTGGCCACTAATAGAGTTGTAAATTGGTACTTGTATGCTATTAATTAGAATAGGAAAACAAGTTATAGTCTTTTACTTAGACGGAACTATTCTTATAAATAGTTTAGCAAGCTTGAGAGTATTTTTAAATTCCCTCAGGATCAATCCTATAAATGACACTCCAGTTTATAAAACCTTATCTGTTAGTTAAGGATCATATGTTTTTCCAACTTTTTCTTTGGAGTTGTTAGGTTGATTGTAATGGTGGAAAAGTCTCAGGTTAACTAGTACGGTAAAAGAAGAGGCATCACTAAAACATTTTGAAAAACACCCACATTGCCTACTGTGGTAAAGGAAGAGAAAGTACTATCAAGTATATACTGACCTAAGTTTCTTGTTTATATCTCTGTCATCCTTTATCAATCATATTAGACAAGGTACAACTTTTGCGAAATTTTTTCTTTACATTCCTCTTCTTTTACCTTACTCGATAATATGAGACTTGTTCCATCATTACAATTAACTCAAACAATTTCTACCTGAATTCCAACTGTTGCATGTTTATATAAAGGACTTGTGCCAATACTCAATATTAGGCAATATAATGTTGGATTTATCCAAAATATTTCCTCCCCTCTATTTACCATATCAAAAAATGTTAGATTTTTCCAAAATATTTCCTTGACCTTGTCTTTCTTTACCGTGCTAGAAAATGTAAAACTTGTTCCATAATTTCCATCAACCCCAAAATGAGAAAACAATGGAAGAGAGTCATACGAACCCTTCCTTAATTCAGTGATCTACATTCAAATTCAAAAAGCTCATCTTTCTCAGCTTGCTACAGTGAATCTTATGCTGATAACAATTTTATAAATTGAGTTTAGTTACCGGTAGTTGTAGACAATTCACAATTATATCTGTGTGATGCATGGGTACGACCGTTTTGGCCGCGTACCCGTACCGGGTACGTACCCGGTACACATACGCTATGGGTACGCATACGGTACGTACCCGTTACAAAAAAAAGGGTTACGGGCCAAAACGACATCGTTTTGGCCTTTTTTTTTCCTGGCTCAAAACGACATTGTTTTGGCCTTTAAAAAAAAAAGAGAATCAGAACCCTAAATTGCGTGAAAAGAAGGAAACCCAGCAAAAGAACTCAAAAAACACGAGAGAAGGAAACCCAGCAGCCACCGTCGTGCACTCCTGCGCCGTCCTCTCCTCCGCCGTGCTCTCCTCCGCCGCTCCTCTAGGTCTCACCGCCGGCCACCACCGCAGGTACCCGCGCTCCTCCACATCATTTTTATGTTGTTTTTTTCCTTTCATTTGTTCTTGCTTTGCTTTGTTGAATTTGGTTGAATGGTTGATGCCCTGATCAATTTTGATTCTGTGTATTGCATAGTGGTTGAAGCTTGTCAATTTTTTGGTGGGTCTTACATACAAGAATTTTTCTGTTTAGAAAGTTCCATTTTGTGCAAGTTTTTAAGGCTTGATTGGATGCTAGCATGTTGGCATTGTTTCCATGTGCTTAAGAATCATGGCTATGGCTTGAGTTTGTCTTGTATTCTTCATTTTTCCCGTTTTCTATATTTTGTATGCATTTTGGCCATAATTTGGCAGTAAGTTGTGTTACTGTTAACATATGAAATCAAATGACATCTTATTTTTCACATTAATTGGATTCCCTTGTTCTTTGTTAGGTTGATAATTTGATAAATGTCTTCTCAAAGTTCAAACGGCAATGCTTCAACTGCGTCTAGTAAATTTTCCCGTGGAGTTGTTCCGAGTAAAAATCCCCTTTGGGGTTATGTCACTGTAAAATCAAATAAGGCTGGTGGACGTGGGAATACATCTTGGACTTGCCACTACTGTGATACTACATTTAATGGTTCCTATTCTAGAGTGAGGGGTCACTTAATTAGGGTACCACAGCAAGGGGTTAGCTTTTGTAAGAAAGTCTCAGATGATTGCTTTGAAGAGATGAAACAAATTGAAAGGGAGGCAGTTGAGAAAGCAAAACTTGTTCAAGTTCTTTTACCGACGGGAACTACAAGTTTGAGACCACCCTTGGATGATGGGAGCAAGAAACGGAAAGGAGGAGCATTAGAAAAGGCATGGAACAATAAGGCTAGAGATCAATTGACTAGTGAAATTGCTAGATTCTTCTACTCAGCTGGTTTGCCCTTCAATGTTGCTAGAAATCCATATTTTGTGAAAATGCTCAACTTTGCTGCAAACAATACTATATTGGGCTTTGTTCCACCTGGATAAAATTCTATTAGGACTACATTGTTGCAAAAAGAGAAGGCCAACATAATGAAACTACTTCAGCCTATCAAAGATACTTGGCCAGAGAAAGGGGTTCTTGAAGTTTGTTGATGGATCTGGTGAATTTAAGGACAAACATTATATTGCACGGAAGATTTTGGAGACCATTTGTGATGTTGGGCCACTAGATGTGGTCCAAGTAATTACTGATAATGCGCCGGTGTGTAAGGCTGCCGGTTCTATTATTGAAAGTGAGTATCCGCATATCTTTTGGACTCCATGTGTTGTTCACACATTGAACCTTGCACTCAAAAGTATTTGAGCTCCAAAAAATACTGATGCTAATCAAGTTGCCCACAAAGAGTGTAGCTGGATATTTGAAATTGCTGATGCTGCTCGTTTAATTAAGAACTTCATCATGAATCATTCTAAGCAGCTATTTATGTTTATTAAATTTGTGCGCTTGAAGTTGCTTGCAGTTGTTGATACTAGGTTTGCTTCAACCCTCATCATGCTTAAAAGGTTGAGAGATGTTAAGCATGGTTTGCAAGCTATGGTTATTGATGAACAATGGTCTAGCTACCAAGAGGATGATCCTGTAAGGGCTACATTTGTGAAAGAAACAATTCTAAAGGATAGTTGGTGGAAGGAGGTTGATTATATTCTAAGCTTTACTAATCCCATATATGACATGCTTCGTGCTTGTGATACCGATGAATCAACACTTCATTTGATTTATGAGAAATGGGATTGCATGATTGAGCAAGTGAAGGTTGCAATATTTCAGCATGAGGGAAAGGGGCTAGATGAGTATTTGAGTTTTTATGAAGTGGTGCATGGCATCCTAGTTGATAGATGGACTAAAACTAGCACACCACTTCATTGCTTAGCTCATTCACTTAATCCAAGGTAAATTTAACTCAATTTTTACTTACATTTTGCATTCTACTCTTTCTTTGATGAACCAACTAACTTTGACTTGTTCATTATACTTTCTATAATAGGTATTATTGTAGGCCATTGCGGAAGTTCCAAATAGGGTACCACCACATAAAGACAATGAGATATGCATTGGAAGAATGCAATGCCTAAGAAGATACTTCCAAGATGCAAGGGAAAGAAATGAGGCATTTCAAGAGTTTTTCAACTTCTCAACTAGGGCTGAAGGTCTTGACCGATTTTATTGCTTACAAGATAGATGGGATCTCATGCCAAAGGTTTGGTGGGTCACATATGGTGCTGCACTCCCTAAGCTTCAAACCATTGCCTTGAAACTTTTTTCTCAACCATCATCATCTTCTTCTGCTGAGAGAAATTGGAGTACTTAATCCTTCATCCATTCATTGAAAAGGAATAAACTCCATTTTACAAGAGCTCAAGATCTAGTTTTCATACATACAAATCTTCGTCTTCTCTCAAGAAAAAGCCAAAGTTATAAGGAAGGTGAGACAAAAATGTGGGACATTGGTGGAGATGAATGGGATCTTGAAGGCTCTTGTATTCTTGAAGGTGCTTCCCTTTCCCTTGATGAGCCAGAGTTGGAGGTTGTTCTTTTCACTGAAAATGAGAATGACACCGATGGAGTTTGAGAAGTTTAAATTTGTAATTTTGGTGGTTGAAGTCGCTTCTCTTTGGTGAACATTTAGCTTTTATGTTGTTGTGGTGTTTGAACAATTATTTGGTTTTATGTTGTTGTGGTGTGGTGTTGAACAATTATTTGGTTTTATGTTGTTGTGGTGTTGAACAATTATTTGGTTTTATGTTGTTTTGTTGAACAATTTAATATTTTGTCTTGGATGTTATTTTAATTAGTTATATTTATCTTCTTCTTTTTTGCATTATTTATTTATATTTAAATATTATGTATAAAAAAATATACATATATCTAACGTACCTGTACCTCTATTTTTTCAAAAATCGCGTACCGCGTACCCAATACCGGACCCGTACCTGGTACCATACCCGTACCCGTGCAACACAGACCATTCCTGTTTTTTCAAGTATGTCAAACTCCTGTGCTTATTGGAATCTGTAAGAGACATATGTCCCCTAATTTGACTTTATATGTGTACTTGTTATTCGCTTTAAAATTCTTGGACCTAATGGCAGCTTAGCCTTTATGTGTTAAAGACTTAAGAATACAGTTTGACTTCAATCAAATTTAGGAGTACGGAAAGAACAAATCAATATCAATATCAATCAATATCAATATAATATATATTAAAAAAAAACAACTTCTAGCATGACGCGTCAGCACCAGATTAATTCTTAGTGACGTGTTATTCTCACGTTAATTCTCATAAAAAAAATTCCACGTGTCATTCTCAGGTATTTTTAGAGTATTAATTAATTTTTATGGTATTTTTATTGAATTTTCGGATTTTTAATTAATTCAGGATTTTATGAGTTTTTATTGTGATTTGCTAGATTTTGGTAGTTTTTATCTATCTTTAGTTAGTACCTTTTTAAATTTTAGATTTGATTTGGATTTAGGTTGTTTATTTCTTGATTATATCTTGGATCTTTTATTTTATTTTTGATTTATTTTGAGGTTATTAATTAATTTTTATGGTGTCTTAATTGAATTTTCGGATTTTTATTTAATTTATGATTTTATAAGTTTTTATTGTGATTTGCTAGATTTTAATAGTTTTTATCTATCTTTAATTAGTGCCTTTTTAAATTTTAGATTTGATTAGGATTTAGGTTGTTTATTTCTTATTTTTTCTTAATTTGTCTTATTTTTATTAAATATTAATTCCAGGAAAAAAGAGTTGATCTGGTGCTGAGGGTCCACAGAGCTACCATGGACACGTAGAGATTTGATGGTTGCTAGGTGAATTTGACAGAGTTTCTCATTAGCTGCGGACTGGGTTGTTTCTATATTGTTTCCATTTATCACCTAAGAGAAGTGTGTTTACTTAAATTTTCAAACTCGTGTAAGGATGTAACATAAGGGGAAATTAATCAGGGACTGCTAAGTTAGTTTGATGTTATTATAGTAGTTACTTAGTACTAGAACGAGATGAGTTATAAATAGAGAGAAATCAAATTAGAGGAACACATTATGTAATATTATATATCTCTCATTAAGTATGTCCTTTAGTATCTGAAAATATTGCTAAAGTATGATATTGAACATGTCTTAAGCACAAGAGAAAGTTCTTCGTGCAACACATAGATAAAAAGTAATTGTTTGAACTTATAGGTCGAAATCTAATTCATATGAGTGGTAAATAAAAAATCAATATGATGTCATTACTTTTTTCAGAACTTTTTGAAAATTTTAAAAAGAAATAAATATAAAGGCATGATAATTTGATGATTAAAATGTGTCATGCAGAGATTAGAAAACATTAATACATATATAGTGTATTTTTTTTAAGTTAAACTATAGGGTTAAGAGTCCCACGGGATGAACATTTTACATGAAAATTCATGTAAAATTAACAGAAAAAGCTCCTACGGGGCAAAAAGCTAGAAATAAACCAAGGTATTGATTTGAAAATTTCACCGTAAAAACACTAGAAATATTTGTTATGGAGATGCACACAATTTTCTACTGCTTATCTTTCTGAAACCTAAATGTGGCTATTGTTTGTATTTGCGTATAATATTCAATTGATATGTTTTAATTTTAAACTACTATAATGCTACCTACGTGAGATTTTATTTTATATAAAAAGTATCATTATACTTTTTTATACAATCATTATATTCTAAACTAATTTATTGGTATTATTTTAATAAAAAAATTTAATGTAATTAATTTTAGTATTGTTTTAAAAAATTTAAGAGTGTATATTTATATATGTTTATAACTATAATAATTGGATAGTAAGAAAAGTACGAGGAATAAAAAATATTAATACATATGTACTATAAAATTATGACCTAAATTTATTAGTGCTAACAAATTAGAGTTACGAGATCTCACGGGGGAACATTTTATATGTAAAATGAAAATTTGTAGGAGTTAAAAAAAAATTTATTTTTTATATAACTTAAGTGTATCACTAATGATATATACACACCTCATTTTTTAAACACTCTATTTTCACCTCTTTTTATTTCTATCTCTCTCCTCTAATCATCTATCACATCTCATACTTTCTCTCTCTTACTTTTTCTTTTCTTCCTATCTCTCTTTTCCTTCCACCTCTTTCCACCTCTCAAAGAGGTGTGTACATAACATTATTCAGGTTCTTGTGTAAACCTGCTGCACCTTATATCACACTTCTCACTAATAAAGCGATTACGCATGCAACATCCAATTAAAGCATCACAAATATTTAGATTGATCTTCATGCAAGAAGACTTGTGCATATTGGTCATACAATTTTCATGTGACTAGCATAAATGTTTCTCCACTAAGGCCAATGTTACGGAATAAAAATGATAGATTCAGTATTTTTGCCCAATATGAACATGTTACGCGGATAAGAATAATAATTGCGAATTAATATTAACTATTATCGCATAATATCTATTATATATTACTTCTATATCTGTCATTATTTTAATCTTTTTCTTTACTCTATTTACTTGTCACTTTTACGATTTCAAATGAGCATTAATCTCATTTTACCAATTTTACTCTTGACTTAATGGTGATAGGAACATTGAAATGTCAGAATTAATAAGAAAGATAAATGATATATTGAGAAATTAGATAATATTTTTAGTAAAACAAAAACATTAAATATCATTCCTTAATAAATGTGGACAACCTTAAAGTGTCAGTTATTGAGAAATAGAAGGAGTAATATTATATATTCACTTGATTCCCTTCACATTTGTTAAGCTCTGGTGTAGATGTACTATGTTTATATACATGTTAAGAGGACACTCCTCAAGTACATGCTACCTTCTAACCATAATCATTATTTCTCTCTCAACTTTGATGGCTTCAGCATCGCAGTGCCTTGAGAGTACCCACATTCGCGCCCACTTGGTCGCCGGATACGAGAAGAAGGAAGCCCTTCAGCGAAGCATCCCTTCCACATTGTCATTGTCCTATACTGAGGTTCAGTAATCCCTTACCATAACATATTGGCGTCGTATGTGGTGAATCGATCAATTGCATTCCCATCCAGTTCTACCATGGAAAACACAAGAGTGCAACAAAGGAATCGTACTATCTCTTGTGGAGGGCAACCCATCAATCTCTGTGATGATCAGTACGACCCAAGCAACAACTACCCAACAAGCAACCAACGAAGCCCTCGTCACTCTGAACTACCCATCCTGGAGGATGAGGGATTAGGAGACCAAGCATCCATAGATCTTGAGATGTTAGTCATTGAGGGTGGATTCGCAGGGGGAGGACCCTCAACGACAGCCCATAAGAAGTCCTTCAAGGAGATGATGCAAATCTCCTTGTAGAAGTCAACCCATGAACTATGATCTTCCTAACATGGTCATCGCGTTTAACAACATTAATTTCGGGTGTATCAATCATAACCATGAAGATCCCATCGTGATCGAGGCAGGAATCGCCAGCGCGATAGTACCAAAGTACTCCTTGACCAAGGAAGTTCAGATAATCCCCGGTAATCTAGTTGAGTTCTCTCTCCAAAAGTCTCAAGAAGTGCCTTAAAATGTGTTAAATCGAGCCTTTGAATGAAACAAGGCAGCAGGTTGGTGCTAAGCGCCCTTGAAATGAAATATTATTTTACCCCTGTTTTCTGAAGATGGGGTTGAACAATAAGGACCTAATCCCTTTCGATTATTGTTGTTACTTTTGGTTGTCTGCATTTTGTCAAAAACAACCTGATGTCGAAGCAGATGTTGTAACATCGTGCCTGTGACATTTGTCCCTACGCAGCTACTATGTGTTGCATGTTTGTTCTGTGAAGCTGTGCTTTGATTACTTGGTATTCAAGCTAGGGTTGTTGAAGAAGCTTCTGTGTTCTATCTGGAATATATTATAGTGGAATCAAATCTGCTGAAGAGGATTTGATTTGGTTTAAATTGTAAAAGTTGTTATCTTTTATTCAAATGTTATTTGATAAGATTTGTTACTAGTTTAAAAAGATTTGTTCCAGATCTGTTTGTGGACTCTATTTTTGTGCAAGCCCATTGAAGATCAAGGCTTGCTGAAGAACGACTATTTAAGGAGGCTTAACCCTAGTTTCTAAGTGTGCGTTGGGCACCCAAGGATTGGGTTTTTAGGGTTGTGTTTTGTGAGTCCTTGTTCTGTTATTTTGTACACCACTCTACTGCCTCCATTGATCATCATATGGCATAGAGTTGGTTTGTTTTAGTTGAGTTGTAATCTCTTCGAACCGGTGTTGCTTATTGTAAGTCCAATCTCTGTGGCAGTGATTGAGAGAAAGTGAGAGGGGCTCTCATACTTAGGTCGATATACTAAGTAGAAATACATTGGGTAGATTAGGATAAGAACTAGGCTTAATTGCATTTTTGGTCCCCCACGAATGATAAATGTGCATTTTTTGTCCTAAACGTTTGAAAATAGCAGAATCAGTCCCACACGTTTGTCTCTGTTAGCGTTTTTGGTCCCCTCCGTTAAAATTCTAACAGAAGTTACTTATTGTACCCCATTTTACTATTCTCACCCCTCACTGGGACTATAAATGCACATTTATCATTCGTGGGGGACCAAAAATGCAATTAAGCCTAAAAAATAAAAATAAAACCAAGAAACCCACCAACCATTTCTTCTTCTCCATCCAGTTTTTAAATTATTAGAGAAATATTTCTTTTTAATGATCCACAATGGCTTCCACTTCTTGTTGGCATCACTGTATTAAATTAAAATTATTGTACATATTTACAGTATTTGCATGGGAATCACCATGAAAAGGGGCTAGCTCCTAGCAAAAATATTTCATTTTCCACACTTTTATCCATTCACACACATGGTTGCAAGTCTTTATTGCCAGGGCCTGCAAGTACTCATCATGCACAAACATGTGAGATACGCAGTGTTAGTTTTCAAACTTATACTTATTTTTTCTTACAGGTTCTCATTGGAAGTTAATGATGAACCTACACCTGGGTATGGACAGATAACATAGCATAAGGAAGTACTTGCTTTTATTGCCACAAACTGTCGACTAATTCGAAATACAAGCTGATTACATAAAAAATGAGGCAGTTCAACCCTAAAAGGTAGCTAGAAATTCAGGAAAATGTAAAGGAGTTTTTGGATGCCGGATTTATCCAAGAAATGGGCTACAAGACATGGTTGGCCTACATTGTGTTGGTAAAATGGCCAAACAACAAATGGTGTATGTGTGTAGACTTCACATTCCTCAACAAGGTGTTCCCAAGGGACTTTTTCCCCTTACCAAATATAGATAATTGGATGGATAGTTCATCGGGCTGCCGCACTCTCTTGTTCATGGACATATATTCCAACTACAACCAGATATAGGACTATCTTCATTACTGAAGAGGTAATCTACTGCTACAACGTAATTCCCTTCGAACAAAAAAAATGCCCGAGCCACTTACTAGTGAATATGGAGGATATGATCGTCAAAACACTAGACCAATGACACTACCTAGCTAATCTTGGATTGTTTTTTCAAGAACTCAAGAAATAAAACAAGTGTCTCAATTCGAGTAACTGTATTTTCAAGGTGGAAGCAGGAAAGTTCCATGGCTTCATGCTGAATAATAGAGGGTTGAATCTAATTAATCTAAACAAGTGTCAAGTCGTGATGGGCAAGTCAAGCCCGCAGAGCTTCAAGGAAGGAAAAAAACTTGTTGGCTGGATCGCGACACTCTCACACTTCATAGCTAGCTTGGCTCACAAAGCAGCCTCATCGTACCAACTTCTGAGGAAGAAAAAAATGTCTGAATGGAATGAAGAATGCGAGCAAGCGCTCAAAGTCTCAAGCGAGGCTTGACCACGCTGCCATTCCCCAAAAGCTTATAAGCAGATAGCGCCTCTACTTGTACCTTGGCATATCGACTAGTGCCCTCATATTTGTTATCTTTGGGGAAGAAAAAGATGGCCAACAACTAGTCTACTTCATTAGAGAAGTATTTCAAGGACAAAAGTAGAGGTATCAACAAGTAGAGAAAGAGGAATTTGTTTTTGTATACACGTCAAAATGACTTTGGAACTACTTTTAGTTTTAGATTCGTCTCATATCAGTAAGGACCACCCTGCCTATTATGTCCATACATCAAAAGTTGGCTTGGCAGGTTGGATGATCGCATGGTTCATTGAACTCTCCCAGTTTGAATTACATATGAGTCACGAAACTCTATAAAGGCACAAGTCGTAGTAGATCTCGTAGTCGAACTCCCAAATTTTCATTCTAAGTGTGAACTTTTTCTTAGTAGCATTGGCTCTTAAATAACCAAACTCGAAAATCCTTATCAGGCTCCAACTCTCAACCTTATTCTCTAGTAGCTTCAGTAAATATTTTATTAGTAGAGAACAATCCATGGTTGGAGATGTACATTGGTCTATGTCCCATGAAGATTAACACAAGTTTATTTTTTCAATTAACTGATTCCATGCCCTTTTTCTTCCATTCACATTGCAATAGAAAACTTGCCTAGAATTTTCTGACCAGTCTTGTTCCATTCATATTACTGTAAAATGAAAACTTGCTTGCTCAATAGAGTACCAATACTTATCCTTTGTTGTAGTTGGCATTGGAAAGTATGTTCAATAAGGTACTCCACATTCCCCGCCAGAGTCAGGAGTAGGATAAATTGACCTGGAATCTGACCCTGCAGTTTGTGTAGTTGAAAACAAGACATCAAACCGAGCAACTTCCATATTTGTAGGAGAAGGTAATTAAAGGCTCAAGTCCTATCATAACTATTGATGGATGTATCCTGGGTCATGCCATCCAAAACCCTTGGCTGGACTTGGCATCATTGAAGCCTGTGAAGATTAGTCAAGGAGTATTGTGTCGATCAACTGATGCCATCTCCTTTTTGTTCCATTCATACTGCTCAAAATTTTCTGACCAGTCTTGCTCAATTGATAATACTTTAAAATGAACTCTTGCTTGTTGAATAGAGTACCAAGGCTATCTTTTGTTGTAGTTTTCATTGGAAAGCATGTTACAAAAAGTACTCCACATTCCCCGCCAAAGTCAGGAGTAGGGGATAAACTAACCTAGAATCTACATAATCCCATATATGTAGGAGAAGGTACTTAAAGGCTTAAGTTCTGTTATAGTTTCTGAATAGATGTACTCTAAATCTTGCCATGGACAATCTTTGGCTGGACTTGTCAGTGTTGAAGTTGTTGCGTGTATATCATTTTGTAAAATGTAGTGACTGCATAAATAATTGTCTTTCCATCTCCATCTTGGACTTGCTTAGGTTCCTTTCCTTGACTAACCCAGGTCAATCTCATCCAATATATCCATTAATGTGTGTGATCTAGTCTTCAATGGTTCTAGAGTGTATGAGCTTAACCATATTCCAGTATTCACTTGTGTCCTTTTCACATAGCAATCTTAACGAAGGGGATCCTCTGATGGTAAGATGAAAAAGGGTGGGTGCAGTCTATCCAAACACAAAGATTCAAGGTTTGGGAAGGTTTTAATCTTCATATTTTTTAGAAAGGACAAGTGCTAGATCCCTGTGAACTACAATGTAGTCAGACTAGGAATCTCTTTGAGATGTAGAGAAGTTAGTGATTTCATTACCCCAAGACCTCATGCGGTCTTTGGAATGATATTAGCACATTTTCTAATAGAAAATGTTTCAAGTTGTGGAGCAGGCAAGCTTGCTTGAGGAAACCGAGGCAGCTTGGAGCACTCCTTGAGTTTCAATTTTTTAAGATACTTGGGAAAGCTTGGGTCAGGTGTAATTAACTCGACATTGCTACATGCATGTACATGAAGATCTTTAAGTTTGGGGAAGAGCGGTAATGGAAACAAGGTTATTATAACAACAACTTTTTAACTGTAATTTTTCAAGGGCGGGATAGCCATGAGAGTAAGACGCTTGCAAGTTAGGTAGACAACCAAGCTTCTCACAATATTCAATCTTCAGAGTTTTGAGAGAGGGTAGGTTCTGGATGTAAGATCAAGTTTTGATCGAGTAGTACAACTCTATGTTTTGATGATTACAAGTTAACATTTTAGTATGAACAATTGTGGTACTCTAACGTGTTTTCTGAGTGTGCTCTTAACAGGTTCTGACCTTAACACAATCTCACACAGATCAGAAGCACTGTGCTCAAAGAGTGACCCAAGCAACGTTTTCGCAATCTCTATGTTCAATCTGAACAGTAGAAAAGCTTCAAAAGATCTGAAGTCAACCAAGCTCTGATAAGGACTCATCTCACTTGAAGTTCTGAAGATCCAGACGTTCTGACAACCCAGACACTCTGAAGGTTTAGATGTTCTGATGGTGTAGAAGACTCTGAAGATCTAGAAGCTGATAAGTGGAGACTCTGAAGTCCAGAAGCAAAATGGCTCTGAAGACCAAGTACTTCTCCTCTGAGTTCAGAATCAGAAGGTACAACGGTCAGAGGATCCATGCTTCCCTCTGACTCTGATCAACAAGCTTCACAAGTTCCAACACGAAGCATTCCTCTGATCAGAAGTCTACTAGGTTAAAGGTCAAGTCACTATCCAAGGTACAAAAGCAAATGTACTATCCTGACGACCTACCTAACATTCTCAGCCAGAGCAGAAGCTGGAAATTCCAGATCTGCTCTCCAACAGTAGCATTCCCATGCAGTGTTCAAACCCTAATCCTTGGAGTATAAATAGAGGCCGAAGATTGAAAGATGCTGTTGGAAGAATCTCATACGCGCAAGCTATATTAAAATCTTCTAAGCATTCTTTCTTCATTGAATTCACTGTGTTTACTATAAGCTTTTGAGAAGCAATTTCTTTGTAGACAATCTTTCTTAAACAGTTGTTTAGTTTACCTTTAGGAGATCAAGGTTGACCGAATCCTAGAGAAGACTAAGAGAGTGAATCTTAGTGTGAGCTAAGTCAGTGTATTGTTAGTCACTTGTAGGTTTCAAGTGCAGTTGTAACAATTATCTGATTAGTGAATTGCCTTCATTCTAAGAAGGAATAAATCACCTTAATGGGTGGACTGGACTAGCTTGAGTGATTCATCAAGTGAACCAGGATAAAATCCTTGTGTGCTTTTCTATTCCCTTATCTTAAGCACCTTGTTTGTTCACGAAAGATTTGTCAAAATCTTAAGGTGGAAGTTTTATTCTGAAAACGTTATTCAACCCCTCCCCCCTCCCTTTCTACCGTTTTTCATACCTTCAATTGGTATCAGAGAGCAAGTTCTGATTACCACACCTAATAGTGTTCAGTGATCCGGGATGGTGTGAAAAACAAATGGCTACCACCAGTGAAATGCAAAAAGATGGCTACAATGCAAAGCCTCCCATGTTCGACGGTCAAAGGTTCGAATATGGGAAAGATAGAATTGAAAGTTTCTTTATGGGCTTCGACGCAGATCTCTGGGATATCATTGTGGATGGCTATGAGCGTCCAGTTGATGCAGATGGCAAGAAGATTTACAGATCAGAGATGACTGCTGAGCAAAAGAAGCTTTACTCACAGCACCACAAAGCTAGAGCTATTCTTCTTAGTGCTATTTCCTATGAAGAGTACCAGAAGATTACAGATCGTGAGTTTGCCAAGGGCATCTTTGAATCCTTGAAGATGTCTCATGAAGGAAACTAGAAGGTGAAGGAATCAAAGGCGCTGTCCTTGATTCAGAAGTATGAATCCTTCATCATGGAACCCAACGAGTCCATTGAGGATATGTTTTCCAGATTTCAGTTGCTCGTAGCTGGAATAAGACCTCTCAACAAAAGCTACACTACAAAAGATCATGTCATAAGGGTCATCAGAAGTCTTCCTGAAAGTGGGATGCCTTTAGTGTCTTCAATAGAGCTTACAAGAGATGTTGAGCGTATGAGTTTAGAAGAACTCATCGGCATACTGAAATGCCATGAGCTGAAGCGCTCAGAGATGCAGGATCTGAGGAAGAAATCTATAGCCTTGAAATCTAAATCTGAGAAAGCTAAATCTGAGAAGTTAAAAGCTCTCCAAGCTGAAGCAGAAGAATCTGAAGAAGCATCAGAAGATTCTGATGAAGATGAGCTGACTTTGATTTCCAAAAGACTCAACCGCATCTGGAAGCACAGGCAGAGCAAGTACAGAGGCTCTGGAAAGGCCAAAGGAAAGCCTGAATCCTCATCAGGCCAAAAGAAGTCCTCAATCAAGGAAGTCACATGTTTCGAGTGCAAAGAATCAGGGCACTACAAAAGTGACTGTCCGAAGCTAAAAAGGGACAAGAAGCCAAAGAAGCACTTCAAGACAAAGAAGAGTTTGATGGTGACTTTTGACGAATCAAAGTCAGAGGATGTTGACTCTGATGGTGAAGTTCAAGGACTCATGGCTATTGTCAAAGATAAAGAAGCAGAGTCAAAAGAAGCAACTGACTCTGACTCAGCATCAGAAGAAGATCCTAACTCAGACGATGAAAATGAGGTATTCGCTTCCTTCTCAACCTCTGAATTAAAACATGCCTTGTCTGATATTATGGATAAGTATAACTCTTTATTAGCTAAGCATAAAAGGTTGAAAAAGGATTTCTCTGCTGCTTCTAAGACTCCTTCTGAACATGAGAAAATTATTTCTGAATTGAAAAATGATAATCATGCTTTAGTAAATTCTAACTCTGTGCTTAAGAACCAGATTGCTAAGTTAGAAGAAGTAGTTGCATGTGCTGCCTCTGATAGTAAGAATGAAACCAAGTATGAAAAATCTTTTCAAAGATTCCTAGCTAGAAGCGTAGATAGAAGCATAATGGCTTCAATGATCTATGACGTAAGCAGAAATGGAATGCATGGCATTGGCTACTCTAAACCCAATAGAAATGAGCCTCCTATGCCTAAGGTCAAATCTTTGTATGATTGCTTTGTACCCTCTGGTACTATATTGCCTGAACCATTAACTGCTAAAGTTGCTAACTCCCCTCTCAAAAAGGGAACCTTCTCCATGTCTAAATATCATGCTAAAATTCCTTTACACTATCATGTTGAGAAACCCAAGGTGATCAGAACCTCTGAGGTAACTAACAAGAGAGGACCCAGAAAGTGGGTACCTAAGGATAAGATTATCTATGTTGTAGATATCCTTGATAGCTCCACTGAAACACCAATCATGGTATCTGGACAGTGGATGCTCGCGTCACATGATGGGAGAAAGGCGTATGTTCCAAGAGCTAAAACTTAAGCCTAGAGGCGAAGTTGGCTTTGGTGGCAACGAGAAGGGTAAAATTGTCGGTACTGGTACTATTTGTGTTGATAGTAGTCCATGCATTGATAATGTTTTATTGGTAGACGGCTTAACTCATAACTTATTGTCTATAAGTCAATTAGCTGACAAGGGTTATGATGTTATTTTCAATCAAAAGTCCTGCCGGGCTGTAAGTCAGATCGATGGCTCTGTTATGTTTAACAGCAAGAGGAAGAACAACATTTATAAGATCAGATTATCTGAGTTGGAATCTCAGAATGTGAAGTGCATTCTTTCTGTTAATGAAGAGCAATGGGTATGGCATAGACGGTTAGGGCATGTCAGCATGAGAAAGATTTCTCAGCTGAGTAAGCTCAACCTTGTCAGGGGCTTACCCACTCTGAAGTTCTCTTCAGATGCTCTTTGTGAAGCATGTCAGAAAGGAAAATTCACAAAAGTCCCTTTCAAGGAAAAGAATGTTGTCTCGACCTCAAGGCCGTTGGAACTTCTGCATATCGACCTGTTTGGACCAGTGAAAACTGAGTCTATAGGTGGCAAGAGATATGAGATGGTCATTGTTGACGGCTATAGTCGCTGGACATGGGTAAAATTTCTAACCCGCAAGGATGAGTCTCATTCTGTGTTCTCTACCTTCATAGCCCAAGTGCAAAACGAGAAGGCTTGTAGGATTGTGCGTGTCAGGAGTGACCATGGTGGAGAGTTTGAGAATGACAAGTTTGAGAGTCTGTTTGATTCCTATGGAATTGCACATGATTTCTCTTGTCCTAGAACTCCACAACAAAATGGTGTTGTTGAGAGGAAGAACAGAACTCTTCAGGAGATGGCTAGAACCATGCTCCAAGAAACTGGCATGGCTAAGCACTTTTGGGCAGAGGCAGTAAACACAGCATGTTACATTCAGAACAGAATCTTTGTGAGACCAATTTTGAATAAGACTCCTTATGAATTGTGGAAGAATATAAAACCCAACATTTCTTATTTTCATCCTTTTGGTTGTGTTTGTTATGTTCTTAATACTAAGGATAGATTGCATAAGTTTGATGCTAAGTCTTCTAAATGTCTATTACTTGGTTACTCTGATAGATCTAAAGGTTTCAGATTTTATAATACTGATGCTAAAATAATTGAAGAATCTATTCATGTTAGATTTGATGGTATGAGAGACTCAGCTCATTCCTTCTGGAAAATGAGTTTGTAAGGGGAAAAGTCGATACAACTCTCTTTTGCAAAACTTACGAAGATGATATTTTAATTGTGCAAATTTATGTTGATGATATTATATTTTGTTCTGGTAATCAATCTCTATGCAAAGAATTCTCTAAGATGATGCAGGCTGAATTTGAAATGAGTATGATGGGAGAACTCAAGTACTTCCTTGGTATACAAGTTGATCAAACACCAGAAGGAACATACATCCATCAAAGCAAGTACACTAAAGAACTTCTGAAGAAGTTCAACATGACAGAATCTACAATTGCTAAGACTCCAATGCATCCTACATGCATTCTGGAGAAAGAAGATGCAAGTGGTAAAGTGTGTCAGAAGCTCTATCGTGGTATGATAGGATCACTTCTATACTTAACTGCATCTAGACTAGATATTTTGTTCAGTGTTCATTTATGTGCTCGTTTCCAATCAGATCCGAGGGAAACCCACTTAAATGATGTTAAGAGGATCCTGAGATATCTGAAAGGCACCACTAACCTTGGTTTGATGTATAAGAAAACATCAGAGTATAAGCTTTCAGGTTACTGTGATGCTGATTATGCTGGAGATAGAACAGAGAGAAAAAGCACTTCTGGAAATTGTCAATTTCTGGGAAGCAACATAGTCTCATGGGCAAGCAAAAGGCAGTCAACCATTGCACTATCAACTGCAGAGGCAGAATATATCTCAGCAGCAATATGCAGCACTCAGATGCTCTGGATGAAACATCAGCTTGAGGATTATCAAATACTTGAGAGCAACATCCCAATCTATTGTGATAATACTGCTGCAATCTCACTGAGTAAGAATTCAATCTTACACTCAAGGGCAAAACACATTGAGGTAAAGTATCATTTTATTAGAGATTATGTACAGAAGGGCGTACTTCTTCTGAAGTTTGTTGATACTGACCATCAATGGACAGATATCTTTACAAAGCCCTTAGCAGAGGATAGATTTAATTTCATTCTGAAAAATCTGAATATGGACTTTTGTCCAGCATGAAGATGGATCAGAACCTCTGACTATGATGCTTCTTTATCAGAAGATGTCTAGTTCAGAAGGTAACTCCATCAGAGTTTAAGTACCCATTTGTGCTCACTCTGAAGCTGAGACAGTAAACGTGTGTCAGTAGCTATGATACATCGTTCCTTGTGCCCGTGCTAACAGTCTGTCGTAATGAGTGTTGATGTGCTTCTCTCCTTCGTGTGATATGTGTATTATCTGTCGCTATGATATCTTTAATTTTTAACCGTTGATTTTACCTTGCTTTTTAATCAACAACAGTTATTTTCAAAAACCCACTATACACACGTTCTCCATCACTTTTGCTTTACATTCTCTCTCTTTAGTTTGCAAAATTCCTTAATCCCCACGATCTCTCTCTCTCTTCATTCATCATTTCTCTTCTACCTAAACCTTCAACCGCTTCAAAGATTGTGAAATCTAACAGAGGTGAAACTGCAGATGGAAGAAGATTTCCAGTCATGGTAGTAGGTCAACCTACCGGTCAATCGGGTTCTGCAAATCAGAGAAACCAACTAGAAGTTCAAGATCAAGGGCAGATGATTCCTCTTGCACAAAGGGGTTGTGCGGTTACCTGTGTCTACCCTCCTGATGAACTCCAGGTTCTTGCTGAATGGAGATTCGACCTTGACAACATTGCTACAAATGGGTATGATCTTCGCCATGAAGTTCAAGTTCAAGGCTGGGAAGAATACTTCAACAGGCTTCGTGGTCCGGTTTACATCAAGTTGGTAAAGGAATTCTGGAAACATGCCGACTGTGATGACAATCAAGTGGTTTCCTATATTGCTGGCAGAAGAATCATTATCACAGAGAAGTCGATTGTTGATCTTCTGGGTGAGCACACTGGCACAGGCTACAGATTCCAACTAACGGAATCAAAGGTGAAACCCAGGACCAAAGAAGAAACCAACAAAGCTCTCTACACCAACTGTAAGATCAAGTTTTGATCGAGTAGTACAACTCTATGTTTTGATGATTACAAGTTAACATTTTAGTATGAACAATTGTGGTACTCTAACGTGTTTTCTGAGTGTGCTCTTAACAGGTTCTGACCTTAACACAATCTCACACAGATCAGAAGCACTGTGCTCAAAGAGTGACCCAAGCAACGCTTTCGCAATCTCTATGTTCAATCTGAACAGTAGAAAAACTTCAGAAGATCTGAAGTCAACCAAGCTCTGATAAGGACTCAGCTCACTTGAAGTTTTGAAGATCCATACGTTCTGACAACCTAGACACTCTGAAGGTTCAGATGTTCTGATGGTGTAGAAGACTCTGAAGATCCAGAAGCTGATAAGTGGAGACTCTGAAGTCCAGAAGCAAAATGGCTCTAAAGACCAAGTACTTCTCATCTGAGTTCAGAATCAGAAGGTACAACGGTCAGAAGATCCATGCTTCCCTCTGACTCTGATCAACAAGCTTCACAAGTTCCAACATGAAGCATTCCTCTGATCAGAAGTCTACTAGGTTAAAGGTCAAGTCACTATCCAAGGTAAAAAAGCAAATGTACTATCATGACGACCTACCTAACATTCTCAGCCACAGCAGAAGCTGGAAATTCCAGATCTGCCCTCCAACGGTAGCATTCCCATGCAGTGTTCAAACCCTAATCCTTGGAGTATAAATAGAGGGTGAAGATTGAAAGATGTTGTTGGAAGAATCTCACACGCGCAAGCTATATTCAAATCTTCTAAGCATTCTTTCTTCATTGAATTCACTGTATTTATTATAAGCTTTTGAGAAGCAATTTCTTTGTAGACAATCTTTCTTAAACAGTTGTTTAGTACCTTTAGGAGATCAAGGTTGATCGGATCCTAGAGAAGACTAAGAGAGTGAATCCTAGTGTGAGCTAAGTCAGTGTATTGTTAGTCACTTGTAGGTTTCAAGTGCAGTTGTAACAATTATCTGATTAGTGGATTGCCTTCATTCTAAGAGGGAAGAAATCACCTTAACGGGTGGACTGGACTAGCTTGAGTGATTCATCAAGTGAACCAGGATAAAATCCTTGTGTGCTTTTCTATTCCCTTATCTTAAGCACCTTGTTTGTTCTCGAAAGATTTGTCAAAATCTTAAGGTGGAAGTTTTATTCTGAAAACGTTATTCAAACCCCCCCTTTCTACCGTTTTTCATACCTTCACTGGATCCTTGTGAGCTGCAGAAAATAGAGAATTGGTAATTCTTTTAGATGCAGAGAACTCAATGATGTCATTATTTGAATACCCCATGTAAGTCGGGAGATTAGCACATTTGCTGATAAAAAGTGACTCGGGTTGGGGTGTAGGAAAACCTCCTTGAGGAAGTTTAGTCATCTTGGAGCACATAATCAGTTCCAATTTTTGAATATATTGGTGAATATTTTGAAATGTAATAGACTTGAGATTGTTGCAATCTTGTACAAGAAAATCTTGAAGTTTGGGGGGGGGGGATAATTGAAAAGACGTGATATAACCACAACAACTTGTTAACCACTAAACTTCAATGGCAGGATTGGACTAAGGCTCTTGAAAATTTTGAGGATTGAATAATTGTACATTCTTGCACTCATAAATTTGAAGAGATGTTAGAATACTTGGGAAGCCATCACTAGAGAAGGTGAGGAGAGATGAGCAATTCTTATAACCATTTCTTGGAGACATTGATTTCCTTGCATCATTTCTCGAGATAATAATAACCTCAATGCATGAAAACCTTATACCTTTACATTTTCATAGAATTATGAACCTACCTCTTTCACCTTTGTCATATTTTCCATGGTGAGTTCCTTGAGGGAGGGAAATTGTCCAGGTGATGGCAATGACAAGAAATTCTCACAGTAATCAATGTGTAGAAACACCATACTATAAAATGAAGAGCTTCCCATCCAATTTGAAAATTTATGAGCTCCAAATTTTTTGATTGAAAGTGTTTTAACATCATGATGTGGCTCTAGCTCATCGAGTGCCCTAGTTTGACTTTGTACATTACTAGTTGTAGTCATCCACTTAAATTCAAGCTTGTGAAGATATTTCTCACTCCACAACCTTGCGTTTGAGGCTTCCCTTTCATCAACTATATTTTGCACGTTCAGAATTATCAGTGCTCCATGGAGTTCGAAAAGCTATCCCAACTCACTAACTTTTGATTCCCTACCATCATTGCTAATAACAAAACTAATCAACATCTGGAGGGATTTGAGCTTACTAAATCTTGTAGGCATCCCTTTCACACCGATTCCATTGATATCAAGATGACACAATTTGACACTTTCGTTGGTAATGTGGTGAGAAGCCGACATCCTAACAGTAACAATGTCTTTAGGTTGTACAAATTGCAAAAAGTATCCAGTAGACAAATAAGAGAGATTCAGATACCTCTGGTGAGTTGAGTTTCCAATAGAGCCCAGAAATGTGAGAATTGGGTATTGAGAGAGAGAGAGAGAGAGATAGCACACGCGGACATTCCAGCTTTTGTAATAAATGAGCAACCATAGAAGTAATTGATTCAGGGTCCTGTACCTTAGAATTGGGTCCCTAAGATGTTGTAATTCATAGAAGATCTCAAAATGTTTAGAAGTATCACGTATGCCTTGTAGATATGACAAATGACGAACATTGCTTGTGATTTCACTTGGATGATTTTCTTCTAGCTTGAAATAGAATTCAATAGCATAACACTCTATTAGGTCATTGATAAGACTATGCATGGTATATGTCTCTTGAGCTGACTGTTGAAATACTAACCAAGATAGTAACTCTTGGAAACATTGTTCTCCTACGTCTTCCGTTTTCCTCCCCATTTACGATTGTGACAAGATACCTTCACCAATCCATGAATAGATCAAGTCCCTCTTATCTATTCCATGGCCTTTAGGGAATATGGAACAATATATAAGTGAAGCAAGACCTTAAATGACGAGGTACATGACTGAAGGTCAATCTCAAAGTGCGAAGGATGTTGGTCTGGTCCATTGGTAACTCCCATATCCTCCTAGTGGATTTATCTTTCCACTTGGCAACATCATGAATCCTTATAACTTAGGAGACTTCTGAGTGTCTTTATAGCTAGACACAATCCATTGCACTTGCTAACTATATTTTGGCCTATTTGTGTCATGATTGCATGCTCATCATCTTGGTTTCCTGATTTAAATGCGTGAAATGAGAACAACTTCCATACATCTTCATTTGTTAGAAACAAAAAAGGAATGAATTAAATCGGCGCAAATTGTCACCGCAGCAGGTTGGCTACTTGTGGAGATAATAATCTTGCTCCCCCGGTGTCCCAACAGAAAAGGTGTCCCAACAGAAAAAGAAATTAGAAGACATCCCAATCAAGAAAATTCTAATTCCAAAACTCATCCAAAATGATTAAAAACCTTTTACAAGCCACCATATAAGTCAACTCGGATTGTAGCACATTCAAGTTGGAGACATCAGAATGAGACCGTGTGAATGACTCGAAAACATTTTTGGTTATCTCAGCTATGTTTGATGATTCCAAAACACAGGTCCATGATCTAGAATGGAAGTGGCTCCTCACCCGCACATCATTGTAGAGAATCTGGGCAATGGTGGTCTTACCTACCCCTCCCATTCCGACGATTGCAACCACTGACACACAGTTGATGTCTTCCATAAATGTGACAATTTTTTATAGTGGAATAAGATAAGATTAGGGTCATTGATTTTCAATTAAACCTTCATTATGCCTTCAACTATTGGAAAATTTTCAATTTTCTTTATGTTGTGCACATTTTCCCCATTACGGTGCAATTTAATTTGGTGTTTTTTTTACTAACAGGAGACTTTAAGTTGTTTCAATTGTGAATTCATACATTTTTATGAACAAAATATACTTAGGATAAATTGCTAAACATTTATCCATTGTTGCCTGCGTATAATTTAGAAGCAACATTTGGATAGTTTGTCCATTTTTTATTAGTGGTTATCTAATCAAATAAAACTCACTGTACACCTTGACATCATGATGATTGTGTGCCCAATGTAATGGGAAATTGCTAATGGCCCATGCTAATCACATTGCTATATGTGATCACTTAATTCATTTGATGTTACAGCACTCCAATTTATTCTGAAACCAACTTTTCCTTCAACAAGATCACTCTGGCCGGATCCGGTTGCTTGGGTTCGAAATGGCTTCATATATTATCTTAGGCAAAGATGAATCTTCTCCTTGATTTGGTTAAGCAGAAGAAACACAAGTAGATAATGCACTTTAATTTTAAGGTCATATCTCTAGTGAGAAGTCTAAAATTACCTTGAGATATGATCAAGATCATTCTTTTATATGAGAAGATAATCAACACCTCCAAGCTAGCTTTAAGATAGAATTATTTTTCACAAATTCTAATATTCTTATGCATAATTAAGGGAAATTAGAATTTCTCTCTGCCATGTAACAAGCCTGAACTAATTAATGAATTAGGTAAACGAATCTTCATCTCAATTAATAAAAAAAACTTTCATCCACGTTTAATTTTGTAGCATGTGTTAATGTTTATTTGGGCATTGGTGATGTCATCCAATAGTCGAATATTCAAAGATAACCTCGAAATAATATATAAGCCTCAAAATCCAGTTTTCTTTTTCATGTCTTTTTTTACAAAATTTCTCAATCTAGTTTGATGGAATAATCGTCTTTTGTTTGAGGTGTGAAGAGGTGGAGGAAGAGAAAGATATGAAGAAATGAAAGAAAAGGTTAAAGATATGTTGATGTAATTAGGGTTAAATATGTTTTCCGTACCTGGACTTTCATCGGGTGCTGGTTTTCGTCCCTTGCCGGAGTAAAAACTGACTTCAGCCCTTGAACATAAGGAAACTAGCTGGCTTTCGTCTTGCCGGAGTGGTGGCGCTGACCACCGTAGCCACATGTCACGGCGAGCTGACGTGGTCACTTAAAAAAATACATGTGGCTTTTCTTTTCTTTTCTTTTTTAATCTAAAATCACTAACAATAACTAAATCTGATTAAATTATCCAATTCCGTTTCAAAAAAATCTAATCTGATTATGAAATTATCTAAACTTATTATTTTTTAATGATATCACATAAAAATTATTAACTACAAAAATAAAATAAAAATGTTCATCTGACATTTTCATCTCTTCATCTTCATCAACATCTTCTTCTTCTTCGTCCCTCCATCCCCCATTTCCCACGCTCTCCCTCACCCCAATCCCAATCCCTTGTCCCTTCCAGAAATTAAAAACCATCAACCCAATCACGAAACCCAGAACACCGCAAAACCTAGAAAACATGCTACATCTTCCACATCCCAACCCAGAAACCACCATCTTCTCTGTTATGGAACAACCCAAAAATCACCACCCAACCAAATCCCGCACCGCAGCCCCCACCCCTCATTCCCCATAACCCATCCCCACCCCATGGCAACTGCAATCCCAAACCCAGACCAAAACTTTCACTGAAACCCAAAAATCCCAAAATCCAGCAGAAGGGGAAGAAGAAAAGGAAAACTAAAAATCAGATCTAAACAGAGGGGGAAGAAGAAGACAAACCAAAAATCAGATCTTCATAGAGAAGGCCAATATCAGCAGCTATGAAGCGAGAATCCCAAATTGCTGGTTAGATCCCTTTTCCAACAAACCCTAACCCTCGTCCTCCTTCTTCCTGCAAAACCCAGCCACCGTGCCTAGCCACTACCTCCAACCACCAACAAACTCCAAAAAAATTGAAAACCCTAACCAGATCCGGTCTAGAGAGCCTCATGTGGGTCTTGAAAGAAAAAATGGGTAATACGAAAGAAGAGGAGAAGAAGATGAAGCAATGAGCAAGAAGAAGAGGAGGAGATGAAGGAAAACGATGGTGGTAGTGGATCTCCTGATGATGGGTAATGGGAGAAGAAGAAGAAGAGGAGAAGAAGATGAAGCAAAAAAAAAGAAGATGAAATACGGTGGTAGATTAGATTTTTTTTAGAGGGTGATTAGATTAGATTTAGGAATTGGGTTTAGTTAGGTTAGTCATGTTTACTTAATTTAAAAATTAAATTAGTTTTAAGAATTAAATTTAATTAGATTTCTGATATTGTTAGTGATTTAAAAATTTTTTTGTTAGTGATTTAAAATTTGAAAAATAAAATAAAAAAAGCCACATGTATTTTTTAATTGACCACGTCAGCTTGCTGTGGCATGTGGCTACGGTGGTCAGCGCCACCACTCCTGCAGGGATGAAAGCCAACTATTTTCCTTATGTTCAAGGGCTGAAGTTAGCTTTTACTCCAGCAAGGGACGGAAACCGGCACCCGATGAAAGTCCAGGGACGGAAAACATATTTAACCCATGTAATTAATAGAGAAAAGAAAAATAGATAGAAAATGAAGGTGACACAATATGGTAGAGGTGTATATGAATTTGATCTTATCATGTCACTACAACAAAACAGGCCTTTAGCGGCGGTCGTAAGTAGGACCGGCGGCGGTTAAAACCGCCGCTAAATCAGAGTGTCGGCGGAGTTGAGCGTCGCCAGGGGATTTAGCGGCGGTTGGTAGAACCATCACACAAACAGCCCCAAATTATTTTACGGCGCTTCCAACCGCCGCTAAGGTCTCCACATAAACGCATCCAATCTAAGGATTTCGTGGCGGTTGCAACCGCCGCTATTAATGTTGTGAACTTAACTGCAGTTTGAACCGCTGCTATATCTCCATAAAATTGAAAAAAAAAATTAAAATTGCAATTTTTTAGCCAGCTTTCTAATTTTGCTTACATAATAAATTGATCCATACATAAAAAAAATGTGTACCACAAAAAATCCATTCAAACAAACCTAAATACTTGCAGAAGTATTGTGTAGTAGAACACTAAGTATAAAATAATTCAAACCCAAATATGACATCCAACACATACACATTATTCAAAGTTTACAAACACAATTTAACAGTGCTATGAAACTTGAAGAGAAATGACTAGTTCCAGTTTTCAGACCTTCTATCAGTCATGTTGTTATCCTCAACTTTTCATGAACAAATCAAAAGAGCATACTAGTGCTATTGAACAAATAATAAATGAAGTTTTAGCATCTATTTTGACACTTTCCTATGTATATAACATATTAACTAGGTATAGGTCATAGCATTTATAGACTCTTTTGTCAGGAACAACATCACAGATTCAAAGAGAAATAACTCGAATTCAAACATATAAAAAAAAAGACAGCACATTTAACCACTTCTCAAAATATGAATGAAGTGTTCTTCCTTCTTATTGACAGTCAAGAAGTAAATCATCTAACACAACATCTCAAACATAATGAAATGAACATGTCACTAAAACAGAAAAGGAAGTGAGAAATTGAGGCAAAAACAAAAAACAAAAGAGCTGATAGCATAGCACCATACCCATAATCCATTTTCATGTGATGGACATTGAAGAAAAACACAATTCATGGCATGAAAGTATACTCAATTAGTCCACTATGATTTTCCTTATTAGACAAGGTATATACCCAAAACTATATAAACAGATCACAACAAAGGCTAGAGTAACAAAAACAGATACAGGTGGTTTAAATCGCCGCAAAGCTAAGAAAACACATACCGGCAGTTTCAACCGCCGTTAACTAAAAACTTTTACCGGCGGACAAGGCCAACCGCCACAAACTATCATGTTTTAAATAGGAGAGACGGCGGTTGATGCAACCGCCGCTAAAAAGTGGCCGCAAAATCCATTATTTGTTGTAGTGTGTTGAACCAATCTTGTTAGCGGGTTATACCTACAACTACAAGCTGTGTTGCACGGGTACGGGTACGGTACCCGGTACGGGTACGGTATTGGGTACGCGGTACGCGATTTTTGAAAAAATAGGGGTACGGGTACGTTAGATATATGTATATTTTTTTATACATAATATTTAAATATAAATAAATTATGCAAAAAAAAAGAAGATAAATATAATTAATTAAAATAACATCCAAGACATAATATTAAATTGTTCAACAAAACAACATAAAACCAAATAATTGTTCAACACCACAACAACATAAAACCAAATAATTGTTCAACACCACACCACAACAACATAAAACCAAATAATTGTTCAAACACCACAACAACATAAAAGCTAAATGTTCACCAAAGAGAAGCCACTTCAACCACCAAAATTACAAATTTAAACTTCTCAAACTCCATCGGTGTCATTCTCATTTTCAATGAAAAGAACAGCCTGCAACTCGGGCTCATCAAGGGAAAGGGAAGCACCTTCAAGAATACTAGAGCCTTCAAGATCCCATTCATCTCCACCAATGTCCCACATTTTTGTCTCACCTTCCTTATAACTTTGGCTTTTTCTTGAGAGAAGACGAAGATTTGTATGTATGAAAACTAGATCTTGAGCTCTTGTAAAATGGAGTTTATTCCTTTTCAATGAATGGATGAAGGAATAAGTACTCCAATTTCTCTCAGTAGAAGAAGATGATGATGGTTGAGAAAAAAGTTTCAAGGCAATGGTTTGAAGCTTAGGGAGTGCAGCACCATATGTGATCCGCCAAACCTTTGGCTTGAGATCCCATCTATCTTGTAAGCAATCAAATCGGTCAAGACCTTCAGCCCCAGTTGAGAAGTTGTAAAACTCTTGAAATGCCTCATTTCTTTCCCTTGCATCTTGGAAGTATCTTCTTACGCATTGCATTCTTCCAATGCATATCTCATTGTCTTTATGTGGTGGTACCCTATTTGGAACTTCCGCAATGGCCTACAATAATACCTATTATAGAAAGTATAATGAACAAGTCAAAGTTAGTTGGTTCATCAAAGAAAGAGTAGAATGCAAAATGTAAGAAAAAATTGAGTTAAATTTACCTTGGATTAAGTGAATGAGCTAAGCAATGAAGTGGTGTGCTAGTTTTAGTCCATCTATCAACTAGGATGCCATGCACCACTTCACAAAAACTCGAATACTCATCTAGCCCCTTTCCCTCATGCTGAAATATTGCAACCTTCACTTGCTCAATCATGCAATCCCATTTCTCATAAACCAAATGAAATGTTGATTCATCGGTATCACAAGCACGAAGCATGTCATATATGGGATTAGTAAAGCTTAGAATATAATCAACCTCCTTCCACCAACTATCCTTTAGAATTGTTTCTTTCACAAATGTAGCCCTTACAGGATCATCCTCTTGGTAGCTAGACCATTGTTCATCAATAACCATAGATAGCAAACCATGCTTAAAATCTCTCAACCTTTTAAGCATGATGAGGGTTGAAGCAAACCTAGTATCAGCAACTGCAAGCAACTTCAAGCGCACAAATTGATTAAACATAAATAGACGCTTAGAATGATTCATGATGAAGTTCTTAATTAAACGAGCAGCATCAGCAATTTCAAATATCCAGCTACACTCTTTGTAGGCAACTTGATTAGCATCAGTATTTTTTGGAGCACAAATACTTTTGAGTGCAAGGTTCAATATGTGAACAACACATGGAGTCTAAAAGATATGCGGATACTCACTTTCAATAATAGAACCAGCAGCCTTACACACTGGCGCATTTTTAGTAATTACTTGGACCACATCTAGTGGCCTAACATCACGAATGGTCTCCAAAATCTTCCGTGCAATATAATGTTTGTCCTTAAATTCACCAGATCCATCAACAGACTTCAAGAACATAGGTCCTGAATCACAAATTGCCATAAAATTTATCAAAGGTCTTCTCTGCACATCTGTCCATCCATCGGTCACTATGCTCACCCCTTTCTCTAGCCAAGTATCTTTGATCGGCTCAAGTAGTTTCATTATGTTGGCCTTTTCTTTTTGCAACAATGTAGTCCTAATAGAATTGTATCCAGGTGGAACAAAGCCCGATATAGTATAGTTTGCAGCAAAGTTGAGCATTTTCACAAAATATGGATTTCTAGCAACATTGAAGGGCAAACCAGCTGAGTAGAAGAATCTAGCAATTTCACTAGTCAATTGATCTCTAGCCTCATTGTTCCATGCCTTTTCTAATGCTCCTCCTTTCCGTTTCTTGCTCCCATCATCCAAGGGTGGTCTCAAACTTGTAGTTCCCGTCGGTAAAGGAACTTGAACAAGTTTTTCTTTCTCAACTGCCTCCCTTTCAATTTGTTTCATCTCTTCAAAGCAATCATCTGAGACTTTCTTACAAAAGTTAACCCCTTACTGTGGTACCCTAATTAAGTGACCCCTCACTCTAGAATAGGAACCATTAAATGTAGTATCACAGTAGTGGCAAGTCCAAGATGTATTCCCACGTCCACCAGCCTTATTTGATTTTACAATGACATAACCCCAAAGGGGAATTTTACTCGGAACAACTCCACAGGAAAATTTACTAGACGCAGTTGAAGCATTGCCGCTTGAACTTTGAGAAGACATTTATCAAATTATCAACCTAACAAAGAACAAGGGAATCCAATTAATGTGAAAAATAAGATGTCATTTGATTTCATATGTTAACAGTAACACAGCTTACTGCCAAAATATGGCCAAAATGCATGCAAAATATAGAAAACGGGAAAAATGAAGAATACAAGACAAACTCAAGCCATAGCCATGATTCTTAAGCACATGGAAACAATGCCAACATGATAGAATCCAATCAAGCTTTAAAAACTTGCACAAAATGGAACTTTCTAAACCGAAAAATGCTTGTATGCAAGACCCACCAAAAAATTGACAAGCTTCAACCACTATGCAATACACAGAATCAAAATTGATCAGGGCATCAACCATTCAACCAAATTCAACAAAGCAAAGCAAGAACAAATGAAAGGAAAAAAGCAACATAAAAATGATGTGGAGGAGCGCGGGTACCTGCGGTGGTGGCCGGCGGTGAGACCTAGAGGACGGCGCAGGAGTGCACGACGGTGGTTGCTGGGTTTCCTTCTCTCGTGTTTCTTGAGTTCTTTTGCTGGGTTTCCTTCTTTTCACGCGATTTAGGGTTCTGATTCTCTTTTTTTTTTTTTTTTTAAGGCCAAAACAACGTCGTTTTGAGCTAGGAAAAAAAAATAAAAAAAAGGCCAAAACGACGTCGTTTTGGCCCGTAACCCTTATTATTTTATAACGGGTACGTACCGTACGCGTACCCGTAGCGTATGTGTACCGGGTACGTACCCGGTACGGGTACGCGGCCAAAACGGTCGTACCCATGCATCAGGGACTACAAGGCTACAATGAAATGGTCTAAAGCATATAGTCAGCACAGGTTGACTTTCATAAGCTGACAACTCTGTCCTGTCCACTCGTTAACGATTGTAAAAGGGTTGGAAAAATTTATTTTAGTTGTTGGCTATCTAATTAAGAACCATTGTAAAAGGGTTGAAAAAATACATTTTAGTATTTCGCGGCGGTTTAAACCGCCGCAGGACAGAGGCAGAATGAAGTACACACTTTGCGGCGGTTTCAAGCGCCGCTATATACCTGCGGCGGTTATTCCCACGGTTGGCAAAAGCGCCGCAGAACGCCTCCCCGACGCTCGTAACTGCGGCAACGCCTCAGCATACGTTTTGCGGCGGTTTCAACCGTGGCAAATGGCTCCCAGAACCGCCGCAAAATGTTGATTTTTTTGTAGTGGTTGTATAGTACTGCTGTAAGTGATTAGTTAGATGATTAATTAGCTTCAAATCAAAGCTTTATTTAGAGCCATGCAATGTCCAGGTAATTAAGGTGCAAATACGTTACAGCCAGCGTGCGTTATACATTTAGTACAGTGTAATGTAAATGGGATTATTAATGCATGAGAGAAAGTCATGAGCATATCATTTGATTATCGAAAAGGACAAATTACATTTCTATATTTTTTTTTTCTGAACCTAAAACAACTCCATTTCAATTAAAAGAATCAATTAAGAAGAGTTAAATCTCAATGAATTGTGGTAGCAAGACTAATCTATCACTTAGATAAAAATATCCACAATTAATTTAAGTGGTACGTACATATACATACCTTACCTCTCGTAAAGAATACATAAACTAAAGAGACATGTAAAATTTAAACTAAAAATCGTATTGCTATTTTGTTAAATTTAGAGTGAATGGTCAAATTGTTTATGGAAAGTGTTGGGTGTTGGCAAATTTGTCTCAGGACTTAGAAAATACTTTTACAATTTTTTTTTTCTTTCTAGAAAGCTACTCTCACAATTTTTTATTATGTAAAATGTCTGTTAAATTAGTCATATCAAATAAAACATCGATCACTGTATTCTCTGTAGAAAGTATTTCTTTTTTCTAGGGATGAAATTATCAACCACAAGCACTTTCAAAAATTCATTCTAAAATTTTGGAACTACACATTGTGGATGAGTTTTGGGGGGGGCACTCATTATCTATTATCTATGAGAAAGCACAAGGGCCGGGCAATTTTGGTTTCAATTGGATTGGTGGTTAAGTTGCACTTAATTAGGGAGGAAGGCAGGTCACAGTGCTATTAACCTTTTGCTTTGTTTTTATTTTAGTTGGGTCATCCAAATTTGCATTGACCTGACTGC
This sequence comes from Lotus japonicus, assembly GCF_012489685.1. Classification (NCBI taxonomy): domain Eukaryota; kingdom Viridiplantae; phylum Streptophyta; class Magnoliopsida; order Fabales; family Fabaceae; genus Lotus; species Lotus japonicus. The sequence goes on from NC_080044.1 coordinate 44,780,934, forward strand.
TCACCTCTCCTCTTCCTAGCTAGTGGGTGTGTTGGCCACATCTCTAAAAGGATCTGTTTCAGATTTCTTTTGCCATTAAATTCTCATATGGTCAATATTTGAAATTAAGATGCTTTGATTTGTTATTATATCACAAGAGACAAGATACTTATTATAAAGGAGGGGGAGATAACAGTGAAAGATCACTCCAGAAGATAATTGAAAATTTGAAAGTACCAGGAACCGACTCGAATATATTGCCTTTTCTACACTTTTTCGAATTCAGTTGGTTATCCTTGTCTTTTTTATTCATCAACTAGTTAATTGATTTGCTGACTATGTGCATTACGTTGAGTTTTATTAGGGATATAGTAATAGACTAGTTAGTTAGTCAACTATCTTGCTTAGTTAACTAATGGTTAGATTACAATAGTCTTTATGTAAGACTATAGTGCCCACTAGGGTGGGCAAGTTATATTTTTGGTCCACCGGTGGACCAGGGGTAATTTTGACTTTCCCTTTCCCATTTTCCTGTTCCCTTTATCTTTCCCTTTCTCTTTCCTCCTTCTTCTTCTTCCCACTTCTTCCCAGCTAGCCACCGGTCCACCGCCAACGCCAGCCATCTTGTGTTCATTTCTTCATAAACAAATCAATCACCCAATATTCCATCTCTCCTTCAGATCTGTACGAACTAGAGAAAGAGATCAACAAAGTTGAGGAAGAAAGCGATGTCAAGGGAGATTGGAGAAGACGTCCATGGCGGTGGCAAGCAGACATGAAATCAAGACCAATTGTTTTTTTTTTTTTGAAAGATCAAATGTTATTAGATTGAAAGTATACAACCCAAAGCATTTGGCTTTCTTAGGAACCTTTTCAAAAAGGAAATATCCTGATCCTAAAATACCTATGAGCAACACACGATGGGGAAAGAAATTGTTGCAACAACCAGCTCCTACAATTATTATCCTGACAGTGCCCCTTAAAGAACCTTTTCAATTATAACCATCACCTAGGCAATTCCTGTACAGATCTCTTGTCACAAGAGAGCTTATGGTACCTTGCAAAAGCACCAACAGCCATTAGCAGCCTGCACTCACAATTCAGCGTTCAGTACAGTCTTCAAGCTTCTGCTGTCTTCGAACAACACCCATAGATCTTGGATCCTCCGAACGCCCATTTCGGAAGCCTCATCAGAGGAAGCATCTAGACCTGCAAGGGCCTCAACGTTCCGCCTCGGAGCACCGTCTCCACCGCCGCTTAACATAGTTGCATAGAAGAAAAGAAAAATAAGTTGAGAACGAAAGGGGGTGGTTGTGGGGGAGGAGGGTACCAGACCGGTGAGAGAAGGGAGAAGAAGAGATGTGTATTGGCACTTTTGCCCTTTTATCATTCATCAGATCCTAGCCATTCAAATAAAGAATATTCTAAGATTCTTAAATCCAACGGTATTTAAGCCTGGTCCACCGGTGGACCAAAATATAACTTGCCCACCCTAATGGGCCCTATACTCATATACTGATCAGTGTAACCTTTACCTTTCATAATATAATAGAATTCAGTTGTAACCGTTTTCCCTCTCTATCTCTCTCTCTCTCTCTCTAAGTTTGGTTCATTCTCAACATGGTATCAAGAGCGTGTTTCGATCCATAGCCATGGCTGCCAGTGATTCCTCTACTGCAAACTCTCTCTCTACAGAGAGTTCTCTTTCTAAGTCTCTTTCTCACTGTATAAGCATCAAGCTTGATGAGAAAAATTTTCTCTCATGGAAGCAGCAGATCGAAGGTGTGATTCGCACGCACAAGCTTCAACGATTTGTTGCAAATCCTGTGATTCCAGATCGCTATCTCTCTGATGAAGATCGCGTGTCTGATACTGTCAATCCAACGTATTCTGCTTGGAAACAACAAGATTCAGCGTTGTTCACTTAGTTACTTTCATCGCTATCTGAATCGCTTCTGCCGATTGTCGTCAATTGTAGTCACTCGTATCAAGTTTGGGATGAAATCATTGATTTCCATGAGTCGAAGGCACAAGCTCAATCGACGCAACTCAGATCTGAGTTGAAATCCATCACCAAAGGTTCGTTATTTACTTCTGATTACTTGCGTAAGATTAAATCGATTATCAACACTCTGATTTCAATTGGCGATCCTGTTTCCTTTCGTGATCATCTGGATTTCATCTTTGATGGTCTTCCTGAGGAATTTAGTCCTCTTACGACTCTTGTGTTCAATTGTGGGACTCCGTGTTCCTTCAACGAAGTCGAATCCATGATCATCAGTCATGAAGCGCGACTGGATCGTGTTAAGGAGAAGAACTCGAGTGATTCCTTGATCATTGCGAATGTTGCACAAGTTAATGTTTCTTCTTCTGGTCACTCTACTGCGCAATCCTCTGCAAGCACGTATGGAACACCAAATTCGCACTCTGCTGACGATTCTGGTGGTGATTATCATGGTGATTATCGCGGTGGCGGTGATTATCGAGGTGTACGCAGTGGTGGTCGTGGCGGCCGCCGTGGTCGTGGTCGCAATGGCAGAGATTACTCTGTGCAGTGTCAGATTTGTTCTAAATATGGCCATGATGCCTCTATTTGCTATCACAAACACACTTCCAGATCCTCTGCATCATCTAACAGTTCACAGATGGGAGGTTTTGCTCCACAGTATGGTTTTCCTGGGGCAATGCCTTCACAATATTGATTTCCAGGATATGGTGTTATGCATGGGTTTCCTCCTATGGCAGGTTTCCCATCCATGCCTGGGTTTGGTCAACCTGGAAGACCTTCTGCACCTTCCTGGTATTCACAGCAGTTTTATCCTAGAGGCTATGCTTCTTCCAATGCTCAACCACATCACAACTCTCAACCTGGTTGGCATTCTCAGCGAGCACTTTCTCCTGCTCACCATTCAGCCTCACAACCTCCTCAAAGGCCTCCACAGTCATATCTTGCAGGACCTATAGCTCCTTCTGACACTAGCTCAATCTTAGGACCAGTACCTCAGGGATTCTTTGCAGGATCCAGCAATCCACAAAGTGCAGGGAGCTGGTATCCTGATTCTGGAGCCACTCATCACATCACCAATGATTCTACATTGTTTTCAGACACCAATTCTGTTGCCATCAATGACCATGTCCTCATGGGCAATGGTCAAGGTGTGTCTATTAAGTCAATTGGCACAGCTAGTCTACATTCACCTATACAACCTCACACTACTTTAACACTTAAGAAACTGCTTTTGGTTCCTTCAATCACAAAAAATCTTGTTAGTGTGAGCAAATTTGCCAAAGATAATGGAGTATTATTTGAGTTCTGGCCAACTGACTGTTTTGTAAAATCCCAGGCAACTACTGAATTGCTTCTTCAAGGACAGCTTGGCAGTGATGGCCTTTACAGTTTTGATGACTTTCAACCTGCTCAAGCTTCTACTACTGCTGATAAGCATTCTTCTCCTGCAACTTCTTTAGTTTCTGTTTCTGCTTTACATTCCAATAAAGAGCATGTGCAATCTGCTAGTCAAGCACTTGCTCCTTCTTCTTATGATCTATGGCACAATAGATTTGGGCACCCTCATCATGAGGCCCTCAAGCATGCCCTTAGACAATGTAGTTTAGTTGTTCCTATTAAGCCTTCTACCACTGTATGTGCTGCATGTTGTCTTGGAAAGTCTCACAGGCTTCCTTCTCATACATCAACCTCAGTCTATTCTTCTCCCCTGCAACTTATATTTGTGGACATATGGGGACCAGCCTCTGTTCAGTCTTCTTGTGGCTATCATTACTTCCTCACCTGTGTTGATGCCTATTCAAGGTATACTTGGATCTATCCTCTCAAGGCTAAGTCAGAAGCTTATACTAGCTTCCCTCAGTTCAAGTCTATGGCAGAATTGCAGTTTAGTCACAAACTCAAGGCTATTCAGAGTGATGGAGGGGGAGAATTCAGACCTCTTATGAAGTTTTTTGCTGATAATGGAATAGTTCATCGAGTTACTTGTCCACACACACATTGTAAGACCCGGTTTTAGGGCATACTAGTTTAATTATAATATTGAATAATATTATGTGAATTGCTTGTGCTATATGTGATATTAAGCCTTTTAAAAAGGTGATTAATTGTTAAAAGCAATATTAATGCTTAGAAACCTCTAGACGTAGATGAGCGTGACGATACAAGCACTTTGACAGTAATATTGCTAGGGTTCTGCGACGGCGACTTTTAGGTCAAAATCGGCCCGACAGGGGCGATAAGTTGGCGAATTGAGTCGGCAAGGACGATTTCGTGGGCCACACCAAATGGGGAGGTGCTGGGAATATTTCTAAAAATATTCCATGAGGGAATATTCCTTTCCCCTTTTTTTTTTAGAGTTTTATTTAAATAAAATGGGTTTTTATTCAAATAAAATGTATTTAATTATTTTAAAACCTATAATTTATTAAATAAAAATTTTCAAAATTATTCTCTGGAACATTTATGAGGCTGGTGGGCCAAGTGACCTGGACTGGGTTTGGTTGGCCACGACTGGTGACCTGGACTGGGCTAGTCAGTGGTGACGTTCAGGGGATGGACCTGAACAAAGGACGAATATGAAACGGCAGTGCGTTGGAGAGGTCCAACCCCGATCATCAAGCTGTTGGGCAGCGGTGCGTTGGAGGTGTCCAACCCCGATCGTGGAGTCGTATTCGTTCTGCTTTTCCATGAGGGATTGGCTTATAGATATCCAAAGCGTCTGCATGCATGTGCACAAGCATTGACTAACAATAAACTATGAGATAGTTCCCTATACTTGTGAAACTTAGAATTATGAGATAGTTCCCTATACTTGTGAACCTTAGAACTTAATATAGTCTCCATATTTGTGAATGTTAGCTTAGTGAAGAACTTGTGACTGATAGGGTAGTATACCCTACTTATGATGTGTGTGTGTTAGAAGTTGACCCTTGCTTGTTTGCTTGTTTGTTGTTTGTTGTTTGGGGCGCTTAACGCCTAGACAACAAGCATGCGTGTGATCAGTCGAGATGCGACCCTATATCTACTTGATGTGGACGACGGCAAGGCTCGAGACATCGACTGCGCGACTTATGGTTCAGCTATGAGATTGGCGAGAGCAGAGGATGCGAGACGATATGATGCGAGCGCTGGAGGAGGCCTTGGAGGGCACGTGACTTATGAGTCGGGTATTGAGTGTGATAATTGAGTCTGTACTTGGGGGTGAGCTGAGTTTGTTTATAGGGTTCGAACCTAACCTAGAGACCTTCTTGTTGTGTTGGCTCGGGGGCGGTCGAACACTAGTTTAATCATTATGTTGTAATTTGTAAGAATCATTGTACGCTTCCAAAGCTTTTTGTTGGCAAATCCGCAAGTGTACGAATCCACCCGGTTTTAAATATCGAACCACAGGGATTGTGAGTGAATAGATTCAGTTTAAAGCTTTGAGTTTGAAGGTTGGTATTATTGAAATGATGAAACGTCGAAGTAGTAAAAAGGGAAAATAAACATAAACTCAGAAAATAACATGCTTTGGGTTCTTGTTCAACTAGTCAATTCAAGTACATCATTCTAAGCACATGTTCTCATGAATCTCTCCTTGATGATATAGCCTAGTTACTCACTTATTGATTCCTCACATAAGCAATTCTCTCATACTAAAAGCTAAGCTCAATTCCTTGTGTACTTAGTCATTTATATGAGGTTTTAGATCATGCAATTTCAGGCCATCAAACCCCAACCCTTCCTCTATTCCTAGTAGCAAGTATAGAAGGGGTAATCCCAAATCGGTTCCCTAATCTATAACAAACTTCCGTTCTGATTATAGAATAGTATAAAGCAAGCATGCATACAAGCTTAGATTGATGTTCAGAAAATGGGATTCAAGGAAAGAAGAAGAACATGTGGGAAAGAACTTAAGATTATAACTCAAACATGAAAAGTCTTACATGAAAACCAAAGCATAAGAAGAGCCATGCTTGGCTAAGAACCTGAATTACAAGCTTGGAAGCCCTCTCTCACTCTCCTAGATGATCCTCTACCTCTGAATTTTACAAAGTATCCAAGATTCCCAAAGAAAATGACTAAAATCCTATTTATAGGCAAAAATAAACGAGGCTGAGCTGTTCTGGGCGCTCAGGCGCCAATTCAGAGCGCCTGAGCGCCAATTCCATTCTGAAATATGGCCTCTGGAAGGTAATTGGCGCCTAGGCGCCAATTAAGCATGCCTAGGCGCCAATTCCAGAACCCTGGAAAAAGCAATTGGCGCCTAGGCGCCAATGGAGCACGCCTAGGCGCTCTTAACTCGCTGGAAAGCCTTTTATCTTCATTTTAACTCCTCTTTACTCCTCTTTAAGCCTCCATTCAATTCTCCAAGCCTCTAGACCTTCCCTCTTCAGCTGATTCAACCTGAAACCTTGATGAACAAGCTTGGAAAATATCTTGAAAGTTAAAGGTCAGTTTTGCACAAAGGCTCCAAAACAAGTGGAAATTGCCTAAGACTCCTAAACTCTAATAAAATGCTACTAAAACCCTTATAAAACTACAAAATTACTAAACTAATGCAAATGCACAAATAAAAGTAAAAATGCGTGAGAATGCATGAAACACTACATGAGACACAAGAAAAAGACTCAAAACCTACAAGGAAAAATCCTAAAAACATCATATAAACCCGGGTCATCACACCACTATACTCAACGACAGCTCGCCCTCGAGCGTCACTAAGATTAGCTTGCCCACAAGCACAAAGAATGTCTCCCAACACACATGCCAAAAGAAGGATACATTTTTAGAAAACCGGGGGATCAAGTAAATGCAGTTAGTTCCAAGAGAAAGATTCAACAATCAACTTCATGCTACTCTTAGATAAAGAAGAATTAGAGTCCACTATGAGAAGCATTTAGAGCTAACATCCTAGCATGAGACAATTGTTTAGTGCACTGAGCACACAAGCAAGTTCATAGGTTCTGAGAATCATTTCCTCAAGAGCAACTAAAGTTGACAATGCATTATTCATTGAGACTTCAAAAGGGTTGTAATGTTGGCTAGGTAAAGCACATGGTAGGTGGTCCTTAAGGAAGACTAAGGTTGCACAAGATTTTGAGTGTGGTCCTTCATGAAAACCGGAGCTTAGAGCAATTGATACTTAGCAAACAAGTCTTTTAACCCCCTTTTGTTTCAGAATTTTTTCTTTTTTTTTTTGGAACTCCACCCATTCCATGGAGTTCATTTTTTTCTTTTGACTTTTTTTTTGGAACTCCATCCGGCCATGGAGTTCATCTTTTGAATTTTTTTTTGAATTTTTTCCTTTGGGGCAAGAGACAATTGCATTTTCTATAAACTAGCTCCATTGAGAGTTAAGACCCACAACTCCCCATTTTTCCAACCAAACAACCAGCCCAAATAACAAAGGTAACAAAGAAATCTCCATAAGGCTCAAAAGGGTCAACTAGGGAAAAAGATGTTATAAAAACAATTTCTGAAGTACAAGAAAACCTACCAGTCTCAAGAATGCAAGTCTCCTAAAGCTACACTCGAGGACCCAAGAAATGAAACACAGAACCAAGAAGTGCAAGTGAGTCAGGATCCTCCAGGGAAATTATATAGTGAAGGGTCAAAGATGGACCCTTGTGGACTCACATCAACTCTATCCTCAAGATAACACTTAGAAGAATGAAGTCTCTCCTTCTCTTTCCCAAACATACAATCACTCCCCAAAAGAAAACACAAAGTATCCACTTAAAAACATTTTCAAAACCAGCATCATGTGAGAAAGCAAAACTTGGGAACATATCATTTGAGTAAAGGGTAAAAAGACCAAGGTATGAAAGACTCTATAAAAACAAAATGCATGATAAAAAAGTTAAACAAAATCTATAAAAGAAAAATATGCTAAAAATGCATCGACTAAAATTCAGAGTAAGAAAAGAACCTCCTTTCAAGTGATTAAGTGCTTCCAAGTGTTCTCCTTTGGTCTTTCAAATGCTGGAAAACAAGGTGCTCAAGTGCTAATTGCCACCGCTCGAGCGCCATTGTATCCATTTTATTTCCTAGAAAAAAAACATAAGAAACAAAACGTAAAACAGAAAAAAGAAACATGGGTTGTCTCCCATTCAGCCCTAAGTTTGAGTCTTAGGTAGACGTTACCTCAAACTCGTAACTCAAACCAAAAAATCACAAACAATCCCCGGCAACGGCGCCAAAAACTTGTTGGTAAATCCGCAAGTGTACGAATCCACCCGGTTTTAAATATCGAACCACAGGGATTGTGAGTGAATAGATTCAGTTTAAAGCTTTGAGTTTGAAGGTTGGTATTATTGAAATGATGAAACGTCGAAGTAGTAAAAAGGGAAAATAAACATAAACTCAGAAAATAACATGCTTTGGGTTCTTGTTCAACTAGTCAATTCAAGTACATCATTCTAAGCACATGTTCTCATGAATCTCTCCTTGATGATATAGCCTAGTTACTCACTTATTGATTCCTCACATAAGTCATTCTCTCATACTAAAAGCTAAGCCCAATTCCTTGTGTACTTAGTCATTTATATGAGGTTTTAGATCATGCAATTTCAGGCCATCAAACCCCAACCCTTCCTCTATTCCTAGTAGCAAGTATAGAAGGGGTAATCCCAAATCGGTTCCCTAATCTATAACAAACTTCCGTTCTGATTATAGAATAGTATAAATCAAGCATGCATACAAGCTTAGATTGATGTTCAGAAAATGGGATTCAAGGAAAGAAGAAGAACATGTGGGAAAGAACTTAAGATTATAACTCAAACATGAAAAGTTTTACATGAAAACCAAAGCATAAGAAGAGAGATTAGCCAAGCATGGCAAGAGCCATGCTTGGCTAAGAACCTGAATTACAAGCTTGGAAGCCCTCTCTCACTCTCCTAGATGATCCTCTACCTCTGAATTTTACAAAGTATCCAAGATTCCCAAAGAAAATGACTAAAATCCTATTTATAGGCAAAAATAAACGAGGCTGAGCTGTTCTGGGCGCTCAGGCGCCAATTCAGAGCGCCTGAGCGCCAATTCCATTCTGAAATATGGCCTCTGGAAGGTAATTGGCGCCTAGGCGCCAATTAAGCATGCCTAGGCGCCAATTCCAGAACCCTGGAAAAAGCAATTGGCGCCTAGGCGCCAATGGAGCACGCCTATGCGCATTTAACTCGCTGGAAAGCCTTTTTATCTTCATTTTAACTCCTCTTTACTCCTCTTTAAGCCTCCATTCAATTCTCCAAGCCTCTAGTCCTTCCCTCTTCAGCTGATTCAACCTGAAACCTTGATGAACAAGCTTGGAAAATATCTTGAAAGTTAAAGGTCAGTTTTGCACAAAGGCTCCAAAACAAGTGGAAATTGCCTAAGACTCCTAAACTCTAATAAAATGCTACTAAAACCCTTATAAAACTACAAAATTACTAAACTAATGCAAATGCACAAATAAAAGTAAAAATGCATGAGAATGCATGAAACACTACATGAGACACAAGAAAAAGACTCAAAACCTACAAGGAAAAATCCTAAAAACATCATATAAACCCGGGTCATCACTTTTATTAATAAAATGAATTATTCACTCTACTTCTCAAGTTACTACTTTTTATTTGTAAGCAATGTTTCGAAAAGGTTTTTATTTCAGTTAAAATTTACACACGTTTTTGGAAAAAGGTTACTAAAGTGACCCTCGAGAAATCAGGGCGTTACATTGTGGTATCAGAGCTTTGGTTGAGAAAACCAGAGCTTTGGGTTAGTGAGTTGAGTCCGAGAGAGTTGGGTAGAACTTGTTTGCTAAGATGGTTGATCGACTTGTGAGATTGTCTGGAGCGTCATTGCTGTGATGCTCAACCCTTGGAGTCCTTAGACTATAAGACTCTTGTTGGAAGTGAAGTTTGAATTTGGATTGTAAACTTGTGCAGGTTGAAAGATGCCTCCACGACAAACCCATCTAACAAACAATTGGCTCAAGCCATGGCTCAGCTGGCCCAGTTGGTGGCACAACAAGCTGCTGCAACTGCCGCCAACAATGCTACTCAAGCTCAGCGAGAGACTGAAGAGCATACTCAGAGGACTCAGCAACAGGCTTGGGAGCTAGCTCAGGCTCAAACTAGGGGGTTGAATGACTTCAAACGCCAGGACCCGCCAAGGTTCAGTGGTGAGTCGGATTCGGAAAAGGCTGACCTTTGGATCCAGGAACTTGAGAAAATCTTTGGAGTGCTGCAGACCCCTGATGACACCAAGGTGGTGCTAGCTACGTACATGCTGCTGGGTGACGTCGAGTACTGGTGGAGGAGCGCCAGGCAGATTTTGGAAGCAGGCAATGTGGAGATTACCTTGACTTCTTTCAAGAGGGCATTCCTCGACAAGTATTTCCCAGAGACCGCAAGAGAAGATAAGGAAACACAATTTCTGAAGCTCCACCAAGGGAGCATGTCTGTCGGAGAATATGCCGCCAAGATGGAGGCGTTATCAAAGCATTTCCGATTCTTCCAGCTGCAAGTGGACGAACCCTACCTGTGCAACTGCTTTATGTTGGGGGTTCGGTTCGACATTGAGGAAGCTGTGAGGCCCCTGGGTATTCGGCAATTCCAAGTGCTAGTCGAGAAGGCCCGAAAAGTTGAGGCTATGAAGAACCATCGAGGGAGTAGGCAAGGAAGGGGTGGACCAATCAGGCCAAGCCATCAAGATTATGAGGGGCATGGTAAAGGGAAACAACCTCAGAAGAAGCCTTATGACTACCAGCGAGGCAACAATCGAGTTATGGGTCAGAACACATCCAATGAGACAACCCATGAAGGTCAAGGTAACCAAGCCCAAGGGAAGGACGTGACTTGCTTCAAGTGCGGAAAAGTGGGTCACTATGCTAATGTCTGCAAGGAAGACCCTAGAGTGTGCTTTAACTGCAATAAGCCAGGACACGTGGCAAGGGATTGCAAGGCACCAAAGGTTGAAGCGGGAGCAACCTTGAATGCCGCAGGAGGAAGGCGTCCGGTAACAGCAGGACGAGTGTACACCCTGAACGTTGACGAAGTTGAGAACACCAGGGAGCTAGCTCGGGAATAGGCTAGTTCTGTTAGTGACCTTGTCACCACTTTGTTTTGAACTTGAGGCTTTGCCTTTTTTTTTTTGGAATTGTATTCCACTTATCTATGTTGTAGCGGTTGCTACCTTTTGTTTTAACTTTTAAATCAAGATGTAACCTCTTGATGATATTCAATAAGAGATTTCCTTGCAACCCAAGTCTTCGCTAGAAGTTTGCTTAACTATGATGTGTGTGATTTGTTGTGAGTCAAAGGGTGACCAAGTCACTATCTTCCTTATGTTTTTGTGGTGTTTTGTGTGATTGTGTTTCACTCTCGATTATCCTCACTTAGCGAAGATGGTGGATGGAACCATCAGCTAAGAAAGGATGGCGGATGGAGCCAATGATCGGGGTGCATTGATCGGGATGGTGGATGGAATCGTCAGATCGATGAGATGATGGATGGAACCATCAATTGAGCAGGAATGGTGGATGGAACCATTGGTCAGACCGAGATGGTGGATGGAACCATCAGGAAAGACGGGATTGGTGGATGGAACCAACGATCATATATGGTGGATGGAACCATAGATCGGACAAACCAGATGGTGGATGGAACTGTCGAATGGACTAGGTGGTGGATGGAACCACTGGACGAGTGAATTGGTGGATGGAACCTTTGAGCTCGGTGTCCGGAAAATTTGTTTTTCTGTGTCTGAGCTGTTGATGTTGCATTTGGAACACCTGGACGGGACGCCGACCAGCGTGTACCGGCATGAGCATAACACCTGTTTGACTTAAAATTTTTATTGTTTTCGTGTGACCACAATGAGGCAGTCTGGGTCGTGTTCTTACGGGAGAGTTTCATGAGGTTCTACGACGAGTGTCTAGGTTATAGACAGTGTAATGTGAGTAACTCGAACATCCTTACCAGTTATTTTTCTAATTGTCATCTTTTGGATATTGAGCCTGATCAACTTAATATTGGAAAATGGTGATCGGAATGATAGTTGGTGTTGGACTATGAAAGGAACGTTAAGGAGAGACAGATTCCCTTTGTGTAAATGATGTGGAACCAGACCACTAGAGATGTCACATGAAGACGAGAAAGATGAGACTAAGGACGAAAACCTATGCGTCGAGACGACCGAAAATTCGTGGAAAGTATCAGAGTGCGCAATGGAAGCGTGGTGTGTCCTCCTATAGTAGTTTCGAGGACGAAACTATTTTAAGGAGGGTGGTATTGTAAGACCCGGTTTTAGGGCATACTATTTTAATTATAATATTAAATAATATTTTGTGAATTGTTGGTGCTATATGTGATATTAAGCCTTTTAAAAAGGTGATTAATTGTTAGAAGCAATATTAAGTCTTAGAAACCTCTAAACGTAGATGAGCGCGACGATACGAGCACTTTGACAGTAATATTGCTAGGGTTCTGCGACGGTGACTTTTAGGTCAAAATCGGCCCGACAGGGGCGATAAGTTGGCGAATCGAGTCGGCAAGGACGATTTCATGGGCCACACCTCATGGGGAGGTGCTGGGAATATCTCTAAAAATATTCCATGATGGAATATTCCTTTCCCCTATTTTTTGAGAGTTTTATTTAAATAAAATGGGTTTTTATTAAAATAAAATGTATTTAATTATTTTAAAACCTATAATTTATTAAATAAAAATTTTCAAAATTATTTTCTGGAACATTTATGAGGCTGGTCGAATTTTCGGAGGGAGGAAGGAGAAAAAGACTTTAGAATTTCAAATTAGGGTTTTATGGTGCATTAAGAGGGGATTTTTGTGATTAATGCACCTAATCACCTAAAAACCACCTTGTTTTGTGTTTGATAGTTTTATTGAGTGAAAATCTGCTCATATTTGCATGAGGTGGGCGGCCAAGCTTGGAGAAGGAGGAGGGAATGGTTTTCCACTTAATTGCTAGTCTTTATGGAGGAGAAAATCAAGGGTTTGATTCCTTTGACTCTCATTAAGTGGGAGGGCTTGAGTGAGAGTTTTCAAATCTTTAAAGGGCCTTGACAAATCTGATTTAAAGAATTAAGGATTTAATTTTGAGCCTTCAAGAGTTTTGGTTTTAATGGAAATTAAATGGAGGATTAAAGCATGGTTTTAAAGGGTGTTATGGACTAGAAATAAATTGCATAGAGGCCCTTGGTTTGACCAAGCTTGTGGCCGAAATTTTCAAGAATTTTGGAGGGAAAAATACATTCAATCACCCCTTCAATGCTTTGTCCCCAAACCTCTAGTATAAATAGACCCTCTCCTCCTCTCATTTCTTCACACCAAGCTCATTTGCTCTCTCTTCTCTCTAGCTGTGAGCTTCCTCTCCCTCTCTTGTCTTTCTTTTATTTTTTTCTTGTTTTAGTTCCTAAGCCTTGAGCAAGGCCATTCTCAATATGCTCTGTGGTTGCAGCTTAAGCTGATCTGCCAAAAACCAGAAGAGAATGATCTTGATCGGGTTGCTTAGGAATGTTTATGTTTTTGGGGGTTTTTCTTAAGAAATTCATGATGTTCTTATAACGTTCTTATGATCTTCAAACAATTATTTTAGAAAAGGGGTTTTGATCTTATGAAAGAGAAAGTTGTGATTTTTCGATGTTTTAAGATAATATTTTTGAAAAGACGGGGAAAAGATATATTATCGCTAAACGACTACTAATTCGTACCGTTACTCTGTCCACATGACTAGGAAGTTCGGAGCGAGCGTGACCCCGCCAAATCCAAAGTCCTAGGACGTGTTCTGCTGTGACTAAGGTAAGGGCACTTCGGCCTCGGCCTAGATAAATTGTTTGTGATTGTGATTGTTAGCAAGCATGATGCTAGGACTATTGATGATGTATGTGCTAGATATGCTATATGATGATGCCATAAATGCTAGCTAGTGTTATTATGAACATGCATATATGCCTAGGGTGTTAGCTATATTTATTGCTATGCATGCAAGTTATTATGCGATGATATGTTGTTCATAAGAGATGAACGTGATGGGCTTAGGGCCTAGTGATGATGACTGACTTGCATGGCATGCATTTGTGGGCCAAGTGACCTGGACTGGGCTTGGTTGGCCACGACTGGTGACCTGGACTGGGCTAGTCAGTGGTGACGTTCAGGGGATGGACCTGAACAAAGGACAAATGTGAAACGGCAGTGCGTTGGAGAGGTCCAACCCCGATCATCAAGCTGTTGGGCAGCGGTGCGTTGGAGGTGTCCAACCCCGATCGTGGAGTCGTGTTCGTTCTGCCTTTCCATGAGGGATTGGCTTATGGATATTCAAAGCGTCTGCATGCATGTGCACAAGCATTGACTAACAATAAACTATGAGATAGTTCCCTATACTTGTGAAACTTAGAATTATGAGATAGTTCCCTATACTTGTGAACCTTAGAACTTAATATAGTCTCCATATTTGTGAATGTTAGCTTAGTGAAGAACTTGTGATTGATAGGGTAGTATACCCTACTTATGATGTGTGTGTGTTAGAAGTTGACCCTTGCTTGTTTGCTTGTTTGTTGTTTGTTGTTTGGGGCGCTTAACGCCTAGACAACAAGCATGCGTGTGATCAGTCGAGATGCGACCCTATATCTGCTTGATGTGGACGACGGCAAGGCTCGAGACATCGACTGCGCGACTTATGGTTCAGCTATGAGATTGGCGAGAGCAGAGGATACGAGACGATATGATGCGAGCGCTGGAGGAAGCCTTGGAGGGCACGTGACTTATGAGTCGGGTATTGAGTGTGATAATTGAGTCTGTACTTGGGGGTGAGCTGAGTTTGTTTATAGGGTTTGAACCTAACCTAGAGACCTTCTTGCTGTGTTGGCTCGGGGGCGGTCGAACACTAGTTTAATCATTATGTTGTAATTTGTAAGAATCATTGTACGCTTCCAAAGCTTTTATTAATAAAATGAATTATTCAGTCTACTTCTTAAGTTACTACTTTTTATTTGTAAGCAATGTTTCGAAAAGGTTTTTATTTCAGTTAAAATTTACACAAGTTTTTGGAAAAAGGTTACTAAAGTGACCCTCGAGAAATCGGGGCGTTACATTGTGGTATCAGAGTTTTGGTTGAGAAAACCAGAGCTTTGGGTTAGTGAGTTGAGTCCGAGAGAGTTGGGTAGAACTTGTTTGCTAAGATGGTTGATCGACTTGTGAGATTGTCTGGAGCGTCATTGCTGTGATGCTCAACCCTTGGAGTCCTTAGACTCTAAGACTCTTGTTGGAAGTGAAGTTTGAATTTGGATGGTAAACTTGTGCAGGTTGAAAGATGCCTCCACGACAAGACCCATCTAACGATCAATTGGCTCAAGCCATGACTCAGCTGGCCCAGATGGTGGCACAACAAGCTGCTGCAAGTGCCGCCAACAATGCTGCTCAAGCTCAGCGAGAGGCTGAAGAGCATGGTTAGAGGACTCAGCAACAAGCTCGGGAGCTAGCTCAGGCTCAGACTAGGGGGTTGAATGACTTCAAACGCCAGGACCCGCCGAGGTTCAGTGGTGAGTCGGATCCGGAAAAGGTTGACCTTTGGATCCAGGAACTTGAGAAAATCTTTGGAGTGTTGCAGACCCCTGATGACACCAAGGTGGTGCTAGCTACGTACATGCTGCTGGGTGACGCCGAGTACTGGTGGAGGAGCGCCAGGCAGATTTTGGAAGCAGGCAATGTGGAGATTACCTGGACTTCTTTCAAGAGGGCAGGTTGTTGAGGTTGGCCTGACTTTGCTTGCTCATGCTATGCTTCCTCTCACATACTGGGACCATGCCTTCTTAACAGCCACCTTTCTCATTAATAGGACTCCTTCTTCAGCTCTAAGTAATTTGAGTCCTTACACAAAGCTGTATAATCAAACTTTTGATTGTAAGTTTCTCAAGGTGTTTGGCTGTGCTTGCTATCCTTTTCTTAGACCCTATGCCAACATTAAATTGGCTTTCAGATCCAAGGAGTGTCTCTTCCTTGGTTATTCCTCTAGTCATAAAGGCTACAAGTGCTTGGACAGCATATGACGGATCTTTATCTCAAAAGATGTGGTGTTCAATGAGGGCAAATTTCCTTACTCTGAGTTATTCCCCTCCTCAACTGCTGCAGTACCAGTACGGGCTCCTATTTTGTCTCATATTCCTCTGTTTTCTGCCCCAGTTCAGCAACTTGGTGCCCCTCCTTCACCACCTCCTGGTTTTGGAGTTGCAAGTTCTTCTTCTGAGTCTGCTGACTCAGCACCACAAGACCCTTCACCACCTCAAATGGTCACTTCTTCATCCAATGCTGACCAGATTTCTCCATCTCCTATTGTATCTTCTGTTCCTGAGCCAGCAGCAGCCCCTTTGCATTCTACTAACACTCACAGTATGATCACAAGAGCAAAATCTGGAATTGTGAAACCTCGACTGTTTCCTACCCTTTTATTGGCTCAGGCGGAACCTACAACAGCCAAACAAGCTTTCAAAAATCCCAAGTGGGTACAGGCTATGCAGCAGGAATATGATGCTCTTCTCTCTAATCAAACCTGGTCTTTAGTTCCTCTTCCCTCTGGCAGAAAGCCTATAGGCTGCAAATGGGTTTTAGAATCAAAGAGAATGTTGATGGGACTATTGACAGGTATAAGGCCAGATTGGTGGCCAAAGGTTTTCATCAAAGGCCTGGCATTGATTATACAGAGACTTTCTCCCCAGTTGTCAAGCCAACAACTATTAGGGTCATTCTTACATTGGCTGTCACTTTTGGTTGGCATATTCAGCAATTGGATGTCAACAATGCCTTTCTAAATGGCTTCTTGGAAGAGGAAGTGTACATGCACCAACCTCCTGGTTTTGAACATAAGGATAAGACTCTGGTTTGCAAACTGCAAAGGTCCTTGTATGGACTCAAACTGGCCCCTAGGGCCTGGTTTGAAAGGCTTAAAGCTGCTTTACTTAAGTATGGATTCAAGTCCAGCAAGTGTGATCCCTCCCTTTTCACTTTCTCTTCTAGACATGATAGAGTTTATCTCCTTGTCTATGTGGATGACATTATTGTCACTGGGTCTTCTATTGCATTGATTCAGCAGCTAGTTCAGAAACTTCATTCAGATTTTGCTTTGAAACAATTGGGTGATCTTGACTATTTTCTTGGGATTCAGGTTCAGAGGCTTTAGAATGGCTCTTTAATTCTTTCTCAAACCAAGTACATCAATGATCTTCTTGAGAGGGCCAATATGGCAGATGCTAAAGGGATCTCTACACCAATGGTCAGCTCCTCCAGATTGACTAAACATGGAGCAAATTACTTGCAGGATCCAACACAGTACAGGTCCATTGTTGGAGCCTTGCAGTATGCAACTCTCACTCGTCCAGAGATTAGTTTTCTGTGAACAAGGTGTGTCAATTCCTTTCTCAGCCTCTTGAAGAACACTGGACTGCAGTGAAAAGGATCCTTCGCTATCTAAAAGGGACTGCACATCATGGTCTGTTGCTGCAAAAGGGTTTTAGAAACCAACCTATGTCTCTTAGAGCCTACTGTGATGCTGACTGGGCTTCTGACCCTGATGACAGAAGGTCTACTTCTGGTTATGGCATTTTCTTTGGACCAAATTTGGTCAGCTGGAATTCTAAAAAGCAAACTCTGGTTGCTCGCTCTAGCACAGAGGCTGAATATCGCAGCTTAGCCAATACAACTTCAGAATTTCTCTGGATCCAGTCTTTGCTAACAGAACTAAATGTTCCCTATCAAACTCCTCATGTTTACTGTGACAATATGAGTGTTGTAGCCCTTACTCATAATCCCATTCTCCATGCTAGGACCAAGCACATGGAGCTTGATATTTTCTTTGTTCGAGAGAAAGTTCTTACTAAAAGTCTGATTGTGACGCATGTTCCCTCACTGGATAAAGTTGCTGACATCTTTACTAAGGCCTTGTCTCCAACATGATTTGCTACTTTGGCTTCCAATCTCAGAGTTGTTGATAAGTTCACACTTCATCACCCACCTTGAGATTGCGGGGGTGTATTAGAGATCTAGTAATAGACTAGATAGTTAGTCAACTATCTTGCTTAGTTAACTAATGGTTAGATTACAATAGTCTTTATGTAAGACTATATATACTCATATACTGATCAGCGTAACCTTTACCTTTCATAATATAATAGAATTCAGTTGTAACCGTTTTTTCTCTCTATCTCTCTCTCTCTCTAAGTTTGGTTCATTCTCAACAAGTTTAACTTAGATTACAAAACTAAAATTTTAATATTTTAACATGTTGACTTTAACATTGATTCAACAGAAATTCAAACACACAATGTATATATTCTTAAAATCATATATACTCATGCTATGCATATCCTTCTCATAGTTGCTGAACAAATGCACACAAACACACACCAAATTCCATTGCAAACAAAGTGTATTCACAGGTTTAATTTCCACTCAATGTTTGATTATTATGTTTAGATGACAAACCAATCATTAATTAAAGCAATTATTTCCTTAATTGAATCTTTAAGCTAGGCATAGATACCCTCTTTCTATGGCTATTAGCCTATACATACCCTAGTTATTTTTTCAGGTTTTTTCATCCAATCAAAACGAAGAATTCTTTTTTTTTCCTATGCTCTAGTGGCTTTGGAATAACCCCTTCACATGACAATCATATTTTAATACATTTGATAGAGCAAAAGGAAAGCATAACGCATGAGACCTAGGCACACCATTTGCTGCATAATAATTAGTCCCATATTCCTACATAGGAGAATTCACATTTTTAGATCTCAGAAAATAGCTAATTTCAGTAGTTCAGTTTTTAATCTAAAATGCATGGTACGCTGTATCATTTTCCTTTTCCATTGACTTTCTGATTGTGTTTACTAAAAATTAGTATGATTGTTAAAGTGTCAGAAAAAATAAATCCATTTCATCAAGCAAGTCTGACTAAATTACTCGAAAGAGTGTTGAGTGAGGGAGGAATAGTAAGGTACTGTGATTCTTCTCCCCAGAGTGCTTCTCTGGACCAAGAGGGTTCTGTTTTTTCATCGAGTTATGCCGGCCTGAGGGACCTGTAATGACACTCTAACACTCAAGTTTAAAATGTAGGGAGAAGCAAGAAGTGAGCGATGAAAATGTGTGTACCTTGTGCTATGCGGGACCTATCTTTTATAGGATTGAGTTTTGAAAGTTCCGAGGTTGGATGTTTGAGGTTGGGCGTCATGATGGGTACGAGGTACAACAATGGAGGGGCACTGTTAAATCTTCTCACTTGTTGTTTAGTCAAATGGGTCGGGGTAAGCTTGTGTGTTGTTGCGCGATCTTTGAGCATCGTGCTTGTACCTTGAGCAAATAGCTGGTGACATTGGATGGAACTTGGTGGATGAATGCACCCGAAGCTGCACCCTTGACTAGGATGAGTGATTGCGAAATAGCAATCAACTTCGATGAAAGCAATTAGTTGTGGGGACACCATGTAATCAGACAAGGTGATGTAGTCATTACAGAGAGGCAGTCGATTGCTGACCTTGTACTAATTTATGTTTGTAATTGGGGCATCCGGTGGTGACCTCTTGAGGGTTCACAACATCAAGTGAGGGGTGCTCGTTGACTGTACACATCTCCCATCTTAGGGTTGGCCTTATGGGCCTTCCTGACCCCGTCTCGGTCAAGGTCGAGTTGTTCTCGTGGCATACAATACGATTGTATGAGTTATGACAATAGATGTTGGGTTCGGGGGTTATGCAGAGCTTTGAGATGAATGTCAAAATAGAGGACGTTGGTTCCGCTGAGTTACGATGGTAAGGTGCTTGGCGCTCATTTTCCGGTGTTTGAGTAGCGGTTACCCTAGCCATGGCAATTCCGAGAGATGTTGGTGTAGAGCATTCCGGAGTGTTTGGAATCCGATCAACATTGATCGTTTGCTGGGTACCGGAACAACTGTCCCCTAACTCTAAACATGCGTGGATGTAGATGCCAAGAGATATAGATAAATCTGAGTGCTTGAGATCCGGGTGTTCAGAGTGCTGGTCATTTACACCATTGTTTCTATTACTAGCCCAAAGTACTAAAATACCTCACACGCTTAATCACTAACTAGTGGATGGTTGATTGCTGCGTGTAATTAATTGATTGCATGTACATGAAGCATTTTAATTTAACAATGTAACTAAGCTTTTTTTTAGTTGAGGTTTTTTCATTAGTATTTGTTTGGTTTGTAGGTGCAATTTATTTTCCTTTTCTTGGATTGGGTTGAAGTACCCCTTGTGCTTCATATCAATATAATTTCAGGGCTTATCGGAAAAAAAAAATTCGTTACAAACAAAATTTGTTACTAGGCTTGATGTCTGAAGAGAAAAGCCAGTACATACAGAAGATTCATTTGGCAAGTTCTGTGTAAGCCATGAACTTTAGGCATAAAACAGAAAGCTCAATATATTGTAAATCCAATAATCTACACCCTTCGCATTGCCGCACACTTAAAACTGACTCTCTATATATGATGTTTTATTGAGTTATCTATCGCTGCCCATTTATTGGTGACAGGAAACCTCTCATTCTTCTATTATACATCAATTTCTATCTATTGGGTACTTGACATGCAACTAGTCAACTAGTTGCATTACAGTGTATTTGAAACTTTTACATGGCTAAATTACATGGGTAATGCTCGTTGGGACTCTAGTCTGTAGACTCTGGAGGTTTCAACTTGCAATACAACTCGCACTAAACATTAACACAATCATGATCCTAAGAGCCTAGACCATGAAAAATTCTTGCATATACCTATAGACCTCAGATGGAAGCCGTACATTGTGGGGCCACGATGTGCTTCAGGTTCAAGGAGATCACTTCACTCACATGCAGTGTTATCAGACTCGGCTCGAACCGGCCGGTTCGACCGGTTGAGCCGGGAACCGGACCCTAAACCGGTTCGAGCCGAGCATTAGATCGGCCGTGCAATTCACCCGCTGTGAACCGGAAAAAACCGGCCGGTTCAATCAAAAAACCGGTGACTCGGTCCTTACGGTTGGACCGGTTCTATATTTTAAAAAAAAAAACTGAAAACTCAAAAATCTCAAAACTGGGTCGTTTCAGGCTTCAGCAGCAGAAGGGTTTTCAAGTTTCAATTTCACCTTCTCACGTTCGATCTTCAACCTCAGTGCTTCATCCTTCACCCATTCGATCTTCCTCATCCTTCAGTGCCTGCGCCGCCGCCGCTCCACCACGTGACGCAGCTTGTTTCCGCCGCCGCTCCACCACGCCTTGCTCGCGATTCACGGTTCAGCTTCTTCTTCCTGGTGAGCTTCTTCTCCTTTCTTGGTGTTTCTATTTTAAGCTATCTCAGTTCAATTTCTTCACCATAGTATACCACAATAATTCAGTACAATTTCATCACCATAGTATATTCGTGTTGTATACCACAATCTTTCTATTCTTTTGCTAATTTCTTTTGCTAATTTCATATCTGATTGCTTTTCTTTTGGTAATTTCATTTGATGATGCCTGGATATACAGTATGTCAAACATATATGAATGATTAAATTCTTGGTTTCTTAAATCAAATACATTGTTGATTGTTTCTTAAATCAGTAATTGCATTTGGCTATCTGAGTTCAATTTCTTAAATCAGTAATTGGCTATCTCAGTTCAAATATATTATTAGTTTATCTCTTGTATAGTTGTATTATATTTTTCTCTATTTCAGTTAAACTTTCTCTAAATCACACTGTATGTTTTTATTGTAGATGACTTCTAATGGACCCGAATCAGTTGAACCTGAAGAAGTACCACCACCACAGGTACAGAAACCTGGTAGGCAGAAATCAGATGTGGCTT
Organism: Lotus japonicus; assembly: GCF_012489685.1. Taxonomy (NCBI): domain Eukaryota; kingdom Viridiplantae; phylum Streptophyta; class Magnoliopsida; order Fabales; family Fabaceae; genus Lotus; species Lotus japonicus. The sequence goes on from NC_080044.1 coordinate 44,802,732, forward strand.
GGGCGCATTGTTACGTAGCTACTGAGGATGGAAAATCTGTTTTGATTTGCTTGTACTGTAATAAAAATATCAAAGGTGGTGGAATTAATAGGATGAAGGCACATTTGGCGCGAGAGTCAGGGCAAATAACAGGATGCCCCAACGTGCCTGATGAAGTTCGAGTGAAAATGAAAGAAAGCATTGATGAATGCCAAGGCAAGAAAAGAAAAGCTGAACAAGAGTATAAGGAAAGTAATTCAATTGATGAGCACTCTATGACACCCGATGAAGAGGTTACAATGCCACGACCACCACCTTCTAAATCTCAAAAGGGGAAGGACACTGGTCGCATATCTGCTTTTTTTGTGCCTAGAACAACTCCAGGAGCTCAACCTACGTTGAAGAGTGTGTTGCAAAGTAAAGAAATTGTGGAGAAGTGTGACCTTGCCATTTCAAGATGGATGATTGATGCTTCTGTGCCATTCAATGCAGTTAATTCTGCATACTTTCAACCTATGATTGATGCTGTTTGTGCCATGGGTTCAGGGTATAAAGCTCCAAACTTTCATAGAGTTCGTGGTTTCTTGTTGAATAAATGGGTTGATGACACAAAGAAACTTGTTGAGAGTTATCGTGAAGTGTGGAAGCGAACTGGTTGCACTCTTATGGCAGACGGGTGGACTGATCGGTGTAGGAGGTCCCTCATTAATTTCTTGGTATATTGTCCTAAAGGCACTGTTTTTCTCAAATCAGTTGATGCTTCTCAGTATGCAAAAACAGCTGAAATGCTTTTTAAGCTCTTTAAGGAAGTTATTTTATATATTGGCCCTGAAAATGTTGTTCAAGTTGTGACAGATAATGCTGCAAACTATGTTGCTGCTGGCAGGTTATTAGAGGCTGAGTTTCCCAAGTTATATTGGTCTCCTTGTGCTGCACACTGTGTTAATTTGATGTTCCAAGACATTGGGAAGCTAGAGGAAGTAGCAGAGACTGTGTCACAAGCTTCTAATATTACCAAGTACATCTATAATCACTGCTTTGCATTGAGCTTGATGAGAAAGCATACAAATAATAGGGAAATTCTTCGTCCAGCCCCAACTCGCTTTGCTACTAATTTTATTGCATTACAGAGTATTTTGGCTCAAATGGAAGCTTTAAGAGCCATGGTGGTAGATAAGGCATGGACAACCTCAACCTATGCTAGAGATACCAAGGCAAAGAAATTTGTGGAGCAAGTCTTAGATTCTGGGTTTTGGAAGAAATGTGCTGATATTGTGAAACTAACTGAGCCACTTGTTAAATTGTTGCGTCTTGTTGACAGTGAAGATAAACCTGCTATGGGTTTTCTTTACCAAGCTTTTTACAAAACTAGAGAGGAGATGGTGAAGAGGTTCCAAAGAAATAAGAAGAAAGTGGAGCCTTACTTGAAAATCATAGATAGTCGTTGGGATTCTCAGCTTCGTAAGAATCTTCATGCTGCATGTTATTGGTTAAATCCAGGTTGTCGGTTTAATCGTGATGAATTTGAGAAGCATGAGTCCACAATATCTGGCCTTTTAGATGTCATTGATAGGTATTCTTCTGGAGATATTGAGTTGAATGATAGGTTGACAAGTGAGAAGAGATTATTCAAAGATGCTGAGTTAGATTTTGGAAGAAAAAGTGCTATCCGTGAAAGGAGTAAAGTTATGCCAGGTAAAAAATTAGTCATTTATACTTGATAATTTGCATTCTTTGATTCTTGATTTAGATTCTAGACTTATATTTCAACATATGATTTCATATACTTCATTACATGTGATATTTTAGATCAATGGTGGGAATCTTATGGATGTGGCACACCAAGTTTGCAAAAGATGGCTATCCGTATTTTAAGTCAAACTTGTAGTGCTTCGGGCTGTGAAAGAAATTGGAGTATATTTGAGCACATTCATTCCAAAAAAAGAAATAGATTAGAGCATCACAAACTGAATGATCTTGTCTATGTTCGCTACAACTTGAGGTTACAACAAAGGTATCATAATAATATTCTTATTTGATTATTCGCTTCTGCAGTTAAATAAATGTGCTTGAATTTTATTGTAATTTGATATATGGGCAAATTAATAAACTTAGGAACCGGTTGAGGCATCAAAGTTATGATCCCATCAATTTTGAAGTAATTGAAGATCATTCTAATTGGGTTATGGAGGACTCACCGCCATTCTTAACTGTTGAGGAAGTGGATGCATTGCGTAATGACCTTGCCAACATGACCATCCAACCTATTTCTAATGATATTGGTATGCATCTTCAATTTATTATTATTCTGTATTTGTATTTGGAACCACTTGATGTTTATTGTTATCTTACCTTACATTTAAATTCTATTTTTGTTGTAGATCTAAATCTCAGCTTGTTTGATGATGATGATGATGAGGATGCACAAGGTGCAAATGGGAATGAAAGTAATGCTGGAGAAACTTTCAGTTTATTTGATGATGAAGTGATGCCTTCCTTGGATGAAGCTTTGCCTCCCTTTCCTACTTGGACATGAAGAAACTTGGCATTGTTATTGCTATATTTAGCATTGTAACAAGACCTTGGTTGTTGAATTATGTTTTAAGCTTGTTTATGTGCTTTTTGTTATAATTAAAGCGTCAAACCGATGTTGTTTGATGATGCTCAAAACTTATTTCAATTATTTGTGAGTCGTGACATGTTATTTGGAGTTGTGACATTTTGTTGTGGTAAAACATTCCTTGTTGTTTTTGTGATATTTTGTTATGGTATTCTGTTATGGTATTTAATTTTTTTTTTATTGTCAACCGAGTCAAACGGTTCAACCAGTGACCCAGTGGTTGAACCATTGACTCATTGACCCAGTGCCTCGACCGAGTCGATTACCGGTCCGAGTCTGATAACACTGCTCACATGTATGTATCAAGTATCAAATTTCCAAGCCTGGATCAAGTATCTAGAAGCAGCAACTGTGTTGAGCATGTGGGCATTAAACTATCTGAGAATTTTAGAATCATCCTATAGTTTTCATTTATCTAATGTCAACAAGGACATCATTGGTATTATATTGGGGCCAAAGAATGATCACTTCTTGAGCAGATAATCATTGAGTGCAATGTTTGGAAACTTTTCTATGGTTGATTCAAAAGTCATAATCAATTATGTGAAGAAGCTTATGTGAGTAGCTTCTGAGTTTCAAAATTGATTCAAATAAAGAGAAGCTTTAAAAATGCATGGAATCAAATTTAGTGACCAATAAAGACTTAATGCAAGGAACTATAGTATTAAACGCTGCTTGTGATAACTTCAGATACTCAAAATATATGTAAAAGATGAAATACTTTCTTGCACAAAAGTAGATAATGTTTATATGATAATGTTCCTGCTCAAGTTCATATGAGGTGGAGAGCATATGTGCACATAATCTTGCTTAATATATCTCTAAAGTGTAGGGCCAATTCAGATTCATTCACATAAACTCTCTGTTGAGGCACGCGGAAGCTCATATACCACAAGTTATTCTAATCCATATTCCAATTGGTTTTGTTTGGCTCCTAGATGATAGCCATAGGAAGATTAAACATCATTTGATGATAATGCTACTGACAATCATAAAACAAAAGATAGGATAAAGGGGATTCTTAATTTTGTTCCAGTGTTCCCATTGCCAAAGCACAATTTTATATGTATGAAGTGCTCTAGGGCTTTATACCACATAATGCCAAATAGTCATGAGGATTTTTCACCAATGCCTTCACAACCTCTACTTTTCAGACAACTGTTACTTTGACTGTTGACTTTGAAGCAGTTGATTTCCTCAACAGTTTTGCTCTTCCATTGTCCCCCTCATATTTTCCAAATGACTCCATTCCACCTTATCAATTCAATTCTTCTATTCAAAATTTGTAAGACCATGAAGTATCTATAGTTTAATCTCTAAATTTGTAAGACCAAGGAGTATCTATAGTTTAATCTCAGAATTTGTATGACCAAGCGGCCTAGATTCTGATCTTATCACTTCAGTTTCCAAAGTTATTGGCTTTGTCCTAATCCTGCTTATAAAAATTTGAAATCATTCATATATCTTCACACTTCTGAGAGAATTGATAGATGATTTCTAAATATATTAATTTCAAAAGACTATTTGAAAACTCCTTAGTCCTTAGCATTGAAAATGAAGGATTCATCCCTAGAGATAATTTAGTAGTGTTCAATTATTACTAATATAAAATGAAATTAAAATGAATATAAACACAAAACATCAAGCATGTGACAGCTAATAAATGTATCCAAGTAACAACTTTTATTTAGATCATCAAATAAGGTGGCCACTATTATTCATGTCACTTATCCAACAGTCTATCAAAATCACAATTACAATGGGCTTCTGTTGACATCTTTGTACAGAAGATACCGTGTTGGAGTTTTCCCTAGGGCAGCATACCTGAAACAGCACCAGATTTTTAAGAACATTATGTTGTAAGATGATATGAATTTGCTTATAATGTAATGATGTACTGTTAAGAATGTACTCAAAATCTTCAAAAGGAAACTGAAAGACAGGGGAACAGTGTAGTTTCATGTAATTTACCATTGTGGGACAAATGGTGCCATCCAAATTACATCACCCGCTTGAACCGGGTACCTATTCACAGACAACCCACAAAAACATCAATAGAATAGTTGCAAAGTATCAGCTTTTAATGATCAGAATAAATATAACCTGTAACATGTGAGTCTTGGAAAGAATAAACCCATATATTCCATCCAATAACTCAGTGAAAAACACAAGCCAACATCTAGCCCAAATATCTGGCAGGGACACTGCATAGACTTATTATATCCCAATTGGGAGACTTTAATCAAGAGAACGTGTAATTCTCTCAACCAGGATGCACATAAATTCATACCTGCCCCGGTAAATTCAATACTTCAATAGCTCTAACACAATTGGTAGCCACTATAAGGCCAAGATCCACAATTCAACCCGAAAGCTCAAGGGGTTAGATGGACATGGCACAAAGTCATAGATTTTGTATGTACCATCCACAATACTTCCACATAGGCCAGTGAAAACTTCTCTTTCAATGTTGTAGCAATTGTTAAGTTTAACTGAAGCACAGAAAAAGAATGCCACTATCTTGAACACCATGCAGCATATAGGCCTATTTTACTTTATTTTTGTCAATTCAGGTCAGTAAATCTTACCAACTATCAGCCAAGCGATAAATGCCTTGCCCTTCCAATAGCAGCAAACCATGCTGGTTATAATGGACCTCCTGCAAAAGACACATAGTTAATATAAAAATTAAAAAGGCCTTTAAACTTTCATAGAAGACAAACTAACTCTTGTGAACTCATATGAAGTGTATGATAGATCCTAACATGGACAAGAAAATGCCCCTGCTAATATAAAAAACAATCTAATGGAAGTGCAACTGCATTAAGGATTAAGGGTGTCTATTCTCTTTTATTATTATTTGATAAAAAATAGTTTTGTATGTGATAAGTTGAGCTTCATCGTCAAGAGAAAAAAATGAAATATACAACTTCTTATATCCATAAGTATGTTAATTTTAATCGTTCAGGTCCTTGATTTATACAAGTTACGATTGTGACATCACAAGAAACAACTTAAACTTTTTTAGAATGTTAACATGTACCCTAAACACTATGATTAAGATTTAAAAAATAGTAAATATTCAAAGAAAGTTAAGTTAGCGGTGTATTCCCAGTTGAGATTTCCAATAAATAATTTATATTTCTTGAATCCTTAATTATTGTTGCTCTTAGGACATTGGTGATCAAGACCATTATTATTTGATATTTAAAAATATTGGACCTTGAAATAATAGGTTAAATCAGGAAGTCTACATTAAATGCATCCCAGTAATCACCTAACCCATGATGACCACAACTTAAAACTACACATATTAACAGCAACTTCCGAAAGTTTAGGACAAAAACTGTAACAGTGTATAACACAAACTTCATATATTTGATTTTCCCAATAAATATGAGGTGTTTATCGCACATCCCCACTGTAATGACCCACATTCTCAACGCATCTGTATGGCATGCATACATAGCATATCCATATCACTAATTCACCAGCAGAGGAACAGAAGATTACCTTCACATTGAGAAACTCTCCAGGTTGAAAATCCATAATCTGCAGGCACAGTTTGTTGGGTACATCAGAAACATTTATATAAAATTGACCAGAAACCATGATTATATGAAAATTAAATGCAATGAATAGCAGATTTTGCCAAATGAATTGGAGTTTGAGTACATCAGAGAGCTTACATGGATATTGAAGTCATATGCCAAAGATGTTGGAAGTAGCTTCCGCAGTTCAAAAACCTGATAATGCATACACTATGGAATAAAAAGTGCATGGGTACATGTATACAATTTGCAATCTTGTTTGTCAAGGAGAGAGAGAGAGAAAAAGAGAGTAAAACAAAACACTCAGACTTGATAAATTAATATCATTTGGTGTAATAGACCCAGAAAAGCCAGGCTAGGCAGTAGGCAGTGACATGTTGAGAGTAATTAGATATGGAGTCACATTATTGATAGTGGCCTGAACCCCAAAGCATGTACGAGTTACTCCAGACAATGACATTAATAGTTGTAACCGAAGTATAAATGTTTTTTTATGAACTATCATCATAAATTGGAAAATATAATAGTTGAATTTAAATAAAAAGAAGAAATAAAGCATAGTGCCTTTTAGAATATTGGAACAACTTACCTCGCCTGGAGTTTCAAGGAGTGGCTGCTTATCTGTTGAATTAACCAGTGGCTCCGGGACATGATTTGGCAGTGGAGCATATCTGACAGGGTATAGACATCTTTGGTAAGTCAATAGGGTACTCATGTGACTGCTTGCTGTTTGAATTTATTCAACAAAAATACGTTGTCTAACTGTACCAACTTATGTTATGAATGTTTGTCGAAGAATCATGAAATATAAAATGGGTTCATCAATACATTTTCCATACAAATAATTAATTACATATATTCTCAATTCTCATAATGATCAGATCAAGGAATGAGACATATTTATAAATTGTAAAAGGGGGGAAAAGTACAAACCTTCGTTCAAATATCACAATAGTGGCAGAAGCATCACATTCAATTGAATGTTCAGAATTTGGAGGCAAATAAGCATAAGAATCAACCTGGAAGTCAAAACATTGCATCAAAAATCTATATCCCCTTTTAAAAGAATATATTGATCATCAAATTTCTTAAGAATATGATTATATGATATATAGGCTAGTAGCAAGGAAAAAAACAAAATACACCTGAACTAATACAGTAGCAATATATTTTCACTAATTTAGGTTGCATTGCATGCTGCACATAGCTAATCAGTGCACAAATAGACTAAGGTTAAGTATTATGATAGTGAGAAATAATTAATATTTATTTCTATGCTTCTTTTTTATAACCTGAAAACAAGAGGGTTCACCAAAGGAGCCAGTCTTGCATTAGAATCACAAAGCTAAAACTTTGAGAAAACAAAGTTATAGAATGTAAGAAATAAAATAAGAGATCATATTTTAAGCGGTTAATCAATATGAGTCAGTCATACTTCACATCTCTGAGCAGTGTGCAAATAATGTAGGGTTAGTTATAGGTGGCACACTAGCGGGAAATATATATATATATATATACATATATATATATATATTGCATATATTTTCTCCTCTATATAAGCTCAAAACAGGGTTCACCAAAGGAGACAGTCTTGCATTACAATCTCAGCTAAAAATTTGAGAAAACCAAATAATAGAATGTAAGTAATAGGAAAGCATTTTAGGCTGCTTTCAATTTGTAGCTTCATTCCTACCCTTTTTACTTTTGTCACTGAAAGGGCCCAACCCATGGGGGCATGGGCTTGGAAGGTGTACACTATTAGAACAGGAGCAAAGTTAGTTTGGCAGTTACTATTAGTTAGGTTTATGTTTTTAGGTTATTACTATTAGTCGGACTGTCAAATTTCATGATATCCGTTGAATAACAGAACCAATATCAGTTGTAAGGGGAAGCCCTTGGGGGATCCTCCCTTTTTTCATTAATCACTACTCCCCCTATCAGTTCTCTCTCTTTCTGTTACCTTTCTTCTTTGGGACCCTTGTCCCACCACTGAATCCCAAGACCGAGGCTATGGAGTCCAGCATTAAAGCTTTGGAATCTTCGGCTGAGTCTCTCAAGCAAGACTACGGTCCAATTCTAAAAAGAGGGAACTCTCCATGGACATCAAAGGCTGAGAAAGCCTTAAATCAGTTGCAGCAACTAGTGGCCCCGGTCCCTATCTTAGCACGCTGGATTTTGGTAAACCTTCATAACAGAGTGTGATGGTTTGGGGATAGATCTCAGTGATGTGTTGTCCCAACAAAAAGGCCTATAGCATTTTTCAGCGAAGCGCTCTAAAATTCTTTGCTGAGGTGAGTCATCAGTGTATGAGAATGGATTAATGGCCCTGGTTTTAGCTATCGAACCCTAGCATTCTATCTACTTCGTCACAGAGGTTTGTACATATCAAAAGATCCTTTGTCATTTACCTGAGCAATGGATCATCATGCAGAACCATGAAAATTGGTTTGCTGAACTCTCAAGATACGAATTCGGCATTATTTACATATTAGGTTGCACTAACCAGGTGCCAGGTGGTGGATGCTTTGTCAAGAAGAGATGAGGATACGTTGTTAGTGAAGAGACATGAACAGTTTTATATTATATTTCTAACATGCCCCCTCACGCAAGACCTCATTGAGCTTGAAACATGGACAATGCACAGGTCCATCTACCTTGTGCTGAAATTCAACTTTTTATTAGAATAATGGAGGCAACAAGGATCACACTCTAGACTATTTGGTCATAGAGGCTCTGATATCATGTTATGAACCAACATCCCTAAAGGCTAAGTTGTTGGGTAAAAGCACATGAATGGTTTATATATTAATTTCTAACACTATCTCACAACATACCCATCTTCTATTACCAAAAAAAAAGGAACTAATGGTATTTCAAAGATACATCAATCAAACTTGAGATTTATATATTAACTGTTAGGGACATTAATTTAAAAGTACTCGAAAATAAGTGATTAATCTAACAGAATTACTTCATTTACATGCAATAAAAAACGCATTACCTTCAGTATATGGCTAACACCAGGAGCAATAGTGAGCATGACAGAACCTTGGACCACGAAGATGAATCTACATGAATCACGAAACAATCTTGTAAATATATCAAACATGCATTAAAAACCAGAAACAGTGTCAAATGGTTTGGAGTATCATGGAATGGAATTGGGGAGCAGTAGATTTAGAAATTGAAAAACTGAAATAACAAGTTCACAACCTCTCCACATCATGCAGCGGTAATCCAGATTTTGAATTCTCTGCAAACGGGGAAAAGCATAGATCAGAAGCATACCAGCTAATCCCGTCTTGTAACAAACTATAAATTTCACAGTACATTATACACTAAACGTCACAAATGAAATGTCAATATAGATGAGTAAATGGACAGTGTCAAAGTATACTTGGAGGATATAATGGAAACTGTAACCATATGTCATTATGATCCCTAAAAGGAGAAGTGAATAAGATATTAAAACTTAGGCTGATACAAGAGAAAAGTGGTATTCAGACTGAGAATTAGTTCCAGGACTATGATAAACAGGGTACCAGATATAATGACACTGAATCATGCAATCCAAGAAAGAGAGTTTGCTAAGGTGCAGCAGGGCTTTGATTTGTACACGTGAAGTATGTGACAGCAGTTCTTAAACCAGTATGACATGAAGTATTGGACCATATAAATACTATTTTCAATTATAGAGAAATATAATATGATGCCTCAGTGGGTGATGAACCAGATTTTCTGACACTTTAAAACTTTTTTCTTTGATAGTCTTACTCATGAGTTCAATATTTACCATGTCACTTCATTTTTTCAATGATATTTGATCTAGCATGTGAAGGATGCTTTTACATATCATATTCACTGAAGAAAAGAAGCAGCATAAAAATTATGCATCATTGTATATGAGAAGAAAATGGCATCATAAGATTAGAATGTGAGCAAATATACGTGGTCTAGAATAATCTATTCCCCCATGCTGAAGCAACAACATTTCATCCGATGAATGAGAATGAGGCCCATATCTAAGGCTAAGCAACAAAATTAATACAATAGATTCCTCGAAATGAGTCATAACTCATAATCCAACCTTTCAGCTTAGCAAGGTACATTACAAAGTGAGAGCCCATTTCCGGTGAAATTAAATATGCCCCAGACGTGTTTATCCTGTCAAAGCAATTCAAGTTACCATACAGCAAGAGGCTTAAAAAGCTTCACCAAAATAAATAAGGAAAGTCAAGGATACCAATCAGGTAACGGGCTATATACATGACTCTCTGGTGATATCAAGGCGTAATCTCTCTTATAAACACTGCGTGTGAATCCAGGAAAATCTGACAAACAAAACCCCAACAAAGTCATCTGAATACAATTTCAATATAAATTCCTTTTCTTTTAAATAAATCAGCACTCAACAGTCACATGAACCTTGACATCTAACAAATGTTTTGGTAGTAGTCCACAAAATAAAACAAAGATCAGAACTCAGGCAAGTAGCCCAACAATCAAACTTGGCAGTTGAGTGTCACATTTCACCACTCAGGCCAATTCTTTTAGCTACCAAAAATATTAAACTCATAGTAGTACTAGTAATGATGCCACAATTTTGTCTTGGAAAAAATTTCATATGAGTGCTTATTTGAGCTTTCAATCAAACTTTGCCATAGGAATGACATGTGAGTATTTGACTGCAAAACTAGCTTTATCATGAATTTGTTGAAGTTAGTCAAAGCCTTTCCTTTTTTTTAAATAAATGAACTATTGGGTACACAGATAAACATAAACATGCACAAAAAACATATCTACACATAAATAGGTGCTTATTTGAACTAGTTAAGCAACAAACAAGTATTGTACTATGTAACTCAGGATTAATTTGATTATTTCCAGTTCCACCCGAGTCATAAATTTCATAGCAACTTCACTCAACTCTTACTCTCCTTCAGCTTAACAAGTAACCTACTAGCACATAAAGATTTCAACTTTCAAGGAAAATCAAATCAGTGACCACCAGTAGTTTCTATTCTATTTGCTTCTTGCTTCACTAAACAACTTACATCAACACATTAATAATAAAAATTTAAAAAATTTGTTTTTTAGACCAAAATACAATTTGTAGAACAAAACTATTAGACCAACCTTGAATGTTGAGAGTGGGGTTTGCAGCTTTCCAATAAAGAGGCTTCGATTCTGATTCCAAGCTAAGAACTGAAGGAGCAGAGCAAAACCCATCTTCAGCCAATGCATATTTAAACAGGCCTGAAAACACAGAAAAAACAAAACATGAGTGCTGCAGTGTATTTCCTTTTCGCAAACAGTACCAAGAGTGGAATGAAAGAAGTGAGTACCCAGAACGAGGAGAAAGACAAAGATACTCGGCATTTTCAGAAGCAGAAAAAGAGATTGGAGTACCAAGAGTGGCTAGGATGTGTGAATTTGGGTGGTGGAAGAGAGAAAGGGAGACCAACAATTCTCCCTTCTTTGGTCTTAGAAGGGTGTGTTTGGTATGTAGAAGAAAATTAAGAGAAACGAAAATGAAAAGAAAGAAAAGGGAGTAGAAAATATGATGATTTATAGGTTGTTTGGATGAACCCAAAGTGAAAAGAAAAATGAATGTTGGTAAAATGATATAAGTTTTTTTTATATAGGCAAATGTTAGTTGTTATTAATGTTAGTAAATTAGTCCTCTCAGGGTTCAAACATCATTTACCCTTCATCTCAACCAACTCTTATGTCTATAGCTCTTACCACTTTTTTTTGACAGATAGCTCTTACCACTTGAGTTATAGTTAAAAGTGAAATTTGATGATTAAATTTTGTTTCAAAAATTTTAATTTTAGAAATACTATTTTTTTTTGAAACTAGAAATACCATTAACATTATATGTGTATTGTTTCAAAAAAAAACATTATATGTGTATTATTAACATTTTTATTATTTATAATTTTGATTTTTTAAGATTATTATTCTCCTTTTTAAGATGATAGGTTAAAAAAATGACAGAATCAATTTATATGTCGGTTAGTTTTTAAATTTTTGAAGATGAAAGTATTTTACTTTTTTTAACACATAATTGATTTTATTTATTTTTTTGAACGTGAAGATGATTGATTCCAGAAGAAAATAATATATGTTAGTTTTTAAAAGAATATTATACGTTTTTTTAAGTAAAAGAATAATATATTTTTATAAATAATGAGATTTTCGTAAGTCAATAAGATGTAGTAGATAATAATCAATATCAATATCAATCAATTAATATTAATTAATATATATTAGAAAAGAAGAACTTCCATCAGGCCAATTCGATGAGGTGTCGCTCCCAGATTAATTCTCAGGCCAATTTAATGACGTGTCGCTCCCAGATTAATTCTCATACCAAATTGATGAAGTGTCACACACAGATTAATTCTCATTTGATATTAAAAATATTAAAAAAAAGCATATATGTACATGATTTTATGAGTTTTTATTGTGATTTGCTAGATTTTGGTATTTTTATCTATCTTTAATTAGTACTTTTTAAAATTTTAGTTTTGATTAGGATTTGGGTTGTTTATTTCTTGATTTTATCTATCTTTAATTAGTAAATTTTTAAATTTTAGATTTGATTAGGATTTAGGTTGTTTATTTCTTGATTTTTTCTTAATTTGTCTTATTTTTATTAAATATTAATTCCAGGAAAAGTGAGCTGATCTGGTGCTGAGGGTCCACAGAGCTACCATGGACACGCAGAGATTTGATGGTTGCTAGGTGAATTTAGCAGAGTTTCTCATTAGTTGTGGGCTGTAGTTGTTTCTATATTTTTTCCATTTATCACCTAAGAGAAGTGTGTTTACTTAAATTTTCAAACTCATGTAAGGATGTAATAGAAGGGGAAATTAATCAGGGACTGCTAGGTTAGTTAGATGTTATTATAGTAGTTACATAGTACTAGGACGAGATGAGTTATAAATAGAGGGAAATTAAATTAGAGGAACACATTATGTAGCATTATATATCTCTCATTAAGTATGTCATTTAGTATCTGAAAATATTGCTAAAGTATGGTATTGAACATGTCTTAAGCACAAGAGAAAGTTTTTCGTGCAACACATAGATAAAAAGTGATTGTTTGAACTCATAGGTCGAAGTCTAATTCCTATGAGTTGTAAATAAAAAATCAATATGATGTCATTATTTTTTTCATAACTTTTTGAAAGTTTTAAAAAGAAATAAATATAAAGGCATGATAATTTGATGATTAAAATGTGTCGTGCGGAGATTAGAAGATAAACACGTGTCGCTCCCAGATTAATTCTCACATAATATTTTACATGTAAGCTCTTTCTCCTTTGCCCCACTTGCCACATGTGCCCTGATTTTAACTTACCTTATTTCTCCTTAATAAAAAAATACATTTTTAAATTTTAGATTTGATTAGGATTTAGGTTTTTTATTTCTTGATTTTATCTTAATTTATTTTTGATTTATTTTTAGAGTATTAATTATTTTTTATGGTATTTTTATTGAATTTTCGGATTTTTAATTAATTCCGGATTTTATGAGTTTTAATTGTGATTTGCTAGATTTTGATAGTTTTTATCTATTTTTATTTAGTACATTTTTAAATTTTAGATTTGATTAGGGTTTATGTTGTTTATTTTTGTATTTTATCTTAATTTATATTATTATTTATTTTTAGAGTATTAATTATTTTTTATGGTATTTTTATTGAATTTTCGGATTTTTAATTAATTTCGGATTTTATGAGTTTTTATTGTGATTTGCTAGATTTTGATAGTTTTTATCTATATTTATTTAGAACACTTTTAAATTTTATATATATTAGAAAAGAACAACTTCTAGCATGACGTGTCGCTCTCACATGCCAAGTTAGTGATGTGTCGCTCCCAGATTAATTCTCACCTAATATTTTACATGTAAGCTCTTTCTCCTTGGCCCCACTTGCCACATGTGCCCTGATTTTTCCTTACCTTATTTCTCCTTAATAAAAAAATACATTTTTAAATTTTAGATTTGATTAGGATTTAGGTTTTTTATTTCTTGATTTTATTTTAATTTATTTTTGATTTATTTTTAGAGTATTAATTAATTTTTATTGAATTTTCGGATTTTTAATTAATTCCGGATTTTATGAGTTTTTATTGTGATTTGCTAGATTTGGATAGTTTTTATCTATTTTTATTTAGTACATTTTTAAATTTTAGATTTGATTAGGATTTATGTTGTTTATTTCTGTATTTTATCTTAATTTATATTATTATTTATTTTTTTATGGTATTTTTATTGAATTTTCGGATTTTTAATTAATTCCTGATTTTATGAGTTTTGATTGTGATTTGCTAGATTTTGATAGTTTTTATCTATATTTATTTAGTACATTTTTTAATTTTAGATTTGATTAGGATTTATGTTGTTTATTTCATGATTTTATCTTAATATAAAATCTGTGATAAGTGATTTAAATCAATAATACATCCCATCAGCAAAAACCCTCTTAAAACCCTGCCTACCTCCACTATCTCCTCCATGGAATTCATCTCCTTCATGCAATTTTCATCTCATCTCTCCACTGAACGGAACCACCCCCACAAAATCGTCTCATCTCTCAACGGAACCACTTTGCCATCGACTTGCAATCGCATCCCTCCGATTTGCTGCCTTGGACTGATTGGAAAGGTTGCAGATGGAGGTTTCAAATTATTTTCTTCCTTTGCTTGCATAATATGTTATGGTTTTTTTCAATTTTATTTTACTTTACCTTTAACTTTCATTCACTCATGTTTGACTTCAAGGTCAATTTCGTTCATCACTTGCCATGTTAATTTCAAATTCTTTTCTTCAGGTTATTTTTTATAGATATTCCATCAAAAGAGATTCTTTGGAAGCCATGGATGGTGAGTCCATTTTATATTCTATATGGAATTTTGCAATATTTTGATTTGTTTTTTATGTTTTCTGATTCTCCTTTGTATGTGATTCTACAGGAAATATTTTATTCTATTTTAGAGTTATTTTTAGAGTATAAATCAATTAGGATTTAGGTTGTTTATTTTTATCTTAAATTAATTAATACTCTAAAAAATCCGAATTTTTATCGTATTTTTATTAAATATTTTTTAAAGATTTTGTTTTGTTTTTATTGTCAATTTGTTAGATAGCCTCTCTTATGTTGTGCTATTTTATCTTGAAACCTGAATTTTAAAAGATTTTCCCTAATTATCTAAGATTTAAATAAATTATATTTTGAAAGAAGATTTACTACTACTCCTTACTAAATTTATAATGATGGCTTCGACTCCCCTCTTTGTCAAGTTCCATGACTCAATTGGAGAGCTGGCCGGAAAAAGTGGTGAGCATTCTCCCTTTTCCTCTTCAAATTCCTTCTTTGCATAGTTTTGTTTATGTCTAATGTTATTTTGACTCGGGTTATAGGTGATGGTTCCGCCAATCTACCTACGCGTGTTGCTCCAAAATCAGTTTCTTGATATAATATTGTAGGTTGAAATGATTTTCTTGATCTAAGACATATTATGATTTGTTTTCTCAGACTATGCTAAGGAATGAAGAATGAAGGAGATTTCAAAAAAAAAATTAGAGAAGAATTGTTGAAGTACATTAAAGGCTCGAGATAGAGTTTGGGAAGGAAAAGCATGTGGCTTAATGCTTTTAATTTCTGAGGTAGGAGAATGAATCCTTTTAGTTAAAAGTTCTTTATGTCTAGCATTTGATTCATAAGATTAATGTATTGGTTTGAAGCTACTTATGTGTCTATTTTTAATTTTATTCTTTATGTGTTTTGGTTGGTTTAATTAGGCTAATTTGAATCAAATGCGTTAAAGAAATCAAGGCACTACTTGAAATAAGGTATGAGAAGCTAGAAGAAGGAAATGAGTTGTAGGCAGGAGAATAGAGAGACAGAGAGAGAGAGAGAGAGGAGGGTGATTGCACACAAAGAATGCTAATGAAGTGGATATGTTACTTTCAAACAAAAGCTATATTAGATAAGATTTGAAAAATAATTTAAAGAAATTTTAAAATTATTTTCCAAGAACACCTATGCCATTTTGTTATAGCCTTGCTAAACTATTCAACTAGGTTCTCTAATGCTTTGTTTGATATGGTAGTGAAAGAGAAGAGAGAAATAGAGGAGAGAGAGAGAGATAAGAGTTAGTGTGTTTGATTGGCAAGGGATGAGAGATAAAGGGGGCAGATTTTGTGGGTCCAATGTATTTTTTCAATCTTCTCATTTTGAGTAGACATAGAACAAAGTTTGATCAATTTTTTTAGCTTTCCAATTGTAATCTTATTAATTTTTTTGGTTATTGGGAGGGAGTAATCTTATTAATTTACTAAGCCTATCATTGTTTTTATATTTTGATATTTTTATTTTTATTTAAATGTCGATTCATGGCAAACTAATTCCCTCTCTTATTCTCTATTTAACCCAACGATGGGAGAGAATCTACGTCATTCTTTCTCTACTATCACAGCTCTCATACAAACAACTTATATAATTTACTCTATACCACACGTATTTCTCTATACTCATCACATTTTGTTATATTTTTTATTAATGTCAACTCCAACAATCAATTTGCCGTGCAACGCACGGGTAAAAAACACTATGGGATAAATAAGGGGTAGTTTCAAACTCCAAGCGCAATGTTGTCTACCAAGAAGTTTTTGAGAACATATGAGTGGTTAGTTTAATTTTTTATCTTAATAGTTTTTTTAATACAAACTGACTTCTAAGTGGCCTAACTTTATTTCATTGTTAACATGATGTCTATGACATCTTACAAGTTGATGAACATCTGATGCAAAAATATTATTGTCGGTTTAAGGTTCGTTCTATTTTCCCTTACAATAAAATAATTCTTTATTGATTAAAACAAGTATGTACAAAGTCTGATATATATCTTAAATTTTGTAGGCACCCTGCAATATTGGCTCAAACATGGATGACTTGAAATAAAAAAAATGAGGTCATACTTTATGATTTATCTTTCACAATTCAGATTTGTGCTACTATCACGTTCTTTTTTTTTCCATGATTAATATGTATTTATCATCTACTTTATTGGTGATTCTTTTTTGTCCACTTTCCTTAGCATTTCAGACTCTTCTATTTCATCTTTTGTTTAATAATCACTTTTTTTTAAAAATTAAATATGTAACAGAATCACAGTTGTTATCTAATGTATTGACACGTTGAATTTTTAGAAAAAGAATCACGTGCTATTTCTTCCATTTTCAAAAAAGGAATAATTTTTTAATGAATGTACTAAGGGTGGAATCACGTTGTGGTAATAGGACAATCATCACCCTTAGACACAAAATTGTTACTTGATATACTATAAAAGATCATAAACTCCCTATATATTTCGGCTCTTCTCCTTTAGAAGACAAATTTCAAGTAGACGAATCAATATATATTTCTTACACATTTCATTATTATATGCAACTAAAGTAGTGTTGACAAACTACTAATAAAAAAGTCAAACTTTTTTTTGAAAGATAAATATATATATATATAAAATATCAAAAGGCTTGAGAGCAAACTCTTAAGCAGGAAATACAAACCAACCAACACCGGCGGAAAAAACCCGAAAGTACACCCAAAGATCGAGCCAGACAAAAACCAAACAGAAGAAACCCAAAGACAGAAAGATAGGAAAACCTAAAAAGTGCCGGAAAGAAAACAGGACAGAGCAAACAAACCAAAAAAAAAATTCCGATATATTTCATAAATTTTGTAGGTACCTTGCAATATTGATTCAAACTTGGATGACTTGGTATAAACACAAAATGATGTCATACTTTATGATTTATCTTTTACAATCCTGATTAGTGTTACTATCACATCCTTTTTTTTCTTCCATAATTTGTGTTTATCGTTTGTTTTATTGGTGATTCCTTATATCTATTATTTGTGTCATTGTTTTCATGTTCATGAAGAATGTGAAACGATTTCATCTTGATCTCAATCAGGCTTAGATGACAAGTCTTTTGGTCCACTTTGCTTAGCATTTGAGACCCTTCTATTTCATATGTTGTTTAATATATTTTAAATAATCAAATAATTGATTGATGTATCAAATACGATAGACATATTCCCCGTGCAACGCGCGGGTAAAAAAACACTAGAATTTCCCCTTCTATATTGATTTATGAAATTTATAAGATTTTGTTTCTCTGATAAATGAGAATCCATTGAGTAAGATGATTTGCATTTAAGTCTGCTTTGAAACCTAAAAGCGGTTGTTGTTTGTATTTACGTATAATTTTCAATTGTATGTTTTAATTTTAAAGTACTATAATGCTATCTACGCGAGATTTTGTTTTATATAAAAAGGATCATTATACTTTTTTTATACAATCATTATATTCTAAACTAATTAATTGATATTATTTTAACAGAATAAATTTAATATAATTAACTTTAGTATTATTTTCAAAATTTTAAGAGTGTATATTTATATAAGTATACTAGTACTTTTGACCCGTGCGATGCACGGGGATATTCATTTTTGTTTATTGTATGAAATTTTTTCAAATTTGTGTTATGTTTATTAAAATATAATTTATAAATTAAAAGGACATACATAATTTTTTATATAAGAAAACACAAATTTGTAAAATTTCTCCATGAAGAATGTGTTCCTTTTATTTTGTAGAAGCACAACTATTTAATTTATTCTTGGGTTTTGTGTTTAATGTTGCACTATTTAATTTAGTTTTTTTATAGAGGAAACAAATTTCTTTGTACCCGTGTGTTGCACAGGGGTATTATTTTGTTTATCGAGTATAAAAAAAGTTATGCATTAAAAAAATTAAAAATTTTAAATATAAATAAACTTAAATTGTGAAGTGTTTTTTTGTGTGTGGTATGTCTTTGTATTTATTTTGCAGTAGCGTAATAATTATATTAATTTGTGTTTTAACATTTATTTCAATGTTGAACTATTTAATTGGATAGGGGAAGATTCAGGGATCGATTACTGACGGGTACAATTTATCTTTTCGATGTACCAAAAAAAATAATTGTTTATTTTAGAGAGATGAAATATTATAGAAAAGACATGGAGTAAATAATAATTATACTAATATTTTTTTTTTCAAATAGAATGATTACATTAAGAGTTAAATTTGATATTTTGATTGACCCGTTGGCTTTCCCGAAATATAAGAAAAAAATAGAAGAACACAATAATTAGTATAATGAGATAAATATATTTAGATTTTTACCCAATAATTCCTATCTTTTTACCCATTGGATTTCTGTAATTGATATTAAACTTTTTAATTAGTGTGTAAATTAAATAAACACCAAAAAAATATCTAAGTATAAGTGACACGGTTAGTAAAAAGTTTATTGTAACATTCATATCAAATTTAATGTTAAAATTTTAAAATTTAATTTCTAAAGAATAATACTAATATTTATTTATATATTGTATAAATTTGATATTAATTTTCTATGTCCTGTGAAATTCCTTAACTGATATTTTATATCCCAAGAAAATTTATCTTGTCTTATGGTGTTTCATAATTGATATTTTATTTTTATTTGATGTATAAATTATTAACTAAACAATTAATA
This sequence comes from Lotus japonicus, assembly GCF_012489685.1. Taxonomy (NCBI): domain Eukaryota; kingdom Viridiplantae; phylum Streptophyta; class Magnoliopsida; order Fabales; family Fabaceae; genus Lotus; species Lotus japonicus. The sequence continues at coordinate 44,822,488 of NC_080044.1, forward strand.
TTAATATTAATAATTTGATAAGTAACAAATATTAACTATTTTTTTGAAAAAAAAAAACTATAAATTTGATGAAGTCGGAAGGATTAGTCCAACATTTATTTTGATATTCATATTAGATTTAATGTTTAAATCCCTACCTTTTTCACCCAGAAAAAACTACCTTTAGTTTTTAAAAGATTATTATTAATATTAATTAAAATATTTTACAAATAAAAGAATTTACCATGTCTTATGGAGTTCAATAATAAATATTAATTTTTATTTAGTGTGTAATTAATTTAACTAAACACTAAATAAAAAAAACGTAGGTGATAGGGATTTGAATTTTTTAAGATTAATATTAATATTTATATCAATAATAATATTAATTAATATATAATATAAAACAATATTTTATCAATTCCCATGAATTTTCGTCATAGATATTCACTTTCTTAAGATTAATATAAATATTAATTTATATATTCTATAAAAAATTAAACATCTATAATATTCTATGGAATATCATAACCGATAATAACCATTTATTTTGGTGAGATTGCATTCTTATAAATTTTAATGTTTTAACATCCACATTTATAATATCCCATATAACACTGTAACTGATATTAACCATTTATTTTGGTGAATAATTTTTGCATTCTTATAAAGTTTAATGTTAAAACATCCACCTCTAGAAATCTAAACTAATTGATCATGTGTTAAGGAATTTTTTCAAACATCAAATTAATTTAACTACTTTATCATTATAATTAACCACAAACTAATGCAATATAACGAACTAATTAACCACTTACAAAAATGATATAAATTACTGTTACCCTCTCGGAGCATGAAAAAATATGCATTTCAATTTATCAAAAAAAAAATCTCCCTTCAATAATAAAGTTCTAGCTTTGTCAATTCACCATGAATAACTCAATTAATATTGAATATAGCTGATATATTACAATGGTGGCTAGACAAATTAAGAAAGCAGAAAGCTCAAACTTTCTGATGCAATAACATGATGTTCATAGCATACCCTTAAATTAAGTATAGCAAGTAACACTTGGAAACATATCAAGAAAGTTGAAGAAACAAAGAAAAGTCATTTATGACACTATTGTTGTCCGGCTTCTCTGAATAATCCTTTTCTTCTTCTTCCTCTTCCTTCTCTTCCCCCCTCTTCGTTCTTTTCAATAGGAGTTGTCCCACCTGGCTTATGCCTTTCCCTTTTCCACTCCTGTCATTATATGCATTCAACAATAAATCAGCTTGTGTATTGAATGGCCACAAATAGAGAAGAAAAATAGTTGGACTTATAAGAGAGTCAGTGGAAAGTTAGTACTTATAATTGTTGTAATGGAAAGGGTTAGTGGAAAGTTTTTATTGTCATTGATATTTAATGTTTAAACTGTCACCTTTTATTTTTCAGGATTAATGTTTTGTATAAATACTAACTAACTAATCATGCCCTCTGGAATTCCCTAACTGATATTAATTACTAATATGTAATCACTAAATTCTTCAATAACCACACTAAGCACATATAAATGAAAAAGAAGATGTCACATTTGACCTTATAAGACCTTATAAGAGAGATCTTCCAAAATGAGGGCATTGAAACTTGTAAATGTATGAGTGGCAATTCTTGGCCTTAAGAAACTAAAAACAATATCATTTTAATAGAAAGTAGAAGAGAGATTTTGTTAATAATTAGGAGAGAATAAATTGAGATAACAGTATGAGGAGAGAATAACATGAATTATAGTATTGGAAAACTTTTTTTGAGCCAGGGGATACTTCTTCATAAGATGTCATTTTTGAAATCATGCACTCATATGAGGAATAAAATAAAGAAGATAACAACATAATGTGAAAAACAAATTGAATTGAGGAATAAAGACTGTATCTTACTGGAGTGGATGAGGAGAAATAAGAATAAAGAAGACAACAACCTAATGTGAAAAAACAAATCGTAGGAAAATTAGAAGTCTGAACTCTGAAGTCAAAATGCAGAAAAAGGGAAAAAGGAAGGGTTCTTACCGCAGTTGGAGATAATGATCTTGCTCTTTGTGGATTTCTTCCATCTCACGTCGTTTTCCACAAAACAAATGGTAGAAAAATTTAGAAGAAGGGTTCTTACCACAGTTGGAGAAAATGATCTTCCCCTTCACTGTTTGCTTCATTCTTGCTTCGTTTTCTCGAGACGGATCTTTTGGGAGACAAAACCCCTGCTTCCTCCCCAAAATCAACTGCAGAAAGTAAAGATCGATAGGAATTAGCCTGAGAGAAGGGAGGAGAAGAAGAAATGGTGGGGAAGAGAGGAGAAATAAATATAAATGGAAAAAAAATCAGAGCAACAAAGCAACCTATAAATGATATAGCTACAACTCTCACTGCCACAACTTTCGGCTTATATAAAGATAAGACAGGAGCTAACACTTAATAAAATTTCCTCTCCATATTCTGATTTGATAAACAAAAATATATTCAACTTCTGTGAACCATGGGGTCATCAAATCTTGTACTCATACATGCAATTTGCAAACTCAGTTGAGCTGCACATACATACATAGCAACAAAATAGTCAGCCATTAACAACATAACTGTCCAAGCAGAATCACTGAAATAGTTAACATTGATTTGTCTATTTCCTTTCCCTAATTATCTAACTTGAAATATCAAAGATTATTCCCTTTAGTATCCACTGCTATCATCATATAATGAACTTCTAAAAAAATTGAATTTTCTAACAGAATAATTAAAGGGTAAGTGGAATTGAAAAAATATTTGTTGAAAGCGAGAGCGAGGTAGTCAAAATTTTATAAGATAGGGCTTTCTAACTTAATATTTAAAGATAACTGGCATCCACAACTATCAAATAATCAGAACTCTAAAGGGACTTTACCTAGAATTTAAATTGTATAAATCCTTTAGCATGTATCCTTCTCGCGAAACAGATTTTGTAGGTGGTCATAACCGAATCACAATGAAGCTTATTGACATTAGTTCTGCAGCTTTCTCTTTTAGCCCCAACTACCATCTTCCAGATTTAAGAGATAGTTGCATAAATCTATCAAATGGGAAACTATCTTAGCATTCTGCAGGTCTGCTCAACAATGAGAGAAATGAGAAAGGAAAACTATACGCACTAAATAATGAGAGAAATGAAATTAAAAACTTCTCATAGATATAACTCAGTACCCAACCTGCACATCTAAAAAATAAAAACATTATTACAGAGATAGAGACAGAAACACACAAATGTGGAAAGAAGCCAAGCTGGTGCAGAAAACGTGTTGGGTACTGATTCTGGGGTTATCTGATTCTGGTGCACAAAAGAGATCATAATCAGTTTGACTTCTTCCCACAATTAGTATCTTAGTTAAGTGGTTTTTGTGCACCAAATTTGTTGGGTGCACAAATCCAAACAGCTAGGATGTATAGATGCCAGAACATAGCAGAGGCAAAATTTGTTATGTAATCATTCATCCTTTTAGTTGCTTTTTTACCTCTCATCAACTTTTCACTACTTTTCACTTCATCATCATCATGCATATATATCCCATTGAAAATTAAAAGCTATAAAAGAGGAATAAGTAAAACCAAAAATTGGTTATGACAAAAGACAAAGGAAAGACATTGGTACTTAAATATAAGAAAATGGATAAGAAAATTATCAAATATCATCAAGGTGATACCTAACTTTGAAGTTCATCAAGTAAATCACGTATCCTTCATTTAGATTAGGGCCTGCAAGCATGATCAAATGCAAAAGGAAAAAAAGGAGCAATTCAACACTCAGCAGGCAAGAAAGTTAAAAAGGAAATGCATAAACCTAGAACAAAAGAATGCAGTTAATGGCAAAGATGCTAACTTGCACATGAGATGTAGGGATCCAGAGAAAGAAGCATAATACCTTGCAATTGGTATGCAGATCGGTGCCGTAGGGCTTGGAAGATGTGAATGTGATGCAGAAAAACCCAAATTCTCGAGACATGAAAGCAGTAGCATCAAGGAGAAAGAGCTGAAGGAGTACATTAGTACATTCACGTAATAAGTAATCAGTAAAACTCCACATGATTTTGCAAGGATTCAATCTTGGCCGTTTAAACATTTGTAGAAGTAAAAGTAACTTTGTAAAATTAGAACTATGATACTCCATAAAAATCTGAAGAGCTGAAGTACATCTACAGAATCATTTCCTATTATTATCATCCTCAAGTCCTTGTCTCGACATACAAACTCAAGGATAATTTGTTAAATTTAAAAAGGAACAAATTAGCCTACAATCTCATAAGTCTATTTAGTTTTCTGTAACATGTTCTTCTTCCATTTTGCTAAACATGTCAAGAAAGTCATCACATCAGCAGGGTCACGCAGAGAATATGAAGCCTTGGTCTCCTTGACAATTGAAGAAACAATGATGGGAAATCCTCTTCCAATGTGTCTTATAACCTGTATGCATTGCATCCACATCAAGTCATAATTAACTTTACAATTGCTAGCACCTTATGTTTAAGTTATGTTGCCTAGAGTGGTTTAATTAACATTCATTCCCCAAAACAAATCACTAAATGAGGTTCCTATTTTAACTAACCATACCTTAAAAGCATCTTCATCTGTTTTGTCATCTCCAAGGTAAATTGGTAGAACATCGTTAAAGCTCTCAAATCCAAGAGTGTCAAGCAAATACATCAATGCACGACCTTTATCCCAGTTTACATTTGGGCGTATCTCCATAACCTGATCATGGATGTTGAACTTATGTCAAGTTTAATAATCTCTTTGATTCATAAAACTAAGATAAGAATAAAGTCTCAGCCAGAAACTGAAGAAAGAACAACATGTCAAATCCATATCCATAACCACATGAACATCAAACAGGAAGATGCTGTCAAAGGTTTGCACGCAAAGAAACAATGGAGAAAAAGCCAAAGCAATAGAAAAACAATGAATTTTTTTTTAAACTCACCGAAAACTGAAGTTCCATATCCATAACCACATGAACATCAAACAGGAAGATGCTGTCAAAGGTTTGCACGCAAAGAAACAATGGAGAAAAAGCCAAAGCAATAGAAAAACAATGAATTTTTTTTTTTAAACTCACCGAAAACTGAAGTTCCTAATGGACGGAACAATTTCCCCTGTTCGCCATCGACGACGGCACAGGTTGTGTCCTCTACATCTTCTGCACCAACCACCTATCTCCCCTACCTCGCACGCCGCCGGAGCCCTCAGGGTCTTCACCTCGTCGCCGATGCCGCTGCGGCAAAAACGACAGCCACAACTTTGGGGTTAAAGAGAGGGCCTTGCGATGTAATGGGGAGAGGAATCTCTGGCCTCAACATTGCAAACAAAAAAATGTAAGAGGGAGAGAGGTGAAGAGAGTGAAGATGCAGAGTGGAGACATTCCAACTTCCAAGTGAACGGAAAAGACGGACAGCTGAGAAACAAAACGGAAGCGAGTGGAAAACGAAACGGAAGGCTGTGGGAACGGAAGGAGAAAAAGAAACGTAAGAAAGGGAAAAGGCTGAGGGAAAATGTGATTGAGGAATAAACGGCTAGGATCGAATCTTGAGGAAATAATGTATACTTTTACTAAAATGTCCATGCTAAAAATTAGATTGTTGTGCATTAAAGTGTTGAATGACTGATTTGCCCTCAAGGCTGCAGAAACTTTGCTTTTATATATAGTATAGATAGATAGATAACTATAATAATTTAATAATAAGAAAAGTAAGAGGAATACAAAATATTAATACATATGTACTATAAAATTATGACCTGAATTTATTAGTGCTAACAAATTAGAGTTACGAGATCTCACGGGGAGAAACATTTTACATGAAAATGAAAATTTGTACGAGTTAAAAAAAAAAAAATTCATTTTCTATAACTTAAGTGTATTTTTAATAATTTAAAAATTAATTATATATTTATGTATTGTTATATATCTAAAACACAAAAGCATTACCCTTTATGCAACACGAGTATACATATTCACAAACAAAATTCAGTTATACCTCACATATGCAAAAATTAAAGCTTTTGGTTTATTAACTTCTGTGTTTTTCAAAATTTGTGCTCTTTAAATATCTACATCTTTATTATGATTATTCTTACATTCTTAGCATCTTAAATATTTATAATTTAAAATATGAATCGATGTATCAAATATAATAGACATATTCCCCGTGCAACGCGCGGGTAAAAAAGCACTAGTGTAGGTTGTAAATTGCCACAATATTAAGGGACAAATTTGTAATCTCACATTGAAATTTTGGGGGACACCGGTGCATCCCTAAAAAGGGAGACACTGTAGTCTTCACCCTAAATTTATCGAGATCAACAACTAGTAATGTTGTCATGTTGGAGTCTTAAATCAAATCCCACGTACTTGACTAAAGAATATATAATATTGTATGCCACCATTATTTTATACAGATGCTCAGTTACATCATATTTTCATTTCAACAAAAGGTGACGCCTAATATGCACCCGTTGCAAATTGGATCAATTTTGCACCATCAAGTTTCACCTACTATACTCAGTTACCCGGTTTTATGTTTTATTTTATGATCAAACAAAAAAACAAAAAAAAATGATTATTGAAATATAGGGTTGCAAGATTCAGGTCACCCACTATCATGAGCAGAGACCACTCTGTCTTTGCCCTCATTCGCCTCTCCCTCCGCCGATGCTTGCCTCCGCAGACCGCGCCGAAACCACCTTTGTATTGGTTTAAGAATCCTCCCTTGGCATTGCCACTACAAACCCATCACTGCCTCAGAGCCAATCCACTTGATCTAAGCCCGTTCTTTTTCTCCTTTCGCGATCTCTACTCCTCTTCGTTGATCTCTCTTCCATCCTGCTCTCACTCTGTATCACAAGATGAAATTTCCCCAAAGTTTCAAGCTTGATGAATCACAAGATGAAATTTCAAAATATAAACTAAAGGGCACCCTGAATAGGGAGTTTCATTTAACATCACCAGAAATTCACTCTGGGAAAAGAGGGATAAAAAAGGACCCTTTTGAACAGAGCTTTCAAAGCAAGCAACGACGGATCGATAACGAACTTGGGCTAGAGATAAGGGTGGCAGATCTGAGCTCAACTACATGGAAGGAAGTGGTGTCGGTAGGGTTAAAGCTGGCGCAGCCCATGGTGGAGAAAATTCATCGAAACCCCTTCTCCGGCGGAAATTAAGGAAAATAGGGGAGAAACTAGAATAATGAGATTTTTTTTTCTTCTAAAAAGTAACTGGAAAGGTGACAGATGGTCACCGGTAAAAAATGTTGGTGCAAAGTTAGACTAGTATTTTACTAGTCCATATTAGGTGGCGCGTCAACAAAAAAACATCATATTTTCATTTTACTTCTTTTATGTTTTTAAAATTTCAATTTAATTATGATATGAAATAAAATAGTAAAATCTAATTGAATGTCTATTAAATTTTATTAGAGGTTTCTTCCATGTCATCTCTAAAGTAACTTGAAGTAAACGAAACAATAAATTAAATAATCAATATCAGAATAAGAAAACTTAAAATAATTGACAACTTGTAAGATAATATTAGTGTCATCTAAAATATTGTGATATAGGAGAATCTCACAATTTTATTCAGTATATAATTATTAAACTCTTTTATTAATCTCATAAAACGACCCAAAAGCTTACTTGTAAGATAATATTACATGTACTATGTCTCTGCTTGAAAGCAAAGTTAGGAAATTTCCAGAGGGGATTGTCCGTGCACATTGTTATAAGTGAGAGTCAGTGTGACATTTTGAGCATTTTCAGAAGGAGGGAAAAGTTGATTATCTACATTTACCTGAGCCATTTATGCAATTCACATGGGTATATACCCAAATTTATATACCTAATAAATTGGATTGTATTAGTTATTACCCTTTGAAGAGCAACTAATGTTCAGAGACTGTCAGGTGATAAAGATTTCAAGTCAATGCAAGTGACAATTACGTTTTCAATATTCATTATTGGAAAGAGACCACCACGGATACTCCAAGCATTCATAAGTGCATCGCCCTTAAAGAGACACAAATGCATCTAAATAGTAGAGAGAAATGTAAAATATAATAGATAATGTGATAGAAAAAAAAGAGATTAGAAAAATGTGAATATGAATGTATTAAAATTCTTTTATGTAAGGCTGAACTTCAATTTTTCTCGTTCTCTGTTTTTAATGTTTCTTATTAGTAAAAATATTGTTGAGGTGGAGTACATCCCGTAATTTTACTCCATGTCGTCAGTAAGCAGTAAGTACTAAGTAGGGGCAGCTTTTCTCACATTTATTGTCCTGTGACATGATATGAACAGAACAAATATGTAGCATGTGTTATTGGACTTAGTGTGTGTTTGGAAAACCTATTCAGGATCCACGTTTGGCTCCGATCCACGTTTACAGAAGCAAGAAATAGTTGCTTTTGGATTTCTGAATCCACGTTTGGCCTCTCCCGATTTGAAACCAAACACACACTTAAAAAGAAAGGTTATATTAATGGGCAATCCTATATTAATATGCACTGGTATCACTGAAAGGTTATGAAACTTATGATCATTTCAATTTTCTAAGTAGGGACAAAGGTAAAGCAAAAGGAACATGGTGGTAATCAATATTTAATTTTTGCAATAAATACATTAACTATTAAAAGACATGAAGTAATAACAAATTTCCTTTTTTAATAAATATATTAAATGATAAAATTGAAAATTGAAAGAAAAAAAACTGCATTGTCAAAAGCTTTAATAACTTTTCTATTTGCCAATGTAAGAAAAAGCTTTAATAATTTTAGAAAAAATCCTCCTGTAACCAAAAATATTATTATTCAATACTAATTATTAAATTTGAGTAACATTAATTATTTACACATGCAAAAAAAACTGTAGGAGCAATATTTATTGAAATGTCTTTATTTATTTATTTCAATTCTAAAAGAAATTATATAATGTAAAAAATATTTTAAATAAACACGTCGCTAATATATAAGACCATTGAAAGTCTGTCCTAGATTTCAGAAACACTAACAAAATTGAGGTGATGATGTCCAGTATGATCAGAGTCCTCCTAGTGGTGGTGGTGGCCACCATGGCGGTGGTTGCTCCTCCAAAAGCAACAGAGGCAGCAGCTCGTGCTTTCTTTGTGTTTGGAGACTCATTGGTTGATAGTGGCAACAACAATTACTTGGCAACTCCGGCACGTGCTGACGCTGCCCCTTATGGCATTGACTTTCCCTCTCATCTCCCCACTGGACGCTTCTCCAATGGCTTGAATTTTCCTGACATTATCTGTAAGTACTTCACTCACACCATACATATATAATGGACATATTCACATGTTCAAGTCATATTCATACTTAACTTGTGATGACTCTGAAAATTAATTGAAAACCCCATGTTTATCTTATGATCCATGTTGCATTTGTTTCTTTATTGAGTGTTTGTTACATTACAATTACATGTGGTGCTGACACAAACCATTTGAAATATTATCAATGTCTCTCTATATGACCAACTGATCTAAAGTGTGTTTCTTTCTTGTTCTAAAAAAAGTTGTCTTTCAGTACAAGATAGATGAGTGTGCTCCCATTGTTCACGCTTCATGTATTTTCACCCAATAGTTTCGATTTTTGTGATAGTTGGTTCATGATGGGTGACACGTGATGACGATGATATTGATTCATGTGGAATGTGAATGTTATTGTAGGCCAGAAAATTGGGTCTGAACCCCCATTGCCATACCTGAGCCCTGAATTTCAAGGACAAAACCTCTTGCTTGGTGCCAACTTTGCTTCTGCAGGGATTGGAATCCTCAATGACACTGGAATCCAATTTGTAAGTCTCTGCTAAATATAACATTATATTAGTCTTTTTAGTCCTTGCCAATGCTATAATTCTTTTACCTATTCTTGGAATTAGGCTGAAAGGCTGTAGTGATGAACTTACTTGACATAAACAATGTTGTGTTATTACAAACAGGTGGACATCATCAGAATGTTCCAGCAATTTTCATATTTTGAGGAGTACCAGCAAAGGTTAAGTGCACTTGTTGGGGCTGACGAAGCTCAGAACATTGTGAATGGAGCTCTTTACCTCATGACACTTGGTGGTAACGACTTTGTTAACAACTATTTCTTTCTTCCTGTCACTCCAAGGTCTCACGAGTTCACAGTCCCTCAGTTCTCTCAACTCCTTATCTCTGAGTACCAAAATATTCTCATGGTGATTAATCTTTATCTTTGTTAATTTGTTACTAATTTGTATTTTCTCTATGGCTTGGATGTCTGTCACAGAGTTGGTGGTTGAAACATGGCATTCACTTCTCAAATACTTGATGTCTATGGACATATATATGCACACCACATGTGTATTGCATCATGAAAATTTAAGTTTTGAATTTATATAGCTGGCCCCATTGAATCTAGGACAATACCACTGAGGTTGAATTGAAAGGAATTCATTCATGTAACATCTTTAAGGTAAAAGCAACCCAAAATTCTTTAGATGGTTAATTAAACCGTCATTATCAGGCTTGAGTACATTTAGATGGTAAATTAAGTCATTACATTCTTTGATTGATCAATTAAGAGTTGAGATTTGAAAAAACTGAATACTTTATTATACATGTGCAAGTATATAATCACAATCTCAACGGTTAATACAGAGGTTGTACGAGTTGGGGGCTCGTCGAGTACTGGTGACAGGAACCGGTCCATTAGGTTGCATTCCGTCTCAGCTTGCCGCGAGAAGTAGTGACGGTGAGTGTGTGCCAGAGATACAGGAAGCTGCAGATATTTTCACCTCTATGTTGATCCAAATGACCAGAGATCTCAACTCTCAATTAGGCTCTGACATTTTTATTGCTGTCAATACCAACACAGTGCATGCAGAATTCGTCACCAATCCTCAAGCATATGGTCTGTTCTATTCAACATTATTCTTCTCTTCTTATTTTCTGGATGTCCTTTTCTTCTTTTTCTTCTTCATCAGTTTCTCTTCAAAATTAATTTTAATTTCATAATCACATGAAGAAAGGTTTTCAAACATACACTACTATGTGCACGTTCGTAACACCTTCTACAATTAACAATTTTAAAATTGATTTTGGAGTCAAAATTAATTATGATGTAAAACTCATGTGAGTATCTTTGACTTCTGACCGAAAAAACCAATTATGAGAAATATGAGCCAATTTAATTGTTTCAATTCTAAGTCAAAGTCAATTCTGATGCAGGTTTTGAAACCTCAAAGATTGCATGTTGTGGTCAAGGTCCATACAATGGGCTAGGACCGTGCACCCCCTTGTCACATGTTTGCCCTGACCGGGATGTCTATGCATTTTGGGATGCTTTCCATCCGAGCCAGCGTGCTTTGGAGTTCATTGCTGAGGGAGTGTTTAATGGATCTAGTGACATTATCAGCCCCATGAACCTCAGCACCATCATGGCCTTGGACTCCAAGATCTAGTTTGATTAACAGAAAGCAACAAGACTAATAATTGATTATGTGAGGGGGTTTTGGCTGAAAACAAACTAGAGGATGGCGACTATATAGTGAGGGGTATTTTTTTTTGAAACAGAGTATTTTTTACTATGCCTATAAGATAAATGGTGTAGGTTAAGGATGTGTTTGAATAAATAAATACTAGTGCTTTTTTACCCGCGCGTTGCACGGGGAATATGTCTATTATATTTGGTACATCGATTCATATTTTAAATTATAAATATTTAAGATGCTAAGAATGTAAGAATAATCATAATAAAGATGTAGATATTTAAAGAGCACAAATTTTGAAAAACACAGAAGTTAATAAACCAAAAACTTTAATTTTTGCATATGTGTGGTATAACTGAATTTTGTTTGTGAAGATGTATACTCGTGTTGCATAAAGGGTAATGCTTTTGTGTTTTAGATATATAACAATACATAAATATATAATTATTTTTTAAATTATTAAAAATACACTTAAGTTATAGAAAATGAATTTTATTTTTTTTTAACTCGTACAAATTTTCATTTTCATGTAAAATGTTTTCTCCCCGTGAGATCTCGTAACTCTAATTTGTTAGCACTAATAAATTCAGGTCATAATTTTATAGTACATATGTATTAATATTTTGTATTCCTCTTACTTTTCTTATTATCAAATTATTATAGTTATATACTTATATAAATATACACTCTTAAAATTTTGAAAATAATACTAAAGTTAATTATATTAAATTTATTCTATTAAAATAATATCAATTAATTAGTTTAGAATATAATGATTGTATAAAAAAAGTATAATGATACTTTTTATATAAAACAAAATCTCACGTAGATAGCATTATAGTACTTTAAAATTAAAACATACAATTGAAAATTATACGCAAATACAAACAACAACCGCTTTTAGGTTTCAGAGCAGACTTAAATGCAAATCATCTTACTCAATGGATTCTCATTTATCAGAGAAACAAAATCTTATAAATTTCATAAATCAATATAGAAGGGGAAATTCTAGTGTTCTTTTACCTGCGCGTTGCACGGGGAATATGTCTATCGTATTTGATACATCAATCAATTATTTGATTATTTAAAATATATTAAACAACATATGAAATAGAAGGGTCTCAAATGCTAAGCAAAGTGGACCAAAAGACTTGTCATCTAAGCCTGATTGAGATCAAGATGAAATCGTTTCACATTCTTCATGAACATGAAAACAATGACACAAATAATAGATATAAGGAATCACCAATAAAGCAAACGATAAACACATATTATGGAAAAAAAAGGATGTGATAGTAACACTAATCAGGATTGTAAATGATAAATCATAAAGTATGACATCATTTTGTGTTTATACCAAGTCATCCAAGTTTGAGTCAATATTGCAAGGTACCTACAAAATTTATGAAATATATAGGAATTTTTTTTTGGTTTGTTTGCTCTGTCCTGTTTTCTTTCCGGCACTTTCTAGGTTTTCCTATCTTTCTGTCTTTGGGTTTCTTCTCACAGGACAAGTTAGTGACGTGTCGCTCCCAGATTAATTCTCACCTAATATTTTACATGTAAGCTCTTTCTCCTTGGCCCCACGTGCCACATGTGCCCTGATTTTTCCTTACCTTATTTCTCCTTAATAAAAAAAATACATTTTTAAATTTTAGATTTGATTATGATTTAGGTTTTTTATTTCTTGATTTTATCTTAATTTATTTTTGATTCATTTTTAGAGTATTAATTAATTTTTATGGTATTTTTATTGAATTTTCGGATTTTTAATTAATTCCGGATTTTATGAGTTTTTATTGTGATTTGCTAGATTTTAATAGTTTTTATCTATTTTTATTTAGTACATTTTAAAATTTTAGATTTTATTTTTTTCAATTTTATTTTACTTTACATTTAACTTTCATTCACTCATGTTTGACTTCAAGGTCAATTTCGTTCATCACTTGCCATGCTAATGTCAAATTCTTTTCTTCAGGTTTTTTTATTTATAGATATTCCACCAAAAGATATTCTTTGGAAGCCATGGATGGTGAGTCCATTTTATATTCTATATGGAATTTTGCAATATTTTGATTTGTTTTTTATGTTTTATGATTCTCCTTTGTATGTGATTCTATTTTATTCGTTTTTCTTAATTTGCATCTAAAATTTGTGTCCTATGTTATAGGAGGTGAAACATTGATTTGTGTATGTTTTGATTAACCTAATCATTGTCAGTGAAGTGGATTGAGGGAGTGAAAGAATTGAGGGGAGAGGAAGAAGAAGTTGTAGATTTTTTTGTGTATTTTTTTACATGGTCTCCTTTTATTTCTATTCCTATGGAAAAATGACTTTCAAATGCTTGGTTTGTCAAGTTAAATCTGCATAATCATAAAAGGAATGGGAGAATGGAATGAAGGATAAAGCATTAGTGGTTTTTTCAACAATTATATACTATTTTATTTATTACATTCAGTCAAGTCAATGTTTGATGAAAAACTCATGTAAGAATGATTTCTATATAATCTATTTAGTGTAAGGTGTGGAAAAATCAACTTTTGGGCAAACATCACTATTTTCAGTGTTTGCATGAAAACTCACTATTGTAATAAAAATTATAGAGAATATTAATTTTAAAATTTTAATTATTTTTTAATTAAAATTTGAATTACTTAAAATATAAAAAAGATTCCAAGCATGACATATAATACATATTTCGTATTTTATATATTTTTGAATTTTTTTTATATAGTTATAAAAATTATAGGGAAAATTTGAATCATTTTTTAATTAAATCTGAGGTATGCCTAAATTCATTATATGATGGAGGACTATTGTATGAAAGCTCTATATTGAAGTAGAATTTGGTAAACATATAGAAAAAAAAGTTTTAAAAGAAGTAATTAAGATAAAATTAATAAATAAACAACCTAAATCCTAATCAAATCTAAAATTTAAAAAGGTACTAATTAAAGATAGATAAAAGCTACCAAAATCTAGCAAATCACAATAAAAACTCATAAAATCCTGAATTAAATAAAATTCAAAAATTCAATAAAAATACCATAAAAATTAATTAATACTCTAAAAATAATTCAAAAATAAAATAAAAGACTCACAACATAACATAAGCTATTTAACGAATTGACACGTGGATTTTTTTTTTAAATCAAAAAATAAACAACATAAATCATAATCAAATCTAAAATTTAAAAATGTACTAATTAAAGATAAATAAAAACTACAAAAATCTAGCAAATCACAATAAAAACTCATAAAATCCTGAATTAAATAAAAATAAAAAAATTCAATAAAAATACTATAAAAATTAATTAATACTCTAAAAATAATTCAAAAATAAAATAAAAGACCCACAATATAGAAGATAAGTTATCTAACGAATTGACACGTGAATTTTTTTTATGAGAATAAACCTGAGAGTGACACGTGGAATTTTCTATCTAACGAATTGACACGTGATTTTTTTTTTTAAAATCAAGAAATAAACAACCTAAATCCTAATCAAATCTAAAATTTAAAAGAGTACTAATTAAAGATAGATAAAAACTACCAAAATCTAGCAAATCACAATAAAAACTCATAAAATCCTGAATTAAATAAAAATACGAAAATTCAATAAAAATTAATTAATACTCTTAAAATAATTCAAAAATAAAATAAGACTCTCACAATAGAAGAGAAGTTATCTAACGAGGAACTAAATGTGCCTTTGGTTAGTGTTGTATAGCTAGGGAGTTTGATATTTTTTTTGATAGAGTTGTTGCTATTTTCTTTTCCAATCTTTTTTTTTAAAGAACCTGCTATCAATTAAATAGGGGGCATATATGCCAAAAGGTTTGCGGTTACAAAACATCGACTTAAGGCGGTACCTCCTCAATCCACACCAAACCGGCGTATGAGGCAACATTCCTGGCCAAAAAGTTCGGACAGCATTGCCTGAACGGCGAACAAAAGACACAAAATCTAAAGAACGAGACAACTGAAAGCAATCACTAAAAATAGTAGCTAAGAAGTTCCTCCCGTCCGGAGGCTTCTTCCACATCTGAAAGAGAGTGAGGCAATCTGTCTCAAAGCAAACCCGTATGAACCCAAGGTTAATAGCCAATCCAATCGTCCACCGGAAGGCTAAAGCCTCAGCCTCCACCACTGTGGAGGGCCGCTCTACAACCCCCGCCGGAACAGCAAGGATCAAACCGTCATGGTTCCTAGCCACCATCCCCATGCCAGAAACCGCATATGCTTTCCATCAAAATTAACCTTGAAGACTCCTCACGGTGGTCTCCTCCAAATCGTTTCACGCACCGGGCCATGAGGATCACGAACCACCATCGAAGCATCCACTGATCCACATGCGGCACCGAAGCTACCCGCTGGATTGCAGCCTCACAATGGAAGGGAACCTCCTGGAAAATGGCAAGGTTTACTCTTAAAGTCTTCGGCAGGAGGAGGATACAAGAGATCGACCTTGAAGCAAGCAAGGTATGGTGGGTGTCATCATCTTCATCGATATTACCCACCAGATAGACTTGAGAAAAGACTTTCAGGCATCTTGAGAGTAAGGAGAAGCTGGATCTAAATGTATTAGAAAGAGCCTAAAAGCTTTTATATATAGGAAGAATATTTTACATGAAAATACTTCTACATAAAAATAAATGTTAATAAGATTTCATCGGAATTTTTTTTTGTTACAAGAAAAACATAATATAATATAGTTTGATGTTAATTTTTTACTACAGAATAATATAGTCCACTTTAATTTTTTTGTACAAATTATTATAGGAGTTAAATTCTCCTACGGGAAGAAATATATTTTAACAAGAAAGTACCTTCATTAAGTATTAATTAATGTATCAAATACAATAACAAATTTCGCGGTACATTCTTTTTTTTCTAAGATTAAAATGTGTTCTGAATGCTTTATTGGTGATTCTTCATATCTATAATTTGTGTTATTGTCTTTAGGCTCATGAAGAATGTGAAACGACTTCATGTTGATATGGGTCAAACTTAGTTTATTTTATTGTGTAAAAAATGAACTCGCATAATCACGTGCATAAAGAATCTTTTCTCTTTTTTTCATTGTAGATTAAAGCAGCTATTGTTTATTAGCCATCATTAAACCACATCCCCTAATATGTTTTGCATAATTTGAGATTTGGTTAACCAATTTTTTTATTAGTTATTCAATTGTACGAAGTTCAATCTATGCAACAATGGTTTTAATTTAAGACTTTTTGTCCACTTTGCTCATCATTTCATACTCTTCTATTTCATCAGTTGTATATTATATTTTTAATGATCAAGGTATTAATTGACCTATCAAATATAATAGATGTATTCCCCGTGCAACGCGCGGGTAAAAAACACTAGTTAATACATATATAGTGTATTTTTGTTTAAGTTAAACTATAGGGTTAAGAGTTCCCACGGGAGGAACATTTTATATGTAAAATGAAAATTTGTACGAGTTAAAAAAATAAAAATTCATTTTTTCTATAACTTAAATGAATTTTTAATAATTTAAACAATACTTATATATTTATGTATTGTTACATATCTAAAACACAAAAGCATTACCCTTTATGCAACACGAGTATACATCTTCACAAACAAAATTCAGTTATACACTTATACCTCACATATGCAAAACTTAAAGCTTTTGGCTTATGCTCTTTAAATATCTACATCTTTATATTATATTATGATTGTTCTTACATTCTTAGCATCTTAAATATTTTATAATTTAAAATATTAACCGATGTATCAAATACAATAAATAAATTTCCCGTGCGTGCGCGGGTAAAAAGCACTAGTAATATACAATTAAAATTTAAGATGAAGTGATAAAAAAGCAGATACATACTTTAAAAAAAATTGTATAAAGAAAAGGGACCAAATTAAAACGGCAGTGGATGACCCAAAACGCCAAAAGACTCTTTTCAGTTTTCTCTCTCAGTCTTTGCCTTAGTTCACAAGGAAACGTCCTGGACAAAACGAAACCCTATTATCCTCAACCTTGTTCTCTCTATAAATATGATAAGAAAGTTTAAGGGTTTGTAATACACACACAAACTCTTTTTAACTCTAATCGTTGATCTTATTCAATCATTATGGGGAATTTCATATCTTGTTCTCTCATGGGGAGTACAATGAGCATGAGCCAGCTTTTGAACCGTTCTCTAGCCACAATCATCAAGGGAGGAGTAAAAAACGATGAGAATGTCAATATTACTAAACGTAAAAACAAAAAGAAGAAGAAGAAAAACAAAAGCAAAAAAAAATTATAGAAACAACACAACAACCATGATACAGAGGCTCCAGCTCCAACAGAACCTGCTCTATACAGATACCCAAACATGGTCAAAACTGTAGGCAATTTCAAGCTTCATTCATCTGGAGGAGAATTTACTCAATCTCAGATTATTGTCATTCAGGGTGTCAAGGACACAGGAAAGACAACACTTCTTCGTTTGCTGGTTGGTACAGTTGCTATATATTCATTCATTCTTTTTTTAATCAATGGTATAGGTTTCATATATTCATTCATTCTTCACAGGGTGGTTTCTTAACGCCTGACATGATGATATTCCAAATGCCTAAATATAATGTTTCATACAAGCCTCAGAGGATTGGCCTTGGCCTTCCAATGATACTAGGACTACGCTCAACTGCTAGAAACTTGCTGCGCCAAACAATTCCTGATGATCCCCAGTACTTTGAATCAGATGTTTTGTAGCCGCTTCTTATCCATCAATTTATGGACCAAAAAGTTGTGAATCTGACTGATTCACAGTTGCAAAGACTTCATTTATGTATGTGTCTCGGAAAGCCTGCAGACATCTATCTGATAGATGAGCCAAGTGCATATCTTACTCAAGAAGAGAGACAGGTCACTGCCAAAGTCATTAAGAGCTTTATTCTTCATGCAAATAAAACCGCTTTTGTGGCTGAATCTAATACCTTCATGGCACTTCAACTTAACGACAAAGTTATTCTTTGTGACGGTAATCCTGCAACTGATTGTACTGCAGCTCCTCCAAAAGAACAGTCCACGGCGGTAACTTTCTTTTTTACTCTCTATTCATATTCATGCATGTTTGTTAAAATTTCAAAATATTTTTGTGATATGTCGTGCTACTGATCTGTGCTGCTACTGTTGCAGAATCTTTTGGAAGAGTCGATACTATACGAGACATTGAGAGGAAATTATTATCATCCAGGTCAAATTCTAGTTTAGTTGTTATTCTACATTACAAGTTGTTATTTTACTTGGATATGTCTTTTTTTTTTATCATGGTTGGCCTTTATTAGTAATTATCTTCTAAACAGATTCTAGCCTATTTAGACTTTTAGTCTGTTTAGAAATAGGCCTTGGCCTACTCCAAGACCTTCAAAAGAAACAGGTTTTTAAATAGGCTAGTAGGCCAGGTAAGGTGTATAAAAAGGCCGGGTTAGGCCTAAATAGAAGCCTTTGAAAAATAAAGTTTTTCCTTATAAAAATGCCAAGTTAGACCATATGTTCTGTGTCTACCTATGTAGTTGATTATCCATGGTTTGGTTATTGTCTGTGTCTGATGCATGTGTACAATGTTAGTGTTTTATTTTTTCTATGGTTTGTTTGATGTCTTCTTGTTTTGGATGCTAGGAAATAATAGTTGGTGACAAGATGACAGTATTAATTATCTAAGTTTTCTTGTAAGCTATTGCATTCTTTCGGTGAAGGCGGCAATTTGATAGAAGTTATATTTCTAAACACATTGCGCCTCAAGTTACTTCAAATGCCTGCATTAATAATGCATATATTACTATTAGCGTTTTCTTGTCACTTAATTGTTTGTGTGTGTCATAAACAGGATTGAAGATTGATTTGTTTTATAGTGCATTTATATTTTTGCAATCCTAATTTATAAATGCTGATCGTATTCTTCTATGTTAATATTCTCTGCTTCTCTCTTGGTGAACTTGTTTTTTTTTTTCTCAATATTGATAATGTCTCTTGCTCTATTTGCAGAATTGGATTCAAATCGTGAAGGCGCTGGACGAGGTAGCTGGGGAACACAAACTGATGAAATTGCTCAGTAAGCATACTTCATACAATATAGTACTTCTGTAAATTTTGTAGTAATAGTGCCTGCCTGGTTTCAGATGAAATTAATCGTTTATAATTATTGCTATTATTTTTATTTCTATAATTTACTTAGGACTGATGAAGAGGCAAATGAAACTGAAAATGATTTGAGCGATGAGGAGCCTGATGTCGAAGATGCTGCTGATGGAAACAAGGAGAGTTCTACCACTGAATATGAAGAAAAAGAGCCTGAAAGTAAGGTGAATGTCCAGCCTATAGCTTTCTCAAATTAAACCTTAACTGTTGTTGCATCCTCAAAGCTTTTTGCATTTTTATGATTAATATTCCAACAGAAGATGTTTCTTACTTACAACTGATATTATTAACTCCAGCTTGGATTATCTTCCTAGTGCATCTCTGCAAATTGATTGGACTGATTTATTTATTTGTTTTTTACTATTCATATTAATTTTTCCTAAATGCAGTTTTAGAATTTGAGCTTCATGACTCTTATGTTTGTTCTCTATTGAGAGTCTTTGTTTGTATCTTTACCTTGACTTTAAGTTTTTTTTTTTCTTTTTCAAAAGTAGTTTACCTTTTATAAGTTTCTGAAAGTTCTAATTTGCATTTACAATGAGTAAGCAGTCCATAGGAATGGCATCTTCACCAATTCATACTTGACCAATGTAGTTATTTGTAGGGGTTTGATCTCTTGTTTCCCTGATCTCATTCGGTTCTATTGGACGTCTTAGGATCGATAAAAGTTATGAATTTTATATCTTTTGATTAGAAATGTCAACTGATTTTATAATAATATGGTTGATGATAACAAATTATGGATTTGTTATCACTTGCATTCTGCTCTTTGTGGATCCCTTACTCTAGAGGATCCAATCAGTCTTAATTGCGTGATTTTGGTGTTTTATATTTGAATTTTATTAATCAGTAGGCTACTCTGTTCATTTGTTATAGTGGTATACTATCGAGGAATTTTCGAATTTGCTGGGAGAAAGAGAAGCACTCTTTAGAAAGGTAAACTTCATTCCACTCTTATCTTTAAGGAAGAAAATAATGACATCTTCGCTAAATTGGTCTTAATTTTATGCTTTGTGATTTTGGTGTTTCATATTTGAATTTTATTAATCAGTATGCTGCTCTGTTGTTCATTTGTTAGGGGATGACTTGGAATGAATTTTGAACGAAGCCGGAAACAGAATAAGAAACAGTGAGTGAGGTGATGCACCACCCTTTGGCCATGATCCTCTTCTCCCCTTTGTCAATCTAGACTTCGTTTAGAGATTGCTGCTATTAAAGCCTCCACACTCAGTGCACCAATCTCTCAATACAATTTCAATATAAATTTATTTTCTAGAAAACAAATCAGTACTGAACAGTCACTGGAACCTTGAGAATAATTGAGATCTAACAAATTTTTTGATAGAGTTCATAAACTAAAACAAACATCAGAACTCAAGCAAACCTGGTAGTTGAGAGTGACATTTCACCATTTAAGCTCATAGTAATAGTGATGCCCACAACTTTGTGGAAAGAACTCATATGTTAAAAAAAAGTAGAAATAAATCAACCAATTACCGACAGTTTATTTTCGTCGGTAATTGATTTCTGCACACCAGAAAAACTCATTTTGTTGCGAATGAAAATGTCGAGTTGACATTTTTAGATGCAACAAAAGGAATATTTTGCGGTCTTTAAATTTATCATTATTTAAAGATGGTCTGCAAACTCGTATTTATAAATTATCGACAATTTATATGTCGGTAGCTTACCAACACATTTTTTGGGATATTTATACTTCGTTAACTAATTTTTTAATTTTTTTAAGTTCATTAAGTTTTTTGTAGGCGTAAATTTTGAAATTACCCGCATATTTTTTCGTCAATAATATTGTTGTTTCCGTGGTTAAAGGCGTCGATAATAAATTTTCAAAGTCCACCAAGCCATAGGCGGCGATTTCAAACTTTAAAATTATCGACGATTTTTTCCGCCAGTAATTTAGTAGTAACTAATCCCAAAAAATATTAACTTCTAATTAGCGGTGGGCTTTTCCGTTAGTAATTAGTAAGTTAATTAAAAAAAAACATGTTACCAATAGTTTTGAGACCATCATTAAAAATTCGCCGTAATTCAATATTTACTTATAGTAAGTCGTACCGAATTGAATAAGGCATGTTTAGAAAGTCCAAACAAAATGACTAATTTTTCAATTATTTATTATCTATAAATTATACAGAGGAGGAATCTATTATTAACTCTAGGAATAAGTTTTTTAATTGATTCGAAATCTTAACCCTCAATTTTATTTAAAAACAACGACTGAGATTAATACTCTAAAATTTCTCATGTGACCATTTCATTCCCATCTTTCCCAGGTTTGCGAACTCACACATGGAACTGCCGAACAAGTTCTGAAGAGTGAATATAATGGCTCAGAGTATTATGAGAATACTTTTTTCCGTGTCTAGAAGCTCTGTTTTAGAGAGTTGGAATCGTATTTTGTGTTTCTATTGGTATATTGAAGGTGGGCTTTAAGCTTTGTGTCACTTTTGATTCCAAAGATCAAAATAGCATCACAAAAAATTAGAGTCTGAATCTTTGCAAAGAAGAATGATGAATGAACAGGGAGAAATTAAGATCACTAGCGGCGCGAAGCAGGAATGAACATGGAAATGAGGGAACGGGAAAAACTGAAAAAGGATTGCTGAAGCAAAAAACAGGAGAGATGTCACGTGATACTTTTTTAAGTATTAATCTCATGCTTATAAAAAAAAAGGTATTAATCTAATTCGTTGTTTTTAAATAAAATTGAGGGTTAAGATTTGGAGTCAATTAAAAAACTTACTCCTGGAGTTAATGGATCCCTCCTCAATTATACATTATAATGATTTTATTTTGGTCAAAAATTTCTTTTGAGTTAACTTTTAAACATTTTATGCTAAAAAAATTATTTAGGGTTAATCGTCTACTTGGCCCCTGTATTTGTCTCGCCGTCTGAAATTAGTCCCTCCCTAGAAAATTTATAAATTTGGGTCCTCTCGTTTGCAATAAGTCTGGAGCAGGTCCTCGCTCCGGCGAGTGATGAATAAGCATGCTGACTGGATAAATGAGGCTGACGTGTCAAGGAAAAGAAAAATAAAAAATAAAAAATAAATATAAATCAGTTTTAATTAAATTAACAAAACTAATCCTAACTTTCAAATAAAAAAAAAACTGATTCTAATGTAATTAATAAAAACAATTAACAAACTAACCCAGTTTAAAAAAACAACAAACTAATCCTAAACCCTAAAATAAGGGAAACAAATTTTTCCAATCTTCTCCATCCTAACAAGCCGCCCACCACTTCTTCAGCCCACCACCGCCGTTGCTTCTCCTTTCTTCTCCACCCCACCACTTCTTCACCCCACCATCGCCACTTGTTCACCTTTCCCCCTTGATGCTGGTGTGGTTGGTGGTATGAAAGTGAAGAAAATGGTGACCTTGAAAAAGATGAGAAGAAAAACACCCAGAAACACAGAAGAAAAGAACGTGAAAAACCAAGATCTGTGAAAAGCAAGAACGTGAAAAGCAAAAAACCCAAATTAGAGGACGTGAAAAGCAACAAAACCAAATCGACCAGAAAACCAAGAACGTGAAAAGCAACAAACCCAAATCGACCAGAAAATGAAGATCAAGGTTGTAACGCCCCGAATTTCAAGGGTTACGGTAACAAGCTAATAAAATAAATATGCAATATTTTCCAAACGAATGTATAAACACGAGTATATTTTTTCTTTTCAAATGTATTTCCAAAATATGTCATGCATACTCCCAACTACAAAACCTAGCCAATAGAAACAACTCAACAAAAAACCTATTATGCAATGACACCATGAATCCGACATACTCCCTACGATCTCCACATCGGGGAACCGCAGGAAAGCAATTGCATCGGAACCTACCCGAAACCTCAAATATAAATTCCTAAAATCTTTATGCAAGCTTAAACCAATAACGGTAAGCTCTCTAACCCAAGGCTCTAGCCCTACACCCGACTCTATTCTTCGAGTCATCCACAGTTCTTCAAGTTCTTCTCTCAGACTCGTACGAAGATCAAGCTCCATTGAAGATTCTCCATCGCCTAATAGCGTTAAGCGCCCAAACAACAAGTAGCAAATAGAAAGGGTTAACTTCATACAACTACCACATATAAAAGAGAAAAGCATGTTATTCAAATCTAATACATGCCATGGTAAGTAAGCTACCAATTTAATTCAGGATAGATGACACCGTATATCTACCAACATGAAATCAAATCATATATCAGCAAAATCAACGATATGGTTTTAACTCAGATATCAAAAAACTTAACAACATATATTTACTCAAATATCCACAACTTAACACCTTAGGTTTAAATCAGATAACCATAAAATCAACAATATAACATCAAATCAGATATCAACAACCTCAGCAATATAACATCAAATCAGATATCAATAACCTCAACAATATAACATCAAATCAGATATCAATAAAACCAACAATATGAGTCAATGAATAGCGTCTCGAAAGACGAGACAATGATAGGACACACCTCCTCATCGCCACTTATAACATCATACATGACATGACAGACATGTGGAACGACAACCACTGAATGCCACTTAATAACGCCTCAAAAGACGGGACAGACATGTGGAACGACAACCACTGAATGCCACTTAATAACGCCTCGAAAGACGGGACAACCATGTGGAACGACAACCACTGGATGCCACTTAATAATGCCTCGAAAGACGGGACAGACATGTGGAACAACAACCACTGAATGCCACTTAAATAACGCCTCAAAAGACGGGACAACCATGTGGAACGACAACCACTGGATGTCACTTAATAACGCCTCGAAAGACGGGACAGGCATGTGGAACAACAACCACTGCACTGCCACTAAGTTTCAGCCCTATATGCCAAAATCAATCAACAATAACCATGTCTTATCCACTAGAAAGCAGTAATGACAGAAACCAGTAAACGGCCGAAGCCTCTCAGAAAACGGAGACACACGTCTCAATAAGTTTACTCGGCCGAAGCCTTTAGAAAACATTTGGCACAAGCCTCAGAAACAGTCAACATAAGCAAGCAAACAACATTGAAAGCATACCAACATTTCAATCAATTGCCAATCAAGTTTAAACATCTTCATCTCAAGCGCATGCAGTGCGAATAAATCATGCAAGACTCAAATGACACACTAAAACTGAGTTACCCTTACCTTTGCCAATTTCCTTCCTAAACTGCAACTTCAATCCAATCACATCTTTGTTTTCCACGTCGGCTCGCTTCCTTCTATTCTTTAGCTTCGCTGCGAGGCGCTTCGTCCTTCGTACCCTTCACAAGTTCATATACTAAACCTTAGCCTCTAAGGTCACATCTAAAGTTCCAAAACAAGATTAGCTAATCTTTCTAACTTACTTAGGCTAATTCAAATGCTTTATGTTTCAAGGACTAAAGTCCAAAGAGAAAAATATTTGTGAGTTTTAAAGAAAGGTCCTTAAAAAAACACATTTCGCAAACAACTCCTCAACTTTTAAATAATTCAACCCTAGTCCCTTGATAAGCACATAATCACGAAAAGGTCCTCACATAAAAGTAAGTTCTTTTTCAACCCTCAATCTTTAATAAATTTATCAAAAAAACCCCAAGACTTTTAAAACTTCGGTTTAACCCAAAACTTCTCAGCCTCTTGTGCTTTAATCCTAAAGTTTTCCCACAATAAACGTTTAGTCCTCAAACTTAACTTATGATTTTCACTAAACAAAAACAAGTTTCAGAATTGATTTTCCAAACCCAAAACACATGCCATAGGCTCGGCCACATCTACATAACTATGTATAAATTTTCCTTTTTCCTAAAATCACTTTCAAAGCCATTTTTTTTACATTTAAAAATAAATAATCAAGGCTTAGATTAAAATCATTAAAATCTCAAAATTACTTAACTCAAAAAACAACTGTTTAGAAAACTAATCGGTGAAATCCATAGATCCGGTGATGGGGAATAACATTTGTAAAAGCACTTTGGAAAAAGTTCTAATTGAAAATTTTACAAAGACAAGAACTCAACCTTTTTAGAAACAAAAATCATGGTTCAATAAATCATTTCCATAATCATAACTTTAATGAGAGCACTATGTATGGAAGCTAAAGGGATAATTATAATTGACTAAAAACATGATGAAAGAAAAGGAGAAGAGGTTTTATACCATAACATGAGAAGATAATGATAGTGAGGAGTGGTGGTGATATGTTGAAGAAGAAGATGGCAAGCTTGTAGTAGTGTTGTGGTGCTGTCCACGTGATTTAATGATGGTGGTGGTGTTTTGTTGGTAAAGGAATGAGAAAAAGCTATGATGATGTGTGGTGCTGTGCGTTTGTATGATGCCCAGGGAAAGAAAATTAAAAGAGAAAGAGAGAGGAAGAAGACTATGTTGGTGATGAGAAGGTGTTGGCATGGGAGAATGGTAGGAAGAAGAAAGAAAACATTGTGACGGGTTGCAACACAGAGGAGAAAACGAGAAGAAGAAGAAATGAGGAGAGAGTGAGATTGAGTCGAGGATGAGAGTGGATGGAGGGATAGGATGGATGGTTAGATATTTAGGGGAGATATTTTCATAAGATGTTTTAAGATATTTTGAGAAGATATTTTTAAAACCGGTACGAATTGATTTAGACACTGAATGACTTAGCTCATAGAGTTAAGAGAAAAATATAGGGGTGATATATTATTATCCCAAAAATTAAGAGGAACTCTATGAAATGGTAAAATATAAATTTGAATCACTTTGAGCAAAATAAAACGATCCATGAACCAAGAAATGAGTAGAAACTGAGCTAAAGAATAATTGTGAGACAATTAGAGCAAATATGACGTCGTCTTATTATGCGTCTGAGCTAAGTATAAATTATAGGAAAAATGACAATAATAATTATAATCATTTGAGGAGAAAATATTTTGGAAACGACATGCTCCAAAATCTGGCACATAACTGATTAGGGAAATATTCTCCGGATGAGCTAAACCCTAAACTTCCTTCACGGAAAAGATTTCTACAGATGAAAGGATTAAAACAACGCGGACAAAAACTCTGAAAGGGGCTTCGAACACGGTTCAGGGTCTCGCTTAAGTCCCTGCGGAGATAAAGTTTAACTTTATCGGATTTCCAGAAAGCGAAACCTATCGATCTTACAGTCAAGAGTTCCGTAATGGAACACTTGTCATAATCAAACATAAAAACAATAGAATATAAAAGCTCAATTAATTAGTATATTGAAAATAAAACAATAATCTAGTTATTTAATTCAGGGTCTTACAAAGGCCACCGCGGAGAAGACGTTGGATCAGAGGACGAGCTTCGCCGGCGAGGCGTGCCACCGAGCGCTTCTGGGTTCGTTAGGTTTCGATGCAGATTCACGCTTCTGGGTTCGTTCTTTCACCTTCAACCCAATTCATGTGTCAGAGTTTGGGATTAGGGTTTCTCTCCAGTTTGGTTATGATTCTCCCTAAAGTTGTACCCCTTTCTCTTTACTGCTCTGGTTCACGTGTTTCTTCCTCTCCTGCAATTGAGCAGCTTCGCTGTTAGTGTGGTGAGACTTGGATTGAGAAACAGGTTTGGTTTTGGTTGTTGGGTATGGGTGGTGTTGCTGGGTTTGGTCTTGCTTGCTGGGTGAAGGAGCTGGAACAAGAAGAAGAAGTTGAAGTCGAAGAGGTGATGAGGAAGAAGAAGCTGGAACAGTTCTGATTTAGGGATTTGGAGGTTTATTTTGGGGTTTATTTTGATTTGGGGTATTAATTTGTTGGGTTAATTTGTTTTAATTTGAGCATTGAAAAAGGGGATGAAGATGATGGGATGGAGAAGATGAAGATCTTTGTGAGATGATGAAGATGATTATGAAGGAGATAAAAATGTTTTGATTTTCTGGGTTTAATTTTACTATGATTGTTTTTTGGGAGAATTAATTTTTTAATTGTTTTTAATTTTGTTAAGTAAATTAAATTTTATGATGTGTAATTTATTTTTATTTTTTAAATCCACGTAAGCATTTTTAAACTAGTCAGCAAGCCAAATCACCCCTCGTCGGAGCTTCGGACTCCGGCGAGGACTTGCTCCATACAAATTGCAAACGAGAGGACCCAGATTTGCAAATTTTTCGGGGAGGAACTAATTTCAGACGACGAGACAAAGACATGAGCCAAGTAGACGATTAACCTAATTATTTAATATATAATATACTATTGAAAATATATATATCTAATTATTAGAGATTCAACCATTGTTGAACCACTATCTAGTGTCTTCACCGATTCAATGACTAGTCCCATTTTAAAAACATAATTCAATACTTAAAAGTAGTAGTACCTCAAAAAATTAAAGCTCGTTTGGTACGTCGTATTATGCATGATAGTATAAGTTCATACAGTACATTATAGTACATTATGAATTTATCCAATGTTTGGTGTCAACATTGTATTGTATAATACAAAAATGGCATTAAAACCAAATGGAATAACAATGTAGTTTGAACTGACTAAGAGTGTGTTCAGATTTCAGTTGAGATCAACTCCAAAACACTTTTATTGAGTAAACAGTCATTATGGTCCTTGAATGTGTTCACTTATCACAGAGTGGTCCTCAGACTTTGAAAATGAGCATTTTTCATCCTTGAATGTGTTGTTGTCGGTTAAGTTAGTCCTTGGTTCAGTTTTCCGTTAGTCCCTCAAACGGAAAACACCACATGTCACATTTTTTTACACGTTGGCATCCTAGTTGGCTCTCCAACGGTCAGAATGAAAGTTTCTAACCCGTCAATTTAGTCCTCGTCCCTAATCTACAAAATCACCCCAAATTCTTAACCTTGGAGCCCCAAATCAGAAACCCTAGTTCTTTTGTGGTGCATTCTATGATAGGCTGAGATAAATTTTCCTCATGTGGTGCATTATGTGATAAATCAATCTCAGTTTGGTTACCCTCCTCATTTTCCTCAAGTGGTGGAGGAACCCATCCTGTAGGCATTAGTGGACAACCATAGTTCATGCAGCCTCTAGTGTTATGATTGACTCCACCACACCTAGAACACTGAATTTCTGTATATGTTCTCCTCAACCTTGTGCCCCCAACTGTTGTTGCCTCTGTGCTATGCCTTCTCCTACACTTCTTTGGCCTCCCAGGTTTTCTCTTCATTGGTGGTAGAACTGGCTCCAGGTATGGAGTAGCCTCCCAGAACTCTTGGCTCTGTATTGGTTGTACATAGAACTCATAAGTAGCATTGTATGCACCTGTTGTCAGCTAACCATTGCAATAATTCTCTGGCCTTTCATTTTTGTGAGAAATTGCATGCTTGCAAGGCATACCTGTGAGTTGCCAAACTTCTACATGTGCAAATTCCTTCATGCAATTTGACATCCACTCTTGTGTCATGACACTGAACCTCAAATCTATTCCCTTCTGCATCATCAGCCCATACAAGGGTCCAAGGGCGACTCATTACCTTTTCCTTATCCAGCTTACTCTGTTGGATTGGTGTTAGCATACCTCTGTGAGCTACTAGCTTCATCTTGTTGTTTGCCATAGTCCTCATTATGTAGCATCTTACTTCCTCCAGCTGAGTTATAATTGGTTTCCCTCTATACTTTAGGATCTTGGCATTGAAGACCTCACAAGTGTAACGCCCAAATTTCTCAACTGAGGAATCACATTAGTAACCTAACAAGTCTAAGGACTATTTTGCAATCCCTAAAATCCAAGGGAATTTTTTTCTGAAAACGACTAAACACTTCAGCCATAGGGTTGGAAACATAACATAACTTTATTTAAATAACATGTTTCCCAATATATTGTAATAATAGTTTACCATACCATAAGTAAGGTTCAGAATATGTATGTGCACTTTAACAGTGGCGGAAGCAAGGATTTAATAACAGAGTTCTCATATAGAAAAGGAGACTCAAACATAGTCCACAATAAGAGAAACAAAGCTGCTTCTTACACCTCTACTCCACCGCCTACAACCCGATCTTCAACTCGAGTAGCTAAGCTTCGGCGGAAGGATCTCCATCGCCTAATAGCGTTAAGCGCCCAAACAACAAGTAGCAAACAGAAAGGGTTAACTCCATGCAATTACCATGTATAAAAGGGAAAAGCATGCTATTCAGATTTAAGTGCATATCATGGCACATAAACTAGCAACTTATTTCAAGATAGATAACGACATATATCAAACAACATAAAATCAACTCAGATATCAACAACCTCAGCAATATAACATCAAATCAGATCTCAACAACCTCAGCAATATAGCATCAAATCAAATAACAATAACCTCAACAAGTCAGATCAGATGTCGACAATATAAGATCAAATGTTAGTACTTTATAATGCAACTATATGTTGCTATCAAAATGGATCGATCAATATCGTCTCTCAAGACGGGACAATGATAGGACCACACCTCATCATCGCCTCTTATAGCGTCTCACAAGACGGGACAATCATAGGACCACACCTCCTGATCGCCACTTATAGCGTCTCACAAGACGGGACAATCATAGGACCACACCTCATGATCGCCACTTATATCACCACACAGGGCGGGACAATGATAGGACCACACCTCCTCATCGCCACTTTCACCTTAAGCCTTATATGCCAAGTCAGACAACACCTCCCAATCCAATAGTCAATTCAAAGTAACCACATGTTATTCATAATCACAACATTCACACAAACACATTAAGCTCTATCGAGCGATGAAACAATAATTCAGTGCTCTAAAACATAGTCATGTCCTATTCACTAGAAGCAGTAATGACAGAAACCAGTAAACGACCGAAGCCTCTCAGAAAACGGAGACACACGTCTCAATAAGTTCACTCGGCCGAAGCCTCCAGAAAACATTTTCCCAGATCAGCACAATATTCATAATCAAATGCCAATCAAATTTAAACATCTTCATCTCAGACGCATGCAGTGCATAAAAGCATGCAAGACTCAACAACAAGCTAAAACTGAGTTACCCTTACCTTCGTGAGTAGAAGTTGTGCATGGAAGTTGCGAACCTAGAACATAGGAACACAATCTCATCAACACAAACTCCATAAGAAACAAACAATCTAATAATACTAATCGAAACCAAAAAGAAAGCTTTTAAAGCTTCGGAGTTCCTATTTAGGCACGAATAGACAACATAACTTCGTTTGCTAAAACGTGCATAACTTGAGCTACAGAACTCGGAATGACACGAAATCGACGCAAAAATTTCGACAATTGAAAGAGCTACGCTATAGCTCAGACCATACAAACCAAAAAATTATTTTTGGACACGGTACCATAACAAACAGGTTTCGGCCACTTCTCAAAATAGGGTTTCCCGAACTTTTTCTTCGATCTAATTTAATTCCTAGGTATTGTTAGGCGATATCTAGGCCAGTGAAACACTTAAAATTTTTAGAATTCGAAATGCAACTAGGGGTATTTTGGTCAAGATGTTTAGCTCGGAAACTCAAAATCGGAATTTTGAAAAATAAATTGGATGAGGTTGATACCAACGACATTTATGACAACTAATCCTACTGACGCTAAGCTCAGTCGAGAGTTTTTGATCCAAAAAGCGGAACCTCAGCATAAAAATGGGTATTTGAGCAGTTTTTGAATTCCTACGATGATTCGGCGAGAATCGACGAATAACAACCGGATATTCATGCTTTTGGCCTAGTAGAGAAGAGGTTTTGACAAAGAAACCAAGTTATTTGGACAGTTTTACAAAAAACTCAAAACTTTGAGCACAGAAAGACATAGAGAAAAGCGACAGAATTTACGATCAGAGGTAAGGAATAACATCAGTACCTCGAGGTCTACCCGTAGCAACGAACAAAGCGACGATCAGGCAAGAAACAGCGAAAAACTCTCATCCCCTCTCCTTCCTCAAGCTCGCGGCCAACAATGGTGAATGGTGGAGAATTTTGAGTTTTTATGCTATTTATAGGAGATGGAAAACGCGGGAAAATGAAAATTTCGCGATTTCGATTTTTCCTGTGCATTCCTCTGTGAATTATAAGATAAAATTCGGCGACGTAATTCTAGAACTCGAAACAGGCTTCTTGGAATTTAAGCAAATGATTCACTAACGGTGTTAATAGATTTAACCCGAAAAGTTACTTTTTGCAGTTGATGTCGGAAGAGAAAACTTCCTTCCGAAGAAAGGTCTAAAACATCGAAAGAAATGGGTGTATGCGTGTGAAATCTTCGTTTGAAGCTCCAAATAGAAAAGGTCTTCATCTACAGTTTACTTTAAGGTTCTTGAGCTATCAAGGATTCAGTTTCGGCAGACTTCCAAGAATTGAAATTGATCATTCGTACAGTCCAGGGTTTCGTGTCGAAACACTTGTCATGGAAAGGAATAAGAGGAATTCTTATATTCCTCTGAATATTTTTGAATATCGTTTCTACAGTGCTTTAAGAGCATATTAGCCCTTTGCTAACGTATAGTGACTACAATACTATTTTATGTCATTTCCTAAACTTTCTTCTTCATAATACTAATCCAAACATTAAAAACAAGTCAAGTTCCCCTCACGCTTACACAGAATCCTATGCGTGAGTTGGAAATTAATTATTTATTTAATTCTAAAATCCTGGGTCTTACAACAAGCATTATTGCATATATTATCACACTGAAGTATGACTTAGTCCAAGCATTTTTTGGCCATTTGTCCAGGTATGCCCAAGCAGGTTCACTCTTCCTCTTCACCATGTCCATCTTCTTGTTGAAGTCTATCACAGTAGTTGCTCTAGCACAATCCCAGACTGCATTCTTCAATTCTTTGTCTTTCCATTGCTTGTAAAGTTTCTCCACAGATGCATTGCACAAAATCTGTGATCCACTCCTGGCATCACCTCCTGCATTATTGGAATCAAACCCTGCAAGTGTATCAAAACAATGCAAGTAATAAAGTTAAATAAGGATTAGATATCAACCAAATTAGTCCTTCAATGTCACAACTTAAAACCAAAATAGTCCTTATAATATTCGAGAACAGTCAATATAGTCCTCACTAACCTTCTGCATATAAGAAATGAAGTTCCATCCATGTTGTCTGTAATCTCCAAGGTCCTCATGCAAGAGTCTTAGGAACCATAACCAATTATCCTTGTTCTCCACATCCACTATTGCATATGCAATCACAAAGATGTGATTGTTAGCATCTTGTCCAACTGTTGATCGTAGTTGCCCTCTAAAGTAACCCTTAAGAAAGCATCCATCAAGACCTATAAGAGGTCTGCAATCAGCTTTGAACCCTCTCTTGCAAGCAGCAAGGCAAATATAAATCCTCTGAAACTGTGGATTGGAGCCAGTGATGGGAATGGTATCCATTGCAACAGTTGTACCAGGATTTCTCCTTCTAAGTTCCTGAGCATAGTCCCATAATTTAGCATATTGCTCCTTTTCACTACCTTCTACAGCTTTCCTTGCCATTTTTAGTGCTCTGTAAATCTTGGTGTCATCTGTGACACCCAGGGCCGACGAGGGCGGGGAGTGATCGCATGTGCAGTGCGGCACAGACAAGGAGGGGCTCCTGACAGGCTTCTAGGCGGAGAGGCACATGAATGAACCGATCTCGCACCTGAACAAGAGGTATTCTGAGACTGTATAGGTATGAGACTATACTGTTGAGGAGGGCATAAATGATTTGATTGGTACTACTCATAACAACAAGATGCATCTTCTTTTCGGGAGCCTAATTAATAAAAACTCCATGGTTAAGTGTTCTTGCCTTGGAGCAATATTGGGATGGGTGACCTCCTGGGAAGTTTTCCCGGGAAGCGCGTATGTGAGGACAAAGCGCGTTGAAATGACTCGTGTTGTTAGCGTGAGGCCAGTCGTCAGATCGAGATGTTACAACAAGTGCCTTACAAAGGATACTAACCACAACACAGGGGGAAGTTTCGCCGAACTGGGTTAACAACTCTTGTGTTTGTGTCTGTTTGGGTGACCTCCTGGGAAGTTTTACATCATCTAGATGGATGCCATATTCTTCCTTCATAACATCAAATGCTTCATGGTGAGATAATGTTGGCATGATTTCTCAATATGGCTTGAAGTTTCTAAGCAACCCAAGCTGTTTTGGCTTGCTTGTTCCTGAATGTTCTGCAGCAAGTGTGTGTCTCCACAAATGTCTTCACTTGAAAGCACTTTTGTGGCTTGCTCCAAGCACATAAGATCACCCAAGGGCAACTTAGTGACCTGCATACAACCCTGGCCCTGGTGCTATCATTCTTCTCCCATCTCATTTGCCTACCTGCATCAATTGTGTATTCCCTAACTGCAACTTTAAAGGTTGTCAAATCTCAAATTCCATACCAAGCTGCAAAAACACTTTCCCACCCTGTTGTGCCTTGTACTGGGGAAAATACGAGTCCTACTTTCTCTCTCATCACCTGAACTCACAGGACTCATGAGCTCTTCACTGTGATAGCTCATGGCCCCTTCTTCACATGACCATTCAGTTTCTTCCACTTGGTCAGCAGGCTCGTCATGTGCACTGTCTGAATTTGTACTTCCATAAGAAGCGGATTCAGTTTCACTGCTATCCGCATCCTTTCTTCTCTTTCCCTTCCTCTTGTTGTTCACCTTCTTTCTCTTCTTACCCTTACCCTTACCCTTACCCTTGCTTGGCTTGTTCTTACTAACTTTCTTACCCTTGCCCTTCTTAGCTTGTTGTGCAACATTCTCCTCATTCAATATGTCAACTAAAATTGCATCAACATCAGCTGAAAAGTCATGCTTGGAGCCATTCACTTCAACAACAGCCTCCCTCACATGTTATTTATCCACATGAACTTGTTGGACCACAGCCTCCCTCACATGTTCTTGTTGAACCACAGCCTCCCTCACAGGTTCTTGATCCACATCATCTACCACAGCCTCCCTCACAGCCTCTTCCACCACAGCCGCTTCCACCACAACTTCATCAACCACAACCTCTTCCACCACTGCTTCTTCAACACCAACATTTCCAATTCCAACTCCATGGCCAGACAGTAGCTGATCATCATCATGATCAATGACCACATCAAACTCAAGCATTGGTGCTGGTGACAGAACAGTGACTGGTTCAAACTCAGGGTTCTCAAAGTAAATGTAAACATCCCCCAGTAAACTTGGCCAGTGAGATCATGTTAATCACAACACCATCTCCATCAACCTTCTTCAGGTTAAGATCCCCTCCACCATCCCTCCACCATGTATTCTTGAAGCTCTCATAACCATGCTCTCTTGCCATTGCTTCCACAAGGAATGTATTCAAAGTGTCACCATCAATGTCCTCCCAACACACAAACTTCACCATTGTCATATTCCCAGGCTCCAGATTCCTTGTCTACTATGAGTTGTCCACCATGGTGCAAAAGCAAATTCACCCTGGAAGCCATCTGCATTCAACAACAAAATTTTTGTAGAACACTAAATCTGACATATTTGAAGGGTTCCACATTCAAAATTTAGGCATTTACACACTACAACATAATCGACCAAGTAGAAAGGACATATGGCAATTTAACACATCAAAGATATCAACATTCATCTCCCAACCATGTTAACCGACAAAAACCCAAAAACTTTTAGTCACAGCTTAACTAAACATGGAATCTTTTCTTCAAAAACCCTAAACAAGCTTCACAACTACTTCAATCAACCAACAACAAGCTCAAATCATGAAACCTAACTGTAAATTTCAAAACATGCAGATGAAAGGAACGAACTTTACATACCTGAAAGCAAGAGAACAAAACCTCTCTGCCACAAGCTTTCCAACGTCGATCACAACTCCGGTTAACTTCGATTCACAGTGCCGTTGCAATGGAGGAAAAACCTAGGGTTCTTAAGCCGTTCTTCACTCTCATCTCTCTATGTTTTTGGTTGCTGATCTCATGGGTAAGAGGTGAAGAAACACATGGTTTCCAAAAGAAGCTGACAGAGACTGATTTGCCCGACTTTGGCATCCATTAGAGGGTCGACACCTGTCCAGGGACTTGTTTGACAGTGAAGTTTAGGTGAGAATATGAATAAGGAGCCAACTAGGATGCCAACGTGTAAAAACACGTGACATGTGGTGTTTTCCGTCTGAGGGATTAACAAAAAACTGAACCAATGACTAACTTGACCGACGACAACACATTCAAGGATGAAAAATGCCCATTTTCAAGGTTTGAGGACCACTCCGTCATAAGTGAACACATTCAAGGACCATAATGACTGTTTACTCCACTTTTAATCCAACGGAACTTAAGAATTACTTACTTTCACATTCACACTTGAAATTCGTGTTTTTCAGTTGAAAATATTTGGTAACGTGGTGTGAACTCAAAACCAAACACAAACTAATGAACTTGCTTTGACTTCAGTTTTAGTTTTTAGTGAACAAAACCAAAAACAGTGCAGTGGATTGTTGTCATCTGCGGGGATATAAAACAAGGCGCGAAGAATTGCCATTTGACGTTAGGTGGGGCACGCAGTTGAGGGTTTAGCAACCGAAACATTAGGGTTTTACCTCCACCCTCCCAGCAGCATCTGAGAACAATGAGTTCAATGTCCGAAGCAGGTTCCATGGCTTCTGTGGTCGCTTCGCTATCGAAAAGCTTCAGTCAAGTGCCACCTTCAGCTGTTCCGGCGATGCTGGATTGCATCATCTTGACCACTGGTTTGTCTCCTCGCTCGCTCTTCGATTCGCTTCTCCATGATTTCCCTCGTCTTCTCAAGGTACCACTCTTCTTCTTCTTACTCTATCAATTCCTCTATGCGCTTCTCACAATCTATCTAAATGATTTTTGGTTTGATTTTGATTTTAAGCCTTGTCAATTTACTGATTTGGTTATATTTGTTGATTGTGATAGGATATTATCACGGAAGATAAGAATTTGGATTCTGATCACCGTCTCCATCTTGTGTCGCTGGTGGGCGCATTTTGTCACCTCCTGAAGAAAATAGGTGAGCTACTTACCCTCTTGTTTTCAGCATTGTAATTGAAGGCTTTTGGTAAACTACATGGCCTTTCTCCATTCTGCATTTGGAAATGCAGCATTTCTGTGTACAAACTATAATGCTATGCTGAAATGGAGCATTAGTCGTCGCAATACATTGCCTTTCATTTTCTTCTTGGTGCCCACATCTAGTTTATTTATTTGCAGGGGCTGATTGTGATGCGGCAGTATCTTTTGTGCGGAGATGTTTTCTTCCTTTAGCTAAGGCGCTGCAGCCAAATCAGCATGACTTGCTGAATCAGGTATAATACTTTGTTAAATAGTTAGGAAACCTTGTTTTATAGGGAGAGCTTTTTATTGTCTAACATTTTTACCATCTGATATGCCAGATCGTAGAATCGTTCATGAGCGTTGTGATTGAAACTTGCACCTGGGAAGTTCTTGAAGCAACTTTAGTGCCGGTTTTTTTAAGGTCACTTGGCCTTTCCATGGGTATGGTACATAATGGCAATTTTGATTTTTATGAATGGAGTGACAAATCATCTCACCAGGATTTGAATGATGCAACGGACAAGGAACTCTTGCTGTCTTCATCAAATTGTTTCAAATTGGCAACATCGTGCAATGTTTTGTCTGTAATTATGGAAACCACCCTTCAGTTTCTGCAATCAGACACAATATCTAAATCAGCAGAAAGAAAATGGTGTATTGCAGATAAGTTTGTTAAAGTCTTGACTTGGGATTTGTGTAATATGACTGAACGGATGCTTTTACATAGTCCAGAGCACAGGTCTTGTGCAGTTGGCTTTCTTCTTCCTATCATTCTCAAAGCATTCCCTGCCAATTGCTTATTTGAAATCTTGATTCGTGGGCAGAAACACGGTTTTTCTCGGTAGAATCCGTTGAATGAATTATTATTCATCTGATTTATACACATTCTTTATCTGAATGAACTCATATTGTATCTTGTTGATTTCCAGGGAGTATTTCTTGATCAAAATGTGGAACTGCTGCAGAACATTATTTTCAATGGGACCTTTGGAGAGAAGAGAGGGATATAATATACTCTCTTTGTATTTCTCTTTTTCTTGGTCTACAGATGAATATCAAGATGCTAATAGTGATACTATCATTAAAACTGAAGAATTTGACATAAGAGCAGAAAAAGAGTTCTGGGATGAAATAAAGATGGGGCTGGTACTTGAGCTCTTTATATAGTTTTGTGTTATATTGTGTAATTTGTTGTTGTGTTGCTTACTCAAGAATCAAACTGAATCTGGTCAGGTTGACAAGGAGAATTCAGTGAGAAAGCAAAGTTTACATATATTGAAGATTGCTCTGAATATACAAGATGGAACTAATTCTGTCTCCCACATTTCAAAAAGGAATACTGATGGAATGCACTCAGTACCTCATTGTGTGACAAAAAGGGAAATATGGGCTGACAAGGAAGCCAAGTCACTTGGCGTTGGGAAGCTTTCAACGTCAGATGACCAGATTTTTAACAGCCAGCAATATTGGGATGCATTTGTGCTTTTATATGAAATGCTTGAAGAATATGGTACTCATTTAGTTGAAGCAGCTTGGAATCATCAGGTGCGTAATAAGTGGTTAACATTGCTATCTTATGTATCCTTGAGCTTTTTTAAAGTTATAGGAATTGGGTAGAAAAGGAATAAAAGAGAGAACAAACCCTGTGTAATAGAATATACTATTGATAATTGATATATTTTGTGTAATAATGTGTTAAAAAGTTCAATGGGCTAGCTTCTATGTATACTAATACAAGATTCCCCATTCTAATTAAATAACGAAACAAATAATGAAATACCAGACCACTTCTAAGAGAATATCTGAGGTGTTTTAAGATACAATAATGGTATTATGGGATACTTTTCTATGTTGTAACAACCATCCAAACCTTGCTGTAAATTGATAGTTTTAGATTGATAAAAGATGGGAGGAAGGCTTGTTATTTAGGAATATGTTGGGAACTGCGAAATGAAGGAGAACAAAGAGGTAGCAAGTTGTAAAACATCCTTACCTGAATTGTTGTCTGCTATTTTTGTCTCATGCTTGAAATATTAATTTCTTTTTATACATAGAAGAGGTGATAGTGCAAATATGTTTTTCGATATTGAGAGATATGTGTTAGGTGTGTCTAGCTTAGAAATATCTGCACTGTTTTTTACAATTTATATGGTTGATTTAATTGATAAACCTTTTTAAATTGCAGAAAATTTAGTGTATTTTGGATACAAAGTTGTCACAACGTTGTTGTTTCTAGGGCATTTTATTTTGAAGCTTCTGCATCAAATAAATCCTAGTGCTCTTTTCTTTTTTGGAGTCTGTTTTGACATGTATACATTCTGTGTACATAGGTTTCACCTCTTGCCAGATACTTTTAATGTATATTTCCCCCTTAAAAATCTTATTTCTGTCGGACTTGATGTTTTGGTTTCTTGGTTTTGTGCTTCCCACAACCAATGCATCTAACATGCTGAAATAATTGTTTCATACAGGTCTCTTTGTTGCTTCAGTTCTCTAAGTCATATCTCAGTGTTGGAAACATCATGCATAAAGTTCAACTAGATCAATTTGAAATATATGGTGATACTTTTGATTGGTTATCTATTTTGTGGGAACGAGGCCTTCATCATGACAACCCTCAAGGTTAGTGTGGTCCTCCCTAATTATGACCAAGTGAGGAATAATTGATATATTTGATAGTAAAGCTTTGAAGTTAGAATACAATTACAGTTACCGAAATTCTGTAGTTTGTCATGTATGAAATTAATCCTTTCATCCTTTCTCATCCTTTTCCTTCTATGGTGTTTCCTAAATAAATGCAGTAAGGTGCCTGATCATGCAGTCTTTTCTTGATATTCATTCGGAGAATTGTGGGAACTACATAAAATTGGTGCCTGAAACTTTTGTCATTGGTCCATTTATTCAAGGGATGAATGACCCAATACACCACAAAGAGTTTGGTAAGTGCTTCTCTCCTTTGACCCTTTTTAAAGTCATTGAGATTTTGCCCTTTCCTTGTATATACAAATTTGGTTCTATTTGATTGTCTATTTATGTAGATTACAAATCAACTGCAATCACCTTATTTAATGTCTAAAATCAAGGGATTCCATTTTTATATTGATATAAATATAAATTCAATGGCTGAGAGCTAATTTCTCAAGCACCCCGTTCAACCAAATTAGGTTCTCTAGTGTGTTATAAGAGCCCATGTTCAATGGGTTTGAGAAAAAGAAAATGCTAGCCATCACTAGTAGTCCTGTCGATCAGCCACCATCTGGGCCTCGGCCCTAGTATCGGCGCCAAGTTTTGGTTTTTGAGCTTCATTGTTGTGTCTTCACTCCGTCTGCTATCTTCAGCAGCTGGTGTTTTTCCTGGCTAGTCTGCTGCTTTTTGACAAGACCACCAGCAAAAGAACCTCGTTTTAAGCGGCCCATCCCTAGAGGTTGAAGACCTAGATGTAGGGGCAGTAGCTTTCTTACCTTGTTTGCTGCGTAGTATATGTTAAGGGCTCACAAAAACACCAGACATATTGGCAACATCTTCCCAAGTTAAGTTTTCACCATAAAAAACCAAGTAATTTTCAGCATTTTCACCCTCTCCACCCATTTCTCTGACCAGTCATTCATTTCTATGATCAATGCTATCTAGGAGAATGGGGTCAATGACATCACAGGAAATCAAACTGTTCTTTAATAATATTGTGTGCTTATTTGGGGTAACCTGATGCCTTGGAAGAGCAAGAAGCAAAATGGTGTCACTCGATCAAGTGCAGAGGTAGAGTATCGAGCTATGGCCCTTCTAATTGTGAACTCATATGGTTGAAATCAGGGTTGTTAATGGCGGATAGCGTAGCATAGCGGCAAACCCAAAAAACGCTATTTCGAGCGCTATTGCGGCAAATAGCGGTGAACCCCTAGGGCGCTACGCTATAGCGCTATTGCGCCGCTATAGCGCTATTAACAAGCCTGGTGGAAATAGCATCCCACTGAGTCAAGGTATTGTAGTAAAGGGTCTATGAGCTTTATTTGTGATAATCAGCCAGCCTTACACTGCCTTCAATCCTATCTTCCCTAAATGGACTAAACACAGAGATTGACTGCTATATTACATGTGAGTGCTTTTTCTAGAGAAATTGTTACATTATTTGTGAATTCTAATATCTAGCTGGCAGATATTCTTACTAAGTCACTTCGAGGCCAAAGGATAACATATTTTTTATAAGCTTGATTCGTATGACAAATATGCACGAACTTTGAGGGGGAAAGTTGAGAATTCCCCCTTTCCTTGTATATACAGATTTAATTGTGTATTTATGTAGATTAGCAATCAGATGTAATTATCTTATTTACACCCTAAAATTAAGGGATTCCATTTTTTGTATTAATATAACTATAATTTAATTGTTGAGACTTGAGAGCTAATCTCTCACGCATTTCTTTCGCCAGTCAAGTGAATTTCTTTTTATTCTCGTTTGAATTTATGGTAAGTTGTCCCCCCTCTAATGTACTTACACAATGATTTAATATTACATGGATTGTTACTTTCTCCAACTCTAGTGTTCCATTTGTTCACGTTCAAAAAAAAGTGTTCCATTTGTTCACTAATAAAATATGTCTCCTTCATCTCCTTATGCTACTTGAAAAATATTATATTCTACTTAATACTGTCATGATTGACTTTCCATTTTAGGTGTGAATGGGGTTTATATGTCACACGTGATTGAAGGTGCAGCCCAGTTTATGCGGCATTACGTTGGGTTTCTAGCTCCAAGGTATGTTTAAAATTAGAAAATTATATACATTATAATTTGGGTGGAGTTATCTACAGCAAAAATATATAGTTGATTTTAAAAATATGATAAATAAGAAATTTCTGTTAAATGTCTCAAATTTTAATTTTAAGAGAATATTTTTTTGAAAAATTTAAATCTGAATAAAAAATTATATATTAATTCACAAAATCAAAATAAAAAATCAAAATATATTTGAAAAATATTATTAATTATTATACTTATTTGAAAAATAATATTAATTTATTTTTTCAACCCTCTAAATTTGAATATAAGCAGTGTATTTCAACTATGGTCAATGTCACCTGTCACCTCATCGTAAGTCATAAGCTGTGCTCATAAGTCTACCCAAACGCTTGCATAAGCGCTTATGCTATAAGATAAACTCATTTTTTTCCAAACGCATCCTAAATGTATTAGTCATGGTTTGTTATTTTCTGATTGTTTGAAGAAATGACTGAAGCATCCATTTTTAGATACCCTGGTGTTCTACTTACTGATTTTAGTTGGTTATGCCTTAGTGCTGATGGAATAGATTTCTTTTGGGAAGGAAAATGGGGTGCCTGTAAAGGTTATGGCAGCAGAAGAAGAGTTCTATCAGGTTTAAAATATATGCATTTCCATATTGGTCAGATAAATAAAGCTTCAATGGGAAGGAATAGATTTCTTGAGTTCTGATTTTAGTTGTTATGCCTTAGTGCTGATGGAATAAATTTCTTTTGGGAAGGAAAATGGGTGCCTGTAAAGGTTATGGCAGCAGGAGAAGCGTTCTATCAGGTTTAAAATATATACATTTCCGTATTGGTCTGATAAATAGAGCTTCAGTTTTGATTTCACTTTAGGTATTTACTTGAGCATAATTTCCTAGAGATGCATTTGGTCTTTGGCTATGTTGGGACATGCTGCATTTCTTTTGATCTTGATCTTTATTTGCTTTTTTTTTTGATAGGAAAATGTTAGTTGTTAGTATTGTTAGTAAATTAGTCCTCCTCAGGGTTCGAACCCTGGACCATTCACCCTTCACCCTCCCAATCCCTTATGTCCCATAGCTCATACCACTTAGCTAATCTTCGGATCTTTATTTGCTTGATATAGTTTTGATTTGGATTTTAGATTTTCGGTGTTGCACAAATTCAAATTATTTTGAACCCTATGATCTGGAATCTTTTCGACATAATCTCAATAATAATATGGTGAATGTCATGCTTCCTGCTTAGTCTTTCTCAAGTATTTTGGAGCAAAATGTTGTTGCTGAGTTCTCGTGCATTTGGCTTGAGTGTAACGTAAGAGTTATCAGCCAGAGACCCTTAAATGCACAGTTCTTTGGTATGTTAGGGGTTTTCTTCATCATATGTTTAAAGGGATAGAAGAAATTGAAACCTTTAAATTTAGTTTTTCTCTCTCTGTTCTTTTTCTAGGTTTTAACTTTATAGTTGCTTCAGGAGGACTGTGATTCTCATGCTCTCTCTCTCTCTCCACAAATTTTTCTTTTATTGAAAAGTCATGGCATGCAAGCTTGTTTGTCTATACTTTGATAGTAATGCTACCAATTATCCTGTCTTATGCTTATCCTTTATTTGTCCAAACATGTAAATATGTAATGAAAATACTTTGGCTTTACCTTTCTTATTCTGTGAAAATTAATTACAGGAAACGCTTTGCATTTTTATGTAATTTAGCATCTACTGCTAAACATCAACCTTTTGGACGAGCTGGACTTATGGGCCTTGCTGAATGCATTGCTTCAGCTGCCTCTGGCATAGGAATACTTATCCATGCCAGGACAGAGTCATACAAAGGCACGTCACTTGTGGATTATGTTTCTGGATTTGAAAATGAGGCTGATAAAAAAGAATTACTGGATATCTTTAGATATGTTGTCGGGAGAAGCAAGCAACATTTTAATCCCAGTTACCGACTTCAAGGTTTTTAATTTAGTCTGCTTGTATTGTCTGATTTTTAATATTATTTGATTTTCATCAATTTAGGAGTCATAGAACTATAACTCAACTTACATGATGATTATGTTGACAGTTTGTCGAAAAATTCTGGAGGCTGCTGTTTCCGTGGTGTGTACGTTTGATATTCCTCTTGAAACTCTTATGCTTTTCATTTCAGCATTGCCACGGGAATTCACAGATTATGGTGGTAAGTGAAATATCTAATATCTAGTGTTACCTATCAGTTTGTTAAGGTCCTACCGAGATACGGTTAAATAAGTCCTTTTAAAAGGTAGATCAATCATCACCCCTAAGCTAGCTTTAAGGGTAGAGTTTGACTTTGACCCAAATTCTAAGATGGTGTTAGGAGGACCTATCCTAGATCTTTTTATTGGGCGTCATTCAATGTACCACCTGCAAATGTCTAATCCTGCAAGCTTCACGCTCCAGATGTACAACCTTGTCTTGAGAGGTTTATGTTAAGGTTCCATATGGATTAGAGATATGGCCAAATGAGTCCTGATAAAGGGTAGAGCAATCCGCACGCTTGAGCTAGCTGTTGGGTAGAGTTAAAGCGAGTTCCAAATTCTAGGACAGTCTAACCTTAGTCATGAACTTATTTCTCTACTCTATTTTGAAAGCAGAAGAAAGAAATAATGCTAAACACTAGTTTCCTCTTAATTGCTTGCGAGAGAAAAACAAATGAACCCACAAATTCGTCAATCTTCATAATATTCAGATATACTGATCAAATGAAGCTGGAAGAGAGAAATATCAAATACTAACCATTTCCTATCCCGAGATACCAACTGAATATCTTTAAATAATCTACTTCTAGCGGAAATTGTCTGGTTAAACTTTGAT
The DNA here is from genome assembly GCF_012489685.1 of Lotus japonicus. Taxonomy (NCBI): domain Eukaryota; kingdom Viridiplantae; phylum Streptophyta; class Magnoliopsida; order Fabales; family Fabaceae; genus Lotus; species Lotus japonicus. The sequence continues at coordinate 44,866,719 of NC_080044.1, forward strand.
GTTTATGTCTATGCTTTCAAGGTCCTTTATATTGGTTATCTTCTCTAATAGGGACGCCATATATATAAATATCAGAAATCAAGCATTAACCCAATGAGGTGCATATGGATAATAAAAGATGTTGAATGGATGCACCATCACAATACTGAATCATACCACTGCATATGGGGGTCCATGTTCTCGTCTCTTAGGGCAATGAATGTATTCTCATGATTCAGCTGTCTGGTAATAGAAACTGAACAGTCTCGAGAAAGTGGGAAAAGTATAGGACTCAGATAAAAGGAGAGAAAAACACTCAGATTATCTTTAATTGTGTATTAGCTGATCTGAACGAGTCTGGATAATATACCATTATACATATTTATAGAGTCAAATCTGTTGAGCTGATAAGGTCTGTTACAATACCCAGCAACTGTAATAGATTTCAGTTACTGAATTATGTAAGTGATAAACAAACTTCTAACTGAATTATGTTTCTGTTACTAAAAGCTAATTTCTAATAGCAGAACTAACCGTATAACTGAACTGGCAAGTTAGACTTACAAGTTAGCTAGTAAGCCAAAGCTAACTACGAGTTGCACTCTGTCATCTGGCATTCACACTAACAAGTTCAGATTGTTAGAAATCCTAAAGAACCACACACCATAAAACCTTAGGCTTAAGGCAATGGGTAGGTGTGTTCTTTATTATATATACACTTGTACACTAGCTAATCTAGGCAATGTGGGACTTCTTTGAGTCTCCACTTGGTATTCTCTAATACTCCCCCTTCAAGTGGGACTCCATTTTTCTTCTTCTTCTTGCCTGGGCTTGTACTCGTTCGTCCGAGTCTCAGAGGCCTTACGGCTTGCTTTGTCTGGCCTTACTCCAGCGAGGAACTTCGGTGGTCGTCAGACTTGTGCTCCTTCGTCTGAGTCTCAGAGGCCTTACGGCTTGCGTTGTCTCGGGCTTGAGCTCACCGGAACGTCATTAGGTGTTAGACTTCTGTTCTTGAGTCTCAGAGGCCTTGTACTGTATATACATCTTTCGTTTTTTCTCTGTTTTTAAAACTTTTTTTTCGTTTTTTTAACATTTTTTGACCATTTTTTTTCAGCTTTGTTTTTTTTGGAAGCGGGACTTGGATCAGTCCTGCTCTGATACCTTGTTAGAAATCCTATAGAACCACACACCACAAAACCTTAGGCTTAAGGCAATGGGTTTGTGTGTTCTTTATTATATATACACTTGTACACTAACTAATCTAGGCAATGTGGGACTTCTTTGAGTCTCCACTTGGTATTCTCTAATACAGATGTATTAGGTTTTTCTCTTTATATTTGAATGCCAAAGTTAGACAGGGTTTTATGGAATTAAAGTAATTCAAGCACACTAAGCCACTAGGGAGCTCAGATTAATTATCTGACCAGAATTGAACCAAGTTTCTCTTGTTGGATATCGACTAAATTCCTTCCTGAAATTGTTCCTCGTTCCTGAATCCTGATATTAGTGTCGAAGTTTGGAAGTTTGGACTTGTGTAGGATATTTCTACTAAAAATTTGACTGCAGATTGATGTTTCAGCAATGACTTCTCTCCATTGATCATTCTTCATGTTTGTGAATCTGACCATTTTTTGGTCAATGAACTAGACAATAAAATCTGATGAGATCTGATTTTCAGCTGCTAAATTTTGAGTTTTTGCTATCCTCTTCCCCCCAGGTCAGTTAAGGTTGACTTTGCAAAGTTGGCTTTTGGGTTGTAGCTACACGGATTTCTGTACCACTTGCTGTACTAATGAAATGAAGCTCTGGAAGAGTCTTTATGACTTCCCAGAGAGCTTTGTCAGTGGTCATCTTTCCATTGATATTTCTTTTAACTATGGTGATGATGACTTGAGTGCATGGGAGTTTGAAGCGAATAGATGGGCTAGAGTTCTTTTCCTGGCAGTCAAGGAGGAACATTTGCTGGAACCCATTTTAATGGTTTGCATTTTCCTACTTCCTTTTTTATTGCTATAACTACTTATTAATCCCCTTTGAATATTGTGCAATTAACATAATCTAGGAAAAAGGAAAAATCACCATTGATGGCCTGGGCTCTGTATCTGTTTTCTATTCATTAATACGATAATTTTAGGATTTGGAAAATTGCAATTGGCTCTGGTTCCTGCATTCGTTATCCCTGATTCCCTGTATAAATTCTCTGTTGCGAACACTTACAATGACAATGGGTATCTGTTATTGCAGTTCATTCAAGACATTGGTTCTAATATCTTTAAACAGAACGACGATACAAAATACATAGCAGTCAAATTCTTGATTCTTGCCTCGAGCTTCGTTCTGGAGCTTCGCAGAACAAAGGAAAGAGTGATTGAATGTGGTAATAAAGTCAGAAAAAACTTGGGGAGTGCCTTCCCTGGTGTAGTTGATGACCTGAGTTTTATAGATGACGTTTCTGAGAAGCTTATTGACAAATTTCTTTATTTATTGGTATCATCTCTTATACTTTTTTCTGTTATAGTGTGGCGAGCTGTTTACATCTCTGTGATTCTTAAATGTTATTAAAATGTAGGATGATCTGGTTCAGTTTGCAAACCAGTCTTGTTCTGTTTTCTGGGCTGGTGTTGTTGCAGAGGACACTTCACTACCTGGTGCAGTGAAAGGAAAACTCGGAGGTCCTAGTCAAAGGAGGTTGTCAATTTCTGCCACCACTACTGTATTGCAGGCGGTAGGTACTTTCTGCACTTTTAGTATCATTGGCTGTTTGGCTATTCTACAGAGATAGTAGAAAACCATTTATTGGAAGTGGTACCATTGTTCCTTGAATATTTTTATCTTAAATGGTGAATTGTAGTGATACTCTTATAGTAAAGTTACCTAAGATTCTGTTGAATAAGGAGAAACCGAGAGACAACATTGGACTGAATCCGTGTGTTTCAACTACGCAACAAAGTCTGTTATATATAATAGGTGCAATAAATGTACAATATCATTGTTACCCTATTTACAATGATTACGCTACCTATTTTCAATTAATATAAGATATCCTACTTATTTACAAGATGTCTTACAGATCCATTCATTCATTTTGTCAATCTTTGAAATTTCTTTCTTGCGAGCTTCAACATTTTACTTTATTCACCAATGCAATCTCTTTAATGGAAGTCCTTCAATAGTTTGGGCACTGTAGCAATTTCTATAGATAGTTCTGTTGGGGACAAGGGGAGATTGAAAGCTGGGGACATGCAACAATGAACCAAGAATAAAGCACAAAGAGCAAACTTGGCACCACATATTCACCAAAACCTATCCAAAACCTTTAGGTTTTGGGAATGTGGCTCCGTTCTCTTACATGATCTTTACCTAACACATTATTAACCAGTGTGAGACTTCAAACTGATTTGTGTTCTCTACATTTTCCCCCACAAGTGCGAGTCACGATCACATTAATATGCTTCCTATTAGGCCGCTAACAACTTTTTCGAGTGCAAATAGGTCAGCAGAGTTCTGAGAGTTAAGAGCTCTACCAAAAACGGGGAAGTTCAAAGCCTATATACTAACCATCGCCTCCAAGATCTCATCAGTCAAACGATTGGCTATGATATCACTTGTTGAAGACATGTGGAGCCTGAGAGTAAGGGAACCTGCGACAATGGGCCAACAGCCAAGTAAAAATCACAGAGGGCGAACTTGCACCATTTCTTCACCTCAAACTTAAGTTGGCCTGCTCTCTTATATTATATCTATGAAACCCATTATTAATGTGAGGCTTCGAACTCACACTTAAAGTTGTTGAGGAATCAGCCTAGTAAAAGCTAAGCTGATAAGTGTAGGACCAAGAATGTTTTTTCAATAATTTTAACGAACCCCTTCTTGTGAGGCTTGGAATGCGAACAAAATACAAACCTTGAACTATCTTGTGTTGAACAAAATTTAATTAAGGTAATTGTGTTGTGAGGATCAAATTCATGGTAGTTCAGTCAAGTAGGCTGTTATCCATTTAATCAAAACTTCAAAAGGTCTAAGCTTAGCTAGTAGGAGAAACCTAACGAGTTGGTCTCTATCTGGAATAGAGAGAAAAATTTAGGTCAAGATTCCATGCTGGAGTTCTCCTTTAAACTTGCAGGGATTGTTACTATTGGAATTTTGTTTTTCCTTTATAGAATACGCATCATTGATGCCTGAAAGGATGTAATGATGTCGAATCCATGTACTGCCATATTATTATCAAGACCTATATATATATATATATATGTTTGATCCTATTCTATTTCTTTTTGTTTTCAAATGGCTGATTTTTTATTTTTTGCTCAAAGCATGAATTTTTTTACAAGTTAACTTTGTCATTTGTCACTGTTATGAACCAACTGTCCCAAAGGTTTACATGAGAGACCTTTAGGCTTGAAGTGTGGACAATGCACAAGACCACTTGGCCATAGAGTAATGGGGCCAACAAGGAAATGATCGAACTTCAGACCACTTGATGATTGAGGATTTGATACCATGCCATGAATTAACTTCCCCAAAAACTTAAGCTGTTGGGTGAAAACACATAAGTGGTTTTATATTATAGTTGTTAATAAACCTGTTCTCCTCATTTTCCATATTTACTTAGATTAAGTCTCTCCATTTTCTTGCAACTTGTCTGATTTTCCTTCGTTTCCTTAAGCAGAAGATGTCAGTTAAGGTGATATCATTATTCTTGTCATGGTGTACACAAATTAAAAGAGATGCTCCCCTTAACTCTGCTTTCACTCTTATGTGGCAATTCTTCTGGAGGACTACTAGATCTCCACCTTCTTGCTCAGAGGTACCTGCCATATTAGATGAATTGTCTGCTATATAAATTTGTATTCTGTCACAATTGACGTGTGATGATGGATTTCTTATGTATGTTTAATGCAGACACAAGCAGAAGTTTGTCTTGCGGCATATGAAACGTTGGTCTCTGTTCTTAAAGTTCTAACTTCCACATACTTTCCCCAAAATTTTCATCTCATTGAGGAGAATGAGCATTTGTTTTCAGAGACAGAAGGAAGGCCTCAGTTAGATTACATGTGCACATCTTTTATTCAGAATATCAATGATCTTCTTGGAGCAGGAATTTTGGCAAGATCTCGAAAGGCTGTTTTGTTGGATATAAAGGTGCTAATTTCTCTTTCTTTGTCCAGAGGCACATACCTTCATTGCTGTATTGTCTGATTTTTGGATTGTGATAATCTGCGTTTGTACTTGGCATATTCATTTCCTATTTTTTCCACTAATTTAATTGTTTGTGTCGGTCCTTACCCGTGTCCTGGCATATAATTTCCAATCAATCTGTTCCAATTAATGGTCATAAAGCTTCAAAATTTAACTAATGTTATGCTTACTCTAATCATAGGATGTTAAGTGATAAATTGAAAGATTAACTGATTTATTACTGAATGCAGTGGGTGTGCTTGGAATCTTTGTTGTCAATTCCTTCTTATGCTCTCAAGAATGGGTTTCATTTGGAGGAAAACCACACTTTCTTCTTAGATGGCACTCTGAGATACATTTTTGGTGATCTTGTTGAGAGGTAAGTAACATGATGATCTATATGCAATTATGCATCTGTGTTGTGGGTGCACATGCACGATTTGTGGGATTTGTGCTGTTGCTGTTGTGGTTATCTAGGGGTGAAACTAGGTGAATATTCACAGTTTGTCTCAACACATCATGTTTGATCTGTTCATGTTTTGGTATATCTTCCCTCTTGCCCTGGTTTTGGTCTTATTCGTGAAGCTTACTGTTAGTAATATAGTATAAAACCATCAATGTGTCTCTTGTCCATCGAATTTAAGCTTTTGGGATAGTTGGTTCATGACATGGTATTGGAGCCTCTATGACCTAGTGGTCTAGAGTTCGATCCTTGTTGAAAAAGTTAAAATTGGGCCTATCCATTGTCCACGTAGGGGACGCATTAGAAATATAATATAAAACATTCATGTGTTCTTTACCCAATGACTTGAGCTTTTGGGATAGTTGGTTAATGACACTTTGCTTACTGAAATGTGTTTTGCAGCCTTGAAAATGCTGGAGAAAGTTCTGTTTTACCCATACTAAGATCACTCCGGTTGTTATTTGAGCTAGTTGCCAAAGTGACATCAACTGCAATTGTTTCCTGCTGTCATTTGATAGACTCACAGGTTTACTTCGTAGCTGGCTATTTAGTTTGTGTACCTTATGTTCAAATAAAAGTGTTGCCTTTAATTGAATAAATTTTCAGTGCACATGTTTCCATGAGACAAACTTGGAGTTCTGTCTATGCTGATTACCCCCAAGACTGATAAGCTAGCCTGTTTTTGGTTTTGTTAATTTGCCTGGGATCAATTATATGGCACTAGGTGCTTAGATAATGTGTGTTTGGATACAAGTTGCAGATGACTAAAAGTGCTTTAAACCCAACACAATTACCAAGTTCCTTTTACATTTTCTCTCTAAAGTCTAAATTCGTGTGAATGTGCTTTTACTTCGAAGTAAACGGGTTTCCAGACATAACAGCTATCTATCAAGAGTGAAGGTTTTCTTACAGTTGTCTATACCAGTTGAAGCATGTGTGCTGTCATTTTTATTGGAATAGCATTGTCATTGAGATTGCACTGTGCTCATTGATTGGGATCACAAACTAGAACCTAAAAATCTCCTGATACTGAGGAGTTGATTTACATTATATATATTATATATATTTATGCTAAAAACTACCTGCCTAGAACAGAGATATATTTCACAGGGAAAATCTGCCTTAATAACAGCAAATAAAGCAGCCAATTTCTACAGAAAAAAAGTGGAAATAATGTGTCCTATAGTAGTACTATTTATGCTAACATTCAACACGGTCATGGTGATACTATGCGAGGCGCTTGCATTATATTTGGATATTTGATACAAAGTGGAATGAAATGTGATGAAATGGAGTGGAATAAATGGAATGAAGTTATCATTCCATTTTTTCCAATTATTTTTATAATAGAATGGCAAAAGGACGATTTCATCCAATATCCCTCTACTTGAAGGGGAAGAAAAAGTAGGTATTGGATAGAGTGGAATAGGATGCATGACGTATTCCATTCCATCTTAATTTAATAATTCAAACCATAGTTCCCAGTATTATTTTACTTCATTCCATTAATTTTTATCCCCAAACATTTATTTGGTGGCCAAACATCTTGCAAGATGCCTATTTTCAACATATAAATATGAGATTATCACATGCATTTTATATTCCCTCTCTTTATCTGAGATGCCCAATGTGTGTTCGCTTGTGAATGACATCCCCCCCCCCCTAAGTAAAATATTTTACAATGCTAAGTGAAACAAGGGCATAAGTTTGCATGGGAATTTAAGGTGATGGACAATTTTCATACCAAACATGTGAATCCTTAATACCTATGCATCTTATGCCCTAGCATGATGCCTCTAACTTTAGTCTGCCTGACTTTCAGCGATTGAATGGATTTTTTTTTTCGAAAAGGGAAATATTATTTAAAGATAGAAAACCATGAGAACAACCTTCTCATGTAGGATAAAAGTAGCTGACAAAAAGCCACCAACAGCAAAGAACAGCAAAAGCAACAAAAACACGAAAGGAAAGCAAGAGAACTATCCCTAAAACCAGACCAAGACCTTTGTTAAACTGGAAAAAAAACACATAAGCTGCCATGAAAAGAAAAAAGAAAAGAAACCAGCCACAAACCAGCGATTGAATCGATTTGATCTTGGCTGATATTGATAACCGCTAAGTATGATCCTATAATAATGGTTGGTTATAGCATTTTTGTGATTTAAACAACTTATATATATATATATTCCGCTGCATTGCTTCTAGCTTCGTTTTATTTGTTTTTTCTTTTTATAGCATGCATGACATTGCATAATTCTATTTTGCAGTGGTTTATAATTAGAAAGATGAAATTTTCTTGTATTTTATTGCGTACATAATCGTTTCTCACCCACTAGCAGTGTTCACCGATCTAATGATATCCAATCTTTGATTAGATGATGTGGAATTTGGTCCATTCATCTTGGATATTGCATGTAAATTGCAACAAGAGAAGGGTTGCTTCTATTGCTGCTTTGTTGTCATCTGTTTTGCATCCTTTTCTATTTAATGATGAGAGAATGCATCAAACTGACAATGCACCTGGACCCCTGAAATGGGTATGTTTTCTCTCTAGTAAATTTTCTGGTCCTTTGTGTTTTCTCTGCTAATTCTTGCAAATAGTGACTATTTTCTTTTCTTGTCTGGCATTCAGTTTATTGAAAATCTTCTTGAGGAAGGCACAAAAAGTCCTCGTACAATTCGTCTTGCAGCATTGCACATAACAGGGTTATTGCTCTTAAATCCTAGGATTATAAGATTCTATCTGAAGGAGCTTAAACTGCTCTCTCTCTATGGTTCAGGTACCAAACATGTTTCTTTTCTGTATCAATATGTGATTTACTTGGCTGTCTGTTGTTTTACTATATACTTATCATATGAATTTGAAATTATCTCTCAGTTGCGTTTGATGAGGATTTTGAAGCTGAACTAGGTGACAACAATGATGCAAGACTGGAAGTCTCGTTGTTGGCCAGGAGCCCTGATCCTGAACTGACTGAAGTGAGTAACTCCACATTTAAACAATTTGGCTAATTTAATATTCTGTTTTTCTACCCAAATTTATTGAAGATGATGTATTTTATCTCAACAACATGCTATGCTAATTGTCATTGTTGAAAAGTCCCACATTAACTAGAGATATGGCCAAAATAGTCCTTATAAAGGGTAGGGCAACACTCACCCCTAAGCGCTTTTGGGGTAGAGTTGGGCCTAACCCGAATTTTAATATGGTATCAAAGCCTAATAGCCTATCCTAGATCCGTTTATTGCAAGCCACCCGAATTCTATGATGGTATCAGGGTCTATCCTAGATCCGTTTATTGGAGACCACCGATTCATGGGCCACCCGCAAATGGTCATTCCTGTAAATTCCAAGCTCTAGATGATGTTCAGCCCTGTACATGAGGGAGTGTGTTGAGAAGTCCCACATTGACTGGAGATATGGCCAAAATAGCCCTTATAAAGGGTAGAGCAACCCTGACCCCTATGCTAGCTTTTGGCCTAGAGTTAGGCCTAGCCCGAATTCTATGAGTCTTGCAAAATAATAATTTACTTTAGAAATGTTTTTAGAAGCTTTTGATTTTGTAATAATTGGTTTCTTCTCTTGTCAGGCATTTATTAACACAGAGCTGTATGCACGTGTATCAGTTGCTGTTATGTTTTGCAAGTTGGCAGACTTGGCTTGTATGGTGGGATCACCAGATGAAAATGCACATTGCAAGGCGGCACTAGAATCTGGCAAATCATTTCTGCTTGAGCTTCTGGACTCTGCGGTAGGTGATTACTATCTATTGACGATCAGGAATCAATTCCATGCTAAATTATATCGTAATTTTTGCTACTTGATTATTTTACAGACAGAAATATGCACTGTATGCTATGTATTTCGGCTACTGTAAGATTCTGTCATGCTAGTTTTATATAAGCCAGATTTGCTCTGATAGTTCTGTTGCTATAAAGGCTTCAAATTTTGGAAGAATTTTGAGGTGTTATGAATAGGTTTTAGGATGATTTCAGAATTCAGACTGTTCTCTGGTTTAAGGTAATATTGAAGTATGAAAAGAACAATGAACATTAGCCCCCACTGTTAATTCATGCATGGAACAACTGCCAATAAAAATGAATGCTTTTAAGAATATGATGTGTTGTTAGTCAATAGGGGAGACATAACTGTTGTAATATAGTTGCTATTAACAGATGGTTCTAACATCAGAATACCCATTGATTACTGATTTAAATTCAGAGAGCATTTGGGCTAGGAGGATGAATGTCTGCATCTTAACCTATTTTCTTTTAGGCAATGCCATTTTGATTCTGTCCATACCTTTTTTGGCTCAGGGTGTTCATCTAAGAAAAAGTTCAGGTTGGTATTTTGGAATGCATATATTGACTATAATACCTGTCTGTTGATGTAGGTAAATGATAAAGATCTTGCAAAGGAGTTATACAAAAAATATAGTGCTGTAAGTACTCCTTGTTCTTTTCATTCTTTTAGCTTGAGGAAATGGGAATTATTAGAGGAGCCTGTTTGGAAATATTAGAGTAACAAGTGTGACTACAAGAAGTCCCACATTGTATAGAGAAGCCAGTATACAATAGTATATAAGTTAAAGGACTCACTCACAAATTGGCTTAAGTGCCTTAAGGTTTTGTGGTGATGGGGATGTAACCTAAATTCTAATAGGAAATGAAAGCTGTCATAAGGTGCCATGTCTTGTAAGCAAATTTTATTTTTTTCTTATTTTCCCCTAATTCAAAATGGAAAAGTAATAAAAAGCATAAAAATATTGCATTAGAGGAGTTCTGACTTCGAAGTTCATGACTTCTTCACCAAGGTGACAAGGAATCCTGATGCCTACAAGTAGAGGGAATGGATCCTCTCATGTGAAATTTTCTCATGACTAGCTCATATCAAGAAAGGGGCTGAAAAGCTTTACACATGGTCCTGTAAATTTTGAGAGGGCCCCATTTGTTTAGTGTTTTGTATGTATCTCGTGTGAATAATTCGCATGAGGATATATTCAGGTTACCCATGATGTCCCCACAATTGTTGATCTTTAAGCTAATAAAATTTGGCACAAGTAGGAAACTTAGTGAGAGTAGTAAATGTACATAAAGGTGGCTACAATTGGGATGACAATTAGTAGGACTGGGATAAGATACTCTACTTCTCACCTCCATATCTGCAATTTAAAATATTAATCGTACCTAGACCAATACTTTGAACATTACTACCCTATTTTTTCTAATTAAAAAAGTAAAATTACAACAAAAGTTAGGGTGGGCCTGTGCATTGGTCTTAATTGAAGCCTAAAGGACTCTCTGCGTGAGAGGGTGTGTTAGATATAAACTCACTCATGTACTTTAGTCTAATAGGTTAAGCTTTTGGAATAGTTGGTTTATTACAATAATATTATTGTTAAAACGATACTAAATGAAAACATTCCTGTGACTATTTATACTTGGCGTTATTATTATCATACTACTAAACCAAGTAATGGCTCTGATAAGCGTAAGTGTTAATCATGTCACTTATCGTAATGAAGAAAATATTTGAAAATCAGCACCTTACAGCGGCGGCTGAACCCAAATACGGTTTTTAAACAAGAAAGCTCTGGTGCCAACTTGAAACTTAAGTATTTGAATAATTTGACGTGTCTTCCATATGACTTATAAGCATGATATATAGACAAGGTCTCTGTCTACAGTTAGTTTCCTAGTCTAGCACAACAATAAAACTAGAATGTTATCGACAGTGTAACAAAGCTGATCCTACCTAGAAGATTATCTAATCTAATCTTATGATGACAGAACATGAGATTACTTATCATAACTAATATTATCTCATCATTACAAAACATATCTCATATCTCAACTCTACCTAATCAACACAATGTGATGTACACTATTACACATATCCCAACTATAATGCCAGTTACCCTGGCTTTTAGTTCTCTTTCGAAGAGAATATCTCCAAGATTTGCTTCTTTCAATGGTCTAAATATGATCTGATACCAGAAAATTAATAGACGCACTTTTTGCTACTGTCAATCTTTGCTATAACTTGTTTTATTGATGTTGCAGATTCATAGACGCAAAATACGTGCTTGGCAAATAATATGTGTCTTGTCACCATTTGTTGAAGAAGATATAGTTGGGAAAGTTGTAGATTACATGTACATATCACTTAACGTAAGTATTTTTTTTTCACATCATATAATGATATAACTCTAATGTTTATGTCGTGCATTTGTTTGTATGGATATATATATTTGTTTTTTTAAATATATATATATATATATATATGATTGTATGGATGTATATATTTGTTAAGTATATGCATGTTCTTCTCCATTTAAATTTCATATATACTTTATTAGATGGAATTTTTAGCTAAGTTTTTCATATCTTTGTGTTGAACTTTAAGTAATTGCCATGTTTTCATAGTACTGTGATTGATTAAGTTTGCTGTTTATTTTGATAAATGGAAATCACCTCTGGTGAAAAATGGGAAAATTGCTTTAACATATTAATTGCATTTTTGATATGGCACAGCCATTTTTTATTTTACCATTTTTAATATGGTTACATCTTTTGTATTCTTGCAGAGAAATAACTTACCTGCTGTTCGTCAATATTTAGAAACATTTGCAATCAACACCTATTTGAAGTTTCCATCACTTGTAAGACTTTCTTCTTCCCCCTTCATGTTTATTTATTTATTTGCAACTAGCCAACTATATTTTTTTCCTCTTTGTTTTGATTAGGGAAGAAAAATATAAGAGCGCAAGAGGAGAGGATATAATACCCTCCTAGAAGAAACTGAAAAAAAAAACCCTAAACAAACAAGAAAGAAAGTTATCTATGCAAATATCACTTATCTCTCTTCATGTCCAGTAGAGAAAGTTTTCTAAAAGTAGGGGTAACGAACCATAACGAGGCATAGGGCTTCTTCTTTCTTTAACAGGGGCAATAGTAAAAAATTGTCCTTTTAAGATCCAGATAACATAATAATAGCAGGTTTTCTGTTTTTGCTTTTGTTTTCTAGTTGAAGGGCAAGTTAATTGATTCACTTTTAAAATCAGATTCTGTGCTTCTGCATTTACGTAAGTACACTATGTAATTTGGCCAAAAACCTAAAAATTGAAGTGTTTGTTAAAACTAAAGGGCAACTTTTTGCTTGTTTTATAGCATGGCCAAAAAGTTATATGCTTGGTTGGTTTAGTTGAGATTTAGTTTATTGGGTCTCATTATATTATTTAAATGAAATCAGGTTTGGCACTTGTTTCTTGTTCATTTTATTCGCGCATAAAAAAAACTACGCCTTCAGTTTCCTTCTGTGTTCACATTAACTTCACATCAAGTTGTATGAGAATATTGACAGGCTAAATTTCTTGTAAATCGGTTACATGTACAATTTAGTGCCCAGCCTATATGCAAAGTTTGTAATTTGTCACCTGTCTATGTTGAAATCATCTCTATTCCATTTCTCATAATGTCAAATTCACAGGTCAAAGAACAATTGGTCCCTATATTGCGGGATTATAACATGAGACAGCAGGTAAATATTGTTTTCTATGCCATGAAAATTTTGGTTTACTGTTTTATTTGTTGTTAATTGATACACATCAGACTGTATTTAAATTTAGCTTGTAAAACAGACAATAATGTCACAATTGAAGCATAAACTTCATAACATCTCTTACGTGTTTCCTTTCCTATTAAATTTCAGTAGCATAATTGTGATTACGTTGGGCATTGTCAAGAAAATTACCATGTAAACCTGATCCTTGTTGAAATTATAGGGGATAATGTGGACTAGAGAGTAGGGGCACAATTATATGTTGAAACTAAAGGTTTTTGTTGGAGTACAAGTGTGAATAAAGAAGCCCCACATTGGATGGAAAAACAAGGGTTGATCGGTATATAAGTGAAATGACCCACTCGCTGCCCATGACCTTAAGGTTTTGTGGTGAATGTGGATGATGTCCAAATCACTCGTGCTCTTTGCCCAATATGGAGGTGATCTCCTTGGCCCATCACTTTATTCGCCCAACAGCTAACCTAAATTTTAATAGTTTTAAGTTTTCAAAACTTGGCCTCGCAAACTTGGATGACCTAGGTATTCATGAAGATGATGTCGTGATCGAACTGTGGCACAAATTGTAGGAGTTGATTAGAGGTAGTAAATTATTCATTTTTTATGCCAATTGTCCTGCATTCTGGCTCATCCTGTATTCCTGTAAAACAAGGGAATCTGCATTGGAACTTATAAAGTATTAAGAGATGGCTAAGGGAAATTAAGTTGAATAACATCCAATTATAAACTGAACAAATTTCAAAGACATGAAGGAGAAGGTTAGAGGCAGCATCCTCAACAGAAGTTTGTGGGTTATTGAGTGAGAGAGTATTGAACATCCTCAATATTATAAGTTGAAATATTTGGTCATGTTATTGATACAAAAAAACTGTACAGGGACTCTTTTTATAGAGGGAATTACATAATGTGATTGATTAAAGTCAAAGATGGAAATCCTTGACTAAAGAAAGAATTAAGAAGAATAAATGAAAATAAGAAACTACCTAAAATAAACTAAGCACAAACAGGAAACAACATAGTTATATACAGACAAAACCATAACTGCCAATTAAGAGCATTCAATGCTCTATTTCAGTCTGTTGACATTATATATAAGAAACAATAAATATATTGACATTTACATGAACAATAACAAAGAATCAAACTATCTCCTATGAATAATCTGACTCCCATATTTCCCAATGCTGAAATTATATATTAGAGTGGACTTGCAGTTACATGTTCTTTATCACTTTGGCATAAAATAGACTTCTTTGGTTTATGATCTTCTCTTAGGTTAATATGTTTGATGACTTGACAAATTGTACTATTACATTTTTAAACATAAAATAGGATTTAAAAATTACAGGTTATATTATACGCTTTTAGAAGTTAGAACGAACATTCTGCTGTATGCTTCTTGCTTAAAAGATCTAATTTCTTAGGCTTAAAATGCAGGCTCTATCTTCATACGTATTCATTGCAGCTAACGTCATTCTCCATTCATCTAAAGATGTTCAACCGAGGCATTTGGATGAATTGTTTCCTCCTTTAGTTCCATTGTTAACATCACATCATCACAGCTTACGTGGTTTTACACAGGTTATCATTTACGTTGTTGATATTTCTCTCTACTTTTTCAGTCTCACGTATGGGCCATGATATGCTTGACTGTTTTTGCAGTTACTAGTTTATCAAATTCTACATAAACTGTTTCCATTGTTGAATGATGGATCTTCAGAGATACTACCTTTGGAGAAGAGGTGCCTTGTTGATTTGAAATTATACCTTGCAAGGAATTCTGATTGTGCACGGTATTGCTTTTATTTTTGTTCTTGTTATATATATATTTTATCATAAATAGTTGTCTTCTGTAGTGGATGCATGTAGAATTCCAAATTTATGGCATCTGTAAAGTAGCAATAGTGCTTATCATTGTTTGGTATGCTCTTCTATTATATTGTATTTTTGTAAGCTTAGTTGTCCACTTTGTTAGAGAATCAAAAGTAGAATATGAATCGGAATCAAAAGCTTAATTATCATAATTTATGATATAAATATCCGTCTCCCCTGTTACTATATTTATACTGAAAGGAAAAGACCAAAACACGAAAGACAGGCCCAGCCGAATAGTACAAATAACCTAATGTGCTCACATAAACCTTGTAGCTCTTCTCCAACTACCCCCCTCCAACCCTCGAATTACGCCCGTGTTGCAGATATAATTTATGTAATTCTTGTTGAATGCTTTTGTGAAGATGTCGGTAAGTTGTTATCTAGTTGCATGTATCCCGTGACAAGAAACCTCTGTTAATTTTTTCACATATGGTAGAACAATTAGCCTGATCATCCATTGTTCTTTCATGAAATAAAGAATCACAAGCAATTTGAATGGCTTCTTGATTGTCAACCACAATTTCATAAGCTTCACTATCTTGTTTTCTTCTTATTTGCGCATCATGTTATGAGGATGTACATAGCGAGTAGCGACACAAATAAGAAGGTTTGATGTTGCTCAAAATCTGGTCCCCGTACCTAAATACAACATAAACAACTTTATTATGAGAATATCTTCAGTATATCTTAAAATTTCTATAAAAGATCTTTAGAATATTATTGAATCCAAGGTTGTCAGAGACACGCGAGTCTAAGTAGACTCGTTTTGGGTTTGTCTACAAAAAATGGAAAAATACTTAAAAAACATGTCATGAAAGATAACCTACTAGGACCATCAAAGAGGCAATAACCAAATAATTCAACATCCAACTTCATAATAAAGCGAAGTTCAACAAAGTACATAAATAAGCAAAGTACCAAACCATAAGTTATTAGATACTAGAGAAATTAAGAGAGCTCAATTAAAAACAAGAGTGGATAATTCATAATCAATAAGAAGGAGACTTGAGTAATCAAGGAGGATGAAGCCAGGAAGAGAAGAACAAATAAAGCAGGAAGAAGAACAACTAGAAGAAGCAAGAAGAATATTGGAAGTTGATACTTACTTCAAGAGGCAAGTAGGACAAAGCAGTGGTGGCGAAGCAGGTCCAGGCGGCGACGACATTCCAGGAGGTGGCCCAGCTCCATCTCTCAGGTCACGAATCAGGAAGGAATGAGGAGATATCGTGAAAACTAGGTTTGGTAACCCAAAACTCCTACAGTGCCTCGTTTAAATTTGGGATTCATGTTAGATTAAAATTTCGCCCGACTCGCAAACTCGGAGGTAGACTCGCGATTCTACCGATTCCATCTGAGTTTGCTCAAGCCACATAGAAAACGAGTTTACCAGCGAGTCAACTCAATTTTGCTAGGCAGACTCGCAAACTCGTTGAGTCTACCAGAGTCTACAAGTTGACTCGCAAGTTTGACAACCATGATTGAATCTATCGGTCCTCTAATTGGTGATGGTGATACTATCAAAAAAGTTTCTCCTAACTTCAATATGTTTCCTAATTGATTCCTTACTTAATTAGCCTTATGAGTCTTATTGTTTAATTGAGGTTGGGCTTGTAATAATAGTACTATACTAGTACTTGACTTAATTATTAGTACAAATAGGTGTTAGTGCTTTGAATTTTATGTCATGAAATATAATAATAGAGATAAGAGGAACCAGGAAGAGAGAGTTAGAGAGAGAATCTGATAGGAATGCAGGGTTAGTTAGGAATTGTTAGTTGTTAGATAGTTAGACAGTTATAGAAAGTTAGTTAGACAGTTATAAGGCATGTTGCCTATAAATACGAAGTGAGTGAACATTAGGGATATCTTGTTATTCATTTGGGAATTGGGTTCTAGAGAGAGAAGTGGTTCTCTCTTAGGTTAGGGAAGGTGTTTGGTATCCTTCCTTGTATCTTAGTTAGACAGTTATAGAAAGTTAGTTAGACAGTTATAAGGCATGTTGCCTATAAATAAGAAGTGAGTGAACATTAGGGATATCTTGTTATTCATTTGGGAATTGGGTTCTAGAGAGAGAAGTGGTTCTCTCTTAGGTTAGGGAAGGTGTTTGGTATCCTTCCTTGTATCTTTCCCCTAATTCTCAATTGGGAATTAGGGTTCTTCATCAATAACACATTCATATTTTCTGGGTTCTATCAGAATCTGTAACTGTATTTCTGTTATTGTTATTCTAATTCTGTTAAGTACCAGATTCTCATATATATAGAGCTTAGGAAGAAGCTTCTCTAGTAAGCTAGACCTGCAGCTATATAAGCTGTGCTATATTATTACAAGAGACTTAACTAGACTTTCCTGAGTGTAAACAACACTTTATCTCTAATATCATAATCTTTTTCATTAGTATTCGCAGTCTCCTTTCCTACTCAAGTAAAAATATTTATTCAATTTCTTGTTATTGGAAGAAAGTTCAGCTGAGAAAAGCTGTCATAACGAATTTTTTAGGAATTATACTCATTAATTTAATATTGTCTATTTATCAGCTTACGCGCGTCAATGGAAGGATATCTTGATGCTTACAACCCAAATAGCTCTGTCACACCTGCTGGAATTTTCGTCAATCGAGTCGAGGTGCGGGCCTGTGTGTTAGTTTATAATTGGATAATCATGCTTATGCTACTGTTTCTGGAAAAGAAATCTAAATCGCAAAATGAGGCAGTTTATATTTTTATTTTGATCAGTTGGACACATGCTATAGTTGGGATGGTAAACGAAATCCCTTGCCACACGCTTATCTTTTATCTGTCTGCGTACAGAAACTGTCACTGAACTGCAATTGCTTCGCTGTTTTAACATCTTCACTTTCTTAGCTAAACTGAGGTTGCACCATTGTATCATTACTTTTATTTGCATATAATATTTACCTGATTTCTATTAAGTTTCCTAATGCTAGCCTAGAATTACTCATCCCCTGAGACATATATGTACAAACTGGACAAAATTGACATGCCAAAATTTCGAATCTAACATGTAATGAGTTTATAATATATTTCGGCTTTTATAGATGATAAATCTGTTTATTCTCTCTTTTTGTTTTTTGTGTAAAGGAGGATAATTTTGAATGTGTTCCAACATCTCTCATGGAGCAAGTTCTCAAATTTTTAAATGTGAGTACTTGGTCATGCTTCCCTTTTTAAAATAGAAATGCTATATTTTCTGTTTCATCTTATGAGATTTTCTCTTCCATCATTACAGGATGTTAGAGAAGATCTACGGTGTTCAATGGCAAAGGATGTGGTGACTCTCAGAAATGAGACTTTAAAGTCCTATGGGGATACAAATTGCATGAAAAATGTATCTGGTGACACTGAAGGAATTGTGCTCAAAGATATGTCTTCAGATTTCCAGAAAAAGGTTACTTTAGCCAAACATAACAAGGGGGACAATGAGGCAGGTTTCCTTTATAGCAATGATGAAACTTACAGAAAAATGGCTGGTATGTTCTAAATTTGTTCAGCAACTAATAAAGGGAACGGACAATCTGGCACTTTTAGTTTGTTTTGTTTTCTTATTATGATCATGTTTTGTTGTACCTGATATCTGGGGTCCATATTCTATATGTGCTTCATAGTTTTGCATATACTATATTTTAATTTGAACATCAACATGACAGAGATAGAAAGGGATGATCTCCTGCTGGATCAATTATTGCAGTCAAAAAGATCATCTCTAGATCAACAAAAGGCAAGTCGACAGAATTGTATCCTTGTAGCATCACTGCTTGACCGCATACCCAATCTTGCTGGTTTGGCACGTTCATGTGAGGTAAGTTTCTCATTCTGCTCCCCTTCTCAATCTCTATACATATTGTTGTCTTCTTTTCTTCACTCCAATTGTTGTTTAAAGCAGGTATTTGGAGCATCAGGGCTGGCCATTGCTGATAAAAATATCATAAGTGACAAACAGTTCCAACTAATCAGGTTTGGATGATAATAGAAATTTTCTTTTTACCCTTAATAAACAATCTTGGGTTCTGCTTGTCTAAAGGGAAGCACGGTTGCTCAAATATTTAGAGAACAGGGATGTCTGAATATGGATTAGAAACTTCTTATATATAGGAACTAATGAGCATACTTTATATTTCTCATGTTTTATACTGCTATAAAGGACATATTGACATATAATGAATTGAAATTATTTGGCAAAGGAAGCCACTTTTAACTCTGATGGAGCAACGGTCAACCACAAACTCATCTGTTAACTCAGTTAGACTTCTGGCCTTTCCATGTCCCCATTATCATTCACTCATTTAACATATTGACATATATAATGAATTGAAATTATTTGGCAAAGGAAGTCACTCTTAACTCTGAGGGAGCAACGGTCAACCACAAACTCATCTGTTAACTCAGTTAGACTTCTTTCCTTTTCATGTGCCCATTATCATTCACTCATTTAACATGTTTTCAATTCTTTCTTCATCAATAAAAACTTCCTATATGGCTGAAGAATCCAAGTGACAAGATTCTGGTCCGGTGGCTGTTCCATAGTAAAGAAGTTTCTTGATTGGAAAAGACGGAGTTGTAGATATGAGGCTTGCCAATAAAGGATTATAATTATAAATACATGTTATTCAAAGATGTGTCAGGAATCTGAGTTCTATGCACAAGATTCTGCCTTTTATTAAAATTTCTCAAAGACATAAGTATAACTCATCTTTAAGATAGCATGCAATAGTTATCCATACTCTGTGCCTTTTTGTTGGATATGACTATTCGTAACCTGAGTACACCTTTTTTACTACAGAATTAGTATCTCACTGTCTAGAGTCACGCAATTAGGTGCAATGCTTATGCTCCTCTTTCCCTATTAATTGTAGATAAACTAATTTCATCTTTGTTGAAACTTCCTGTGTAATAACTTTTCTATAAAAGAAAAATATGTAGTAGAGTTTGAATAAATATTATTAATAAAATGTAGAGCCCTTCAAGGTAGCAACATTTTTCATGATGTATTTTTTTTTTTTTTGGTTACAAGAGGAAGAATTCATGATGTATGTTTTAGAAAGTTTTTTAATTCATTGCACTATAATTTGGTCAATCTTTCTCAAAATTATTGTTTACAGTGTGACAGCTGAAAAGTGGGTTCCTATAATAGAACTCCCGGTAGATAGCATAAAGGCGTACTTACAGAAAAAGAAGAGAGAAGGATATTCCATCTTGGGTTTGGAACAAACTGCAAACAGTGTAGCCCTTGATCAGTATGTCTTTCCACAAAAAATGGTAAGTTCTCAATAGAATTCCGACCTTCCAGTTTTGAATATTGTGGTAACATTGGGGTCATCAAATCATTAGTAAATCAGCAATAGTCAAATATCCTCCTACCCTCTTGTTTTGACTTTTACAGTGGGTTTACTCCCTCTTGAATTTTCTTCCCTAAAATTTTTCTGACTTCTTTATATAGAATAGTGCATTTTCATTAACTGTTAAGAGATTCTAAATAGAAAATATTTACCAGAATTGAGAACGATGAAATTTAACTGCTAAATTACCGGTGAATTAGTCACCAGATCACGGTTAAACCAATTGTCTGAATTCGCTTATTTGTATCTTATGGTTCCATTGAATGGCCTTCTGAAATGATGCTTGGCAGAAACATATTTAACCTGTTAGCTGCTTTTTGTCATCAGTCATTGATATGCTTATGTTAGCTCCAATTTTATGCCACAGATTTCTGAGTTCTGACATTTCTTATTCTAAAAATGTTATTTGATTGTTTACTCAGGTCCTTGTTCTCGGCCGAGAGAAAGAAGGTATACCTGTGGATATAATTCATATTTTGGATGCTTGCATTGAAATTCCTCAACTTGGGGTTGTTAGATCTCTCAATGTTCATGTCAGTGGCGCTATTGCTCTCTGGGAGTACACTAGACAACAGAGATCTCGTTAGCTTGTGAGTAGCTGTTAATATAGGTTTCCAGCTCGTGAGTAAACCTGGCTCACAGGTGGGCTGTGTTGTAAAAGAAAATTAATTCCCAATTATTTGGGTTATAAGTGGGTTGGCTCACTTAACCGGCGGCGGTTAGTTGAGTTGGGTTGGGTTGAGTTTTTTTATTTATTTAACTTATTTTATTTTATTCATTCAATTTTTGAATTTAATTTAGGTGAATAAACCTGTTTAACCTACCAGCGGACTTCGATCAAGCTGGGTTGGCTATTTCTTGGCTAAAATTTAGAGCGGGTCTGATTTATTATACTTTTGTTAAATTTTAGACTTTTCGACTTTCAATTTATATTATATCCTCAATCCATTATTAACCTTTGAAATATTTGAATAAAAATGAATATTTTAGGATTCTCAGTACATAAAGATATAACAATCGACAGATGCTGAAATTGCTAAATTTAAAAAATAGAGATTTAATTAGTTCGAAAAAACTAGGAGAAATTTTGGTACATTTTTTTAGAGTATAAAACAACAGTTAAATCTAAACTTTATTCAATTTATCTCTAGACAAGCATTTAAATAAAAAAATTCTTGTAGAAATGAAGAATATATCTATAGTAGCATATCAACTAAGTGAGTTGATATAGTGGTTCAGTGCTTCATCCTTTAAGCAAGTGGTTGGGGGTTCGAATCCCAACTCTTACGAATAGAAAAAACTCCTTGGTCAGCCCCATACCGCTTAGTGCGCTGACCGTGGGGCGAGAGATTAGTCTTACGGCTGTCGGTTGTGGGGATACCTTGGTCAAGACAAAAAAAAGAAAGAGAGCTGCAAGTTGGCTTGCCTTGCCCGTGAAGCCACCTGTGAAAGCTCTCCTCGGCGTGTTTGGAGGATTCCCTTCTAGGATTATTGCATTATTTTGCCATTTCTTTGCTGTTTATTCTTTCCTTTGTAACCAAAAAAATAAAAATCTTGCTAGTCGGTTGTTAAGAATTAATTTGACCGTCTTATTTGTGTGCCTTCTTCACTTTAATCAAATTAAGAACTAAAACACTATTATTTAAAAAATTAGAAATAGTGTATGTATTTTTTAATTAGAAATAAGTATAGAGAACCTTTGTGCACCGCTGAAATTTCATAGCTATCACAATCCAGAAATGGTACTGCTCCTTAAGCAGTATGAAGGGACTTGTAAATAAATTAGACATGAACTAAAATGACAGCGAGATATTACACCTTGTCAAAGGTGAATAGCCACCAAAAATTGAACATTCAACCTTAAGCACGCTTGCGTGTCGTAGAGAACACATTCGGAATGAAACTTTTTCCTCTCCTCACCTGAACATAAAATACATGCAAGAGAGGGGCATGCTAAGACTTATGAGTTATAACAGGAGATCATTGTGAAAATTAGCATTAAAATACCTGTAATTTTTTCATTAGATTTCCTGAAAATCCTCCATGCATCTTTTTCTTCTTTTGCCCCTTTTTCGGGGCACTTAACATTTGTCTTAAGCAGCTTGGAATTAGTAGTTTCCAATCGCCAAAGCAAGCAGGCCTTTCAGCATACTTTGGTTGCTTCTTCTTGAAAGGGGCCATCTGCCAAAGCATAGCATGAAAATTAAAAACACTGCATTACATAAACACTGATCTTGTGGTGCAATATAATATATATTGAGGCACTGGTTAGGTAACTGGTAGAAAACCCCAAGCCTATTACATTAAAAAAATGTTATTATAATCAATGTAAGTATTTGAATATCAGGTGAGCGTAATACTAATAAACTTTCGTCACAATTTATAAGAAAAGTTCCTTCAAGTTTTATTTCGAATTGAATGTTAATATATGGTGCAAACAAGTATCCACATATAAGCTATACAGCTCTTCATAAATTATAGAAGATCATAAACAACAAATTATCTACAATACCAATGGTACCAATGTTGGAGGTTGGAGATTCTTGGTTGTAGACCCCTTAGAGGGTAAGGGTGTGGATGATGCTCCTCTTGCAGATTCGCGCAAGAGACGCGAGTACTTAAGCAACCCTGATCTTCTATCATATGATCCCTTACTACCAGAGCCATGAATCTCCTCTTTTCTCACTGTGTGATGGATATGATAATGGTGATGATGATGATGTTGATGTTGAATTGGTGGCGGTTTCTTCTTCCTAGGCTTCTCAACATACACCCTCAATAGCACTGCCCTATCTCTGCGGTAAACTACCTACAAATGATAACATGGGGAAACCCATATGTCAAGCATAGCTAGGAAGAAGGCACTAATAGAACACATAGAAGTAATTTAATTACCTGTTTGGTTGGCATTTTGGGATAAGGAAGGAAACATATAAATGCTTTTCAAGAATTCATGTTTGCCCAGGAAGATGTTACCATCATCAGTGTCAAAGTTAGCCTAAGCGAGAGAACCATATATTTATAATTCATTGGGTGGAATAACCAAACTATGTGTTAAAGAAATATTATAAGGTGATTATCGAATTATCGTTACCACCAATGTTAGGACTCAATTGTGGGGTGGGTGACAAGACCATCAGCTCAAATGGGTGGAACGCCGGTTTGTTTCTTTCGGAATTTTTTTTTAAGGTTCTTTTGGAAAATATTTCTCAGGAATTTAATTATTATTTTTTTACAAAAAATGGGAGAACGGAGAAAAAGCACCTCCAGACTATTGGGCAGGACGCCAATGGCATGCTGGGGAGGCCAGTAGAGGCCCACTCCTAAAAGGAGCGCGGGGAATCTCCCGAGGAGGGTTGCCCACCAACTGGGATTTTACTGACCCTAGGGGATTCAAGCCCTCGACCTTTGGGAGGTGAGAGCTAAACCTGAAACCTAAAGACAGTTGTGCCAATCTATGTTGACAATTTAATTACTTTTTAAAATTAAGTTTTTAAAAGCTAATTTTGGTGGTGCATGTGAAAAAATTGTGTTACGCTCTCAAAAAAAGACCTCACTTTGTTCGAATTAGATTCTCTCAATTGTAAAGAAAAAAAATTGATATTGTCAAATTTTCCCTTCTTTTTTTTGATACATCGGAAGATTACAAAAGCAATAAAACAACTACACTCCTAAAGCATCCTTAAGAAGAAAGACTTGCAAATCATAACTTGGAGTATCAACAACAGCAAGTTCCTGAACACGACTATGTAAGCCTTATTTTGCAAGTCAATCAGCCACTACATTAGCCTCCCGCGGAACCCAGCTCACCAAGACCTGCCATTGCCTCTCGATCAACTCCTTAATTTCGTACAACACCATGGAATGGTCATGACACATCACTCGGGTTGTATCTGTAAGAGCTTGTGTAAGCTCCTGGCAGTCAGTTTCACAGAGCAGTTTCCTCACACCCTTGTTCCAAGCAAAAGCTAAGCCATTCCTGAGTGCTATAGCATCTGCAATAAAAGAGTTCCCTCCGGTGTCATGAGTCATGAAACCGTGCACCCAATTTCCCTTGGTATCCCTGAGCACTCCACCAGCTCCCATTCGATTTCCATCCTCTGTATAGCTTCCATCCACATTTAATTTGAGAAAATCCTGGGTCGGTGGTTGCCATCCACTATGTAAACGTTCCCTGACTTCGTCAGATCCATTAGAGAGGAGAAAGTGATTGAAATCATCATGATCGTGACATAACTTCCGCCAGGCCACCTCCACTGTCCATGGCTGAATATCTAGACACATGTTACAGCGCCACCTCCAAATGTTTCACAACCCTGCAAGGAATTTGACAGGATGGTAGCCACGGGACTGACGAATTATCCATTCAGTCGCATTCTGGGTCCAAAAACCTCGCCAGCGGAGAGCCCCCAACCTTCTCCAAAGCACTCGCGAGTGAGGGCAGCCCCTCAAGGTGTGAAGCATGTCTTCCAACGGCAAAGAGCACCTGGAACACGCCGCAGAAATTGCCATGTGACACCTAAATCGATTAGCATTTGTAGGCAGGGCTGCATGGAGTCATTGCCAAATCAAACATGCGCACCTTTTCCGGAACTGGAAGCTTCCAAAGCCATCTCCAATGAACCTCTTCATCCTCGTTTCTGTGATGATCATACAACCATGCCTATCCATCATTCACCGAGTAAGCACCCGACCTACTCCCATCCCAATACCAGGTGTCTATTGAGTTGGGCTCTAAATGAGGATTGACATTTCCAAAGTAAATTTTCACCTCCATGGGCAGAATTGTTAATAAACGATGAAAGCACCACTCATCATTGTTCACCAAGTCTCTCAGTATGAGATTTGCATCTGAGATGTGGACAAAATCCAACTGTTCAGCAATCTTTCCTGTACCCGTCCAGTCGTGGTACCAAACAGAAGTTAACCCACTGCCCATCTTAAATTTTAAACCCTCTCTTAAACTATCGCGAGCCCTCATGATCCCCTTCCAAACTGGTGAAGCGTTTTGGGGTACTGTAGCCTTGCATAATTGAGCCTCCTTGAAGATACTTATGGGACAACACCTGAGACCAAAGTTTATTGGAATTCATCTGCAGTTGCCACACTGCTTTGCCGAGGAGCGCTGTGTTGTGCCACGCCATGTCCTTCACACCTAGCTCGCCATGAGCTTTGCTACGCGTGATGGTGTGCCAAGAAACATGGTGCCACGCAGGATTGCCATTCACCTTCGACCAAATGAATTTCCTCATGGATTGATTTATACTGTTGATGATGCTACGAGGCAGCCAGAATACCTGCATTGTGTACGTAGGCAAGGCAGATATGACCGCTTTGGTCAAGCAAAATTTTCCTGTAAAATTCAAAAGGTTAGTCTTCCAGGAAGATTATTTCCTGGCAACATTGTCCAACCAATAGTTGAAAGTGCTCTTGGTTGCTCTCCTTCCACTCATCGGAAAACCCAAATATTTGCCAAGATCATGAATAAACGGGATAGGAGCAATACTGCGGATATCCTCTCTCACGTTATGACGAACACCTTTTAAAGCAATAGCCTTTGATTTGTTGATGTTGATCTTCAACCCTGAATGACAACAGAAGGTTTGTAAATTTTCTGCCACCATTTGTACCTGTGCTGGACTAGCTTGGTAGAAGAGTAAAACATCATCCGCAAAAAATAAATGAGATATTGGGGGACCCTGAGGAGAGATTTTGATAGGTTTCCAAGTCCCCATGTCAACGAGTTCATGAATTCGAACGGACAACATCTCCATACACATGACAAATAAGTAAGGTGAGAGAGGGTCGCCTTGGTGAAGCCCACGACCAGGATGGAAGGGAGAAAGTCGCGTGCCATTCCAAAGAATAGAAAGATTTGAACCAGTAACGCAACACATCATCAAGTCCACCAATTTCCTCGGAAAACCAAACAAAAGTAAGGTTTCTTCTAGGAAATCCCAAGACACGGTGTCATAGGCCTTCTCAAGATCTATGTTAAAGGCTAGAGTCCCCTTGCGGGCAACCGAAGAGTTCATATGATGCACAATCTCCTGAGTTAGGAAAGCATTATCCATAGTTCCTCGACCCGGGAGGAAACTACTCTGCATTGGACCAATCAATTTATTCATCATAGGACGAACACAGTTGACAATGACTTTCGTGATGATCTTATACAACACATTGCAGAGACTGATGGGGCGCATGTCCTTAGCTATAGTTGGACAATCTACTTTAGGAATTAGCACCACAAGAGTTTCAAGAAGCTTTGGGTCTACCACACCACCTTCAAAGGTTGTACGGACCGTTCTCCAAACATCCTCACCGATCACCTCCCAAAACTTCTTATAAAAGAACAGTTGGAACCAATCAGGACCAGGGGCAGTAAATGATTTCATTGTCATTATCGCTTGGCGGACTTCTTCCTTTTCAATTGGGTATGAGAGCACAAATTTTTCTTGATCCGTCAACGAGGTAATCCTGGAGTGGTTAAAACCCATATTTTGACGCATAGGGTCGTTGGCAAAAAGCCTTTGAAAGTTATTTTGGACTTCTTGAGCCAAAACCAATTCATCTGTACACCACGAATCATGTGACAGCTTGAGTCTATGTATTTTGTTCCTCCGTTTTCGAATAACAACATGCATATGAAAATACGTTGTATTTCTGTCACCGAATCGGATACTGTTTCCTCTAGCCCGCTGGTACCATAATAACTCCTCTTGTTTGAGGATTGATATGTTTTTATGCTCAAATTTTACCTTAAACATTGGCTTAATTAAATATCTTTTATTTCTTTAATAATTGAAGCATAAAAATCAATTGTTAAATGGTAAAATATGACATGATCTAGTTTTTTTTCATAATTGACATGATTCGTTTCCAGCTTCGTTGAGTATGGTTGCCTTGATGTTTGATAAATGTAAACGCACATTTTGGAAATTCGAAAAAAAAATTACTCTGGAGGTCCATGAAATTGTATGACATATGAAAATAAGTCCCTGAAAAATGTTTTTTGGATTCGGGATCCCTGGAATTTTTTTAATCTAAATAAGGCCCTACCCGTGTTATGTGCTTATGTGACTCTTATTTTGCACAATCATCATTTCCACATGGATTTTTTATTTTTCTTTTATTACACATGTGTTAACCAATTATAATTAACAAATATATCTTAAAATTAACCCTAAATCAATTAATTCATAATCCCTAACAAATAAATCAGAAGAAAACAAATTATTATTCATTATGTAATTCTTATTCATCTTCATCATGAATTAATTTTCATCTTCATCATCTTCAACCTCTTCATCTTCTTCATTCATCCACCCCCACCCCCACAGCCAAAACTCCATCGCAACCCACCCCCCATCACCCCCAACCACCAAAATCCCAAAAACCAACCCCCAAAAGCCCAGAAATCCAGTTTCTCCCTCTCCCCTGTATCTCCCCCAATCCAAAAACCCAACATCACCAACCCCCTCTCTCCCTTCATCCACAACCAACATGAACACCAACAACAACATGAAAACCAACCCACAACCTTCACAAACAGCAACAACAATGTCACAAAACTCACAACCTTCACCTTCTCTACCTTCACATATTATTATCAAACTCTATCCTCCTTCCTCTTCTTCCTACACCCCACCTTCTTCCTCTTCTTCTTGCACCCGACCTTCCAGGTCGGCAGACTCGCCGAAAATAGCCTCCGGTGGCGGCTCACGGCGGAATGGAAAATTGGTTGACGGGTTTTGTTGTGGACGATGAGGGGAGTGCAATAGTGGTGTTGGTTTCTCCAAATGATGAGTGATTCGCCGGAGATCGAGGGTTGAAGGTGGCGGTGGTTAGGGTTCTCTCTTCTCTGTTTTACGTCGTCCATGGGGGTGGTGGTGGTGCGACGGTACTCACTGGTACCAGGGAGCAGAGACCACGATGGTTGCTGCCTCGTGTTCACCGAAAACGAAAGAAGGACCTCCGGTAGTGGCTGGTCGCATGGACGGCTGTGGGTGCTTCTCAACAGCAAGGGATGCACGACCATGGAAGAAGAAGGTGATGGCGGTGGCTTCCACGGAAGGCAGAGGGTGACGGAGAGGGAACAAGGTTCTGGATGCTCTAGTGTGAGCATGTTTTGGAATAATAGTGTGAAGATGGAGAAGATTGTAGCCTATGTTTGAACATTGTAGCAAGGTTCTAGGTTTGAACATTGTAGCATGTGTCTCTAAAACTGAAGTACGGGCAATAATTAGTTTGGTGATAATTAAGTTAATGATTAAAATTAAGTTAGTGATACATTTAGGGTTATTAGTATTAATAATGTTAATGTGAAAAATAGAAAATTTTAAGGAAAATATATATATGACTTGAAAATTATAAAAGTCACCTGGAAATAAAAATAAATATAAAAAGCAACGTGGACACGATGACAGGGTAAAATTTGTGACACATAGGCTGAAAACACGTGTAAGGACTTATTTAGATTAAAAAAATTTCAGGGATCCCGAATCAGAAAAATATTTTGCAGGGACTTATTTTCATACGTCATACAATTTCAGGGACCTCCAGAGTATTTAAACTTTTTTTTACATGAAATTGATTCTTAGAGTGTGTTTGGTTTACTTATTTTCTATTTTTCTTTTCAGTAAAAAAATAAAATGGGGACTAAAACTCTAAAAGTACGCTTGTCTAAATTGCAAAATATGTTTTCTTTGTGAATGGAAACATGTTGGTTGAAAATGCGGTGTAAGACTTATAAATGTTTCTCCTCCTCTTCTTTTTCTTCTTTTCGTTAGTCCGGTTATTTTGTGCCTTTGTATGTTTCTCCATCCCCCTTTGCTCTTTAAAATTCCTTTCCTTTTCATCCTCTGATTTCCGCACTCTATTTATTTGTTTATATGCAATCAAATGTTTATATATAAGTTAGGTGGTTGGTTCAAGTAGTACATGTTTGATTCCCCTGAACTAAGGTTTCTGACTCTCAGATTTGAGTCTTGTGAATGGAAAAAACTCTCGCTAGCAGTGGCAGAACTAGACATAAATGTCTGGAGGGGCTAAAATTTGTGTAAATTAGAGTATGTTTTGTTTGATATTGTTTTTAGAAACGTAAACGTTATTTCATATATCTTTATGTATTAATAAGAAAGCTAAAATTTATCACGTAAAACTTGACCCGGTAAAATAAAAGTTTACCATATTAATTTTAACGTAGATCTACCTTAAAATTTGAAGGAATTTTCTAACTTACTAATAACTAACCACTAACATTTTCCTATCAAAGAAAAAACGTAGATCTATCTTGAGTTCAAAACAAATTAACACACACCAAATAAAACATCCAACTAATTGTAATGGGAAAGAAGAGGAGAGAGAGAAATAATATATGTGATATATGATAAAAAAAAATAAAGAGAAAAAATAGGTGTTTGATAGATGTCTACATTGTTTGATATCTAAAAACGGTCTTGAACCACTAACAATAACGACACTTTTCATACACCTTTATTTTTCTCTCTATCTCTTTTTTTTTATATTCATATCATAATCATATATCACATTTATTACTTATATTTTATTTTTTACCATTTCTCTAAGTCTCTATAACTTGTGATCTTCATCAAACGTTATAAAAATTGAAAATGCATATTACAATTTCACTTTTAATTATTGTTAACTACATGATGGTGAAAATTTCGACTAATGTGAAGGTTAGGTCAAAGATAGTAATTATATTGGATTAAATTTTCTAAGTGTTGGATGGATAATGGCACATGTCGAAAAGGGAATTTATTTTTTAAAAAGGATTGTCCGGCATGGTTCAGAAGTTAGTTACCAGGTCGGTTATTAATTACATGGCGCATGGGATACACGTGTAGGACGAGGAAATCCTCAAAAGACACTTGTAACCATATTATCATTAGACCGTTGGAGGATTGTTATGTTCTAGCCTTATAAATAGCAAGTTCTTCATCGAAATAGGGGTTCACAAATTTACTTACTCGAATATACTCAAAAAGCTTACAGTCGAACGCTATGACTACAAGTGAATTCAGAGGAAAAGAGTATGAATCTTGTGAAACTCTTATATTTTTAGGTCCAATTATTATATAAGTGAAGTTTCTATATTCGTTCTTTTAATCTCATTGACTTTTTATGATATGTTATTACTTTTTACAAAATATTTACAATTTACATTTTGATCATAACAAACATTTTCACTAAAGAACCTAAGAGGATTCAAATCCAGTCCCTAGATTACTCTTTGGATTTTCTATTTGTTTTACCAATATTTGCTGTAAATAAATTGGCACGCCTAGTGGGACATCCTTGTGAAAATAATTGGTGTGGTTTTGTGTCATACAACTTGTCTAACCCACTTTTATGCGTTTGGGGAGTGGAAGATTAGTGAGTATGGCGAAGAGTACATCAAGGAATGGTAATTCCCCCCCCCCCCTCGGGAATTCGGGGCCGTCAGCGAATTGACCCCCAAGGAACGAGGTTGGAAACTCCAACAATGGGGTAAATGATGAGGGGAACGCCATAGACTCGGGAACTGCACAGGCGACAACAACCACGGTGGCCGAAACAGCGGTGCATGTGGCATCGCAAGCGGTTACAATGCCCTCTCCGACAACTCCAGTGGTGTCGCAAGTGGCAATGGGGGCATCTCGACCCCCACCGATGAACATTCCGGCAAACCCTCCATTTGGCATGCCTCCTTGGATGATGGCTAGGGTGGGGACATTCCCCGCCTTATTCTAAGAACTTGATGTCAGTCGGGTCTCCTAGGAATCCATTTCAGGATTCGGCCTCAAATGTGGGAGGCCGAAACAATGTTTATCCCCAAGGGATGGCAGGGATTAGTGTTAATCCTTTAGGGAACCCTTTGACCAACACGTCTGTCAATGTGTTGAGGCAACAAATGGATGATAGTAATCATGACATGGTGAATATGTTGGCCCAACAAATAGGAACTGTATTTAACCCTTTGATTCAGAATACTAATGAATCTTACCAACAGTTGACAAGGCAAATGGGTCGAATTGCGGATGCATTCAGAGTCCCTCAAAACGAATTGGCTAATCCCGAAAATGTGGTGGCAAATAATGCTGTCAAAATAAATGAACCGTACCAGCAAATAATGTTGGAATAGCAGCCGTGGATAGGGGTCGAAATCCGCCTGACTATGTTGGCGCCCTAGTGCCACAGAACATCGAAAATCCTGTCCTAGTGAATCGAAATGTAAACGCGGATAGGGTAGTCGAAAGAATTAGACAAAATAATATTGGGGGGGCATCAGAATATAGCTGGCATAGTCGAGCAATTGTTGAACCAGCATGGGTTCAATGTGGGTTATGCGAATCGACCCCACTTTGCCTCAGCTTTCTCCGATTTCATCCTCCAGACCGAGTTACCTCGAGGGTGGAAGGTCCCAAAATTCACTAAGTTTTCGGGGGATACAAGAGAATCCACGGTCGCACATGTTGCTAGATACCAAATAGAGGCAGGTGACTTTGCAAGTAATGAGAACTTAAAAATGAAATATTTCCCTAGTTCTTTGACTATGAATGCCTTCACTTGGTTCACTACTTTGTTGCCTAATTCAATCCATAATTGGGTTCAGTTAGAGAGAGTTTTTCATGAGCAGTTCTTTAGGGGTGAGTCGAAGGTAAGTCTGAAAGAACTGGCTAGCGTGAAAAGAAAGTTTAAAGAGTCTACAGATGACTACCTAAACAGGTTTACGCAATTGAAGTCGCAATGTTTTACACAAGTCCCAGAGCACGAGCTTGTCGAAATGGCAGCTGGTGGTTTAGACTATTCGATCCGTAAGAAGATCGATACTCAGCATCTTAGGGACATGGCTCAGTTGGCTGATAGGGTTAGGCAGATAGAGAATTTGAGGCTCGAAAAGGAAAAGTTCAATAAAGTCCCAAAGAAGGGTAAGGTAGCATTTGTTGAAAGCAGTGAATATGAAATCGATTACGCTTCCTATCAGGATAGTTGTGAAGAGATCGAACAACATGAGGTAGATGTAGCCGAGTTAGTGTCAGGACCTCCATATGTTTGTAAAATGTTGAAACCTTATGAGTCGAAAACGGCTGAGTCGAATAAAAATGTCAGCAAATTCCCTGTAAAATTTTATAACTTCGACATAACTAAGTGTGACTTGATTTTTGACATTCTGTTGAAGGATGGTCAAATCAAAACCCCTCCAGATCAGAAGGATATACCTTTCGATCCGAGGAAGGGGAAGAAGTTTTGTAAATTTCATAATGTGTTTAGTCATTGGACTAACAATTGTGTGCGTTTCAGGGATTTGGTGCAAACTGCTATCAAGGAAGGGCGATTGAAATTCGAGGAAAAGGACAAGGCTGCGATGAAGATTGACTTTGACCCAATGCATATTGGGAATGCTAATTATGTCGAGTCAGTTGGGATTATGATGGTTGAATTGTCTGATTTGAATCAACTTGCAACTGATGATGATGAGATCGAAGCTGTGGGACCGACTCCGGGCACGGAGAAGGTCAAAGTATCTGAAGCAGGTATGGAGTATCCAACTGTGGAAGAGGATGTGGAAACTGCTAAGAAAACAGTGTACCCCCGCTTAGACGAGGGTCTGCTCGACTTTTTACAGCGTTGCAAGAAATTATATTCTGAGGTGATGTTATGCCCGATGTGCAATCCTATTTTTGATAAGAAAGCCGCTCAGACTGTGGAGGAAGCTGAAGCCAAAAGGCAATGCAAGACAAAACTTCTGCTTCCTGGAATGGACCACCACTAGCCTTTTCGACGCCACTATCCCAACACTACAACCGTCCACTATCGCTACCACCGCCACCATCTCTACCGCCACAACCATCATCACCGCCACACAAAAAAAAATGATTGTATCAACTTAAACGATATGATAAGTTAGACAGGGTATCACCAACGTTGTAGAATATTAAACTTTTATCATGCCTTACCATTTCGGGCCTAATACAATCAGACACAATGCTATCCGACTTTATATTATATAACATACTAAACGAGTCAATTAAAATATAAAAAAGTAATGGATGTGATTTTTTTTTGAACGAAACATAATTCCATTAAATTATAGTTGGCAAAGAAGCCACAACGTCACTGTGAAACAAAGGAAATGAACCCGGTGGACCTTCCTCGACCCAAACAACATTCGAAACGATGGAAGCATTCCGCACGAAGGAAATCAGCTGCTGAATTACCCTCACGACACACAAAAGAAAGATGAACAAAGTCAAACAAACCAGTAAAATGGAAACAATCCTAAATAACAAAAAATAAATAAGAACTTCCTAAAACCTTCTTCCAAGATGGAAGAGAGGAAGAAAGTCAGTTTCGAACTGAACCCTCCTTAACCCAGCTGAGATGCCAACTCCAAAAGCCCATCTTTTTTCCTTTTGAAAAAAGCCCATCTTAGTGAGAGAGCTTCCCCAATAGTGGGAGACAACACCATAGGATACAAAGAAGCTGAAGCCATTATTTCCCCATTGCTATCTCCAGGGGCAGAACTACTTGAGGGCAGAGGGGGGCCTTGGCCCTTCCAAACCTCTAAAAATTTCCTTGAAAAAATTAAGTATATAAAAGAAAAATTGTTTTAGGAAATAGTTATATTGAATAAGAACGAAAATCTACTACTTCTTATTTGTAAGTTTCAATTTCACTATTCCTTCAAAACCTCCAATCGCTGCTCGCCACGTGTCTGCAACTTTAACAAGTTATTTTTTTTTTTCAGTTGGAACTTTGGGAAACGACGTCGTTCTCCCTTTTTCACTGTGACTCCCCTACGATGACGAACCCCAATTTGCAGTCCTTCCTTCTGCACTCTTCACGCCGCCTCCTCTTTTCCCATCACCTTCTCTCTTCCCCTCGAACCCACCACCACCGACCACCTCCACTCGGCTCCATTCAGCGCTGCCACCACCTCCTCTTTTCCCATCACCACCGCACCAGCTCCTCTCTTCCCCCTCAAACCCACCACCACCGACCACCTCTTCACCGTCAGAATTGTGCCGCCACCTTCAACACAACCTAAATTGAGCACCACCGCCATCGCTCCCTTTCTTTCCAGATCGTACCGCCGCCGCCGCCCTTCCGTCCTTTTTCCCCGATTTTTCGCTTCCTCTATATCAATGTCACCGATTTCCCCCGTTTCCAGCGGTTACCGACGTCACTCAGCGCAAAAGACTTACTTTCCACGACCCTCGGTGTGCTCCCACGGATTCTCCGGTGATGGCCATCACATCTCCCTGTCTACTATTACGTGGGTAAGCCTTTGTAACAATTCTTTTTTGTACTTCAACCCACTGTATCTTAACCCTTCTCATACGTTTTCTCCTAATTTCGTCCTTTTTATGTATTTTTTATCTGATATAGTTGATTAGATGTGCATTTTTTTTAGGGGATTTGGTACTTGGTTTAGCACTTCTCATACGTTTCCTCCTAATTCCATCCCATTGTTATCTTCGATTCTTTCATTTTTTATGCATCTATCATTTCTATTCTGAGCAGAAGTTGGGATTAGGTATGTAGATGTAGATGGAGGGTTATAGGTGGAAGGCTTTACAGAGACTCTTCTATTATTTTGTTTCTTCAGATAGATTTGGCTATAAATATCCCCTTAGTTCTCATTCACACTTTACCTCCCCTTCCGGTTAGCTCTGCTATTTAACCCTTTTATTTGTGTGTTATGAACTCTTTAGATGATCAGCACTATTAATTCAATCAGGAGTAACAAAAGATTCAGGATTTGTGTGTTATCAACTGTTCTGCAAAATATTTTGTCTTGCCATTTGTTGCCTTGCCTGATTTCTTTTCTCTTTTTCTCAGATATGTGTATTCTGGAGCTCTACTTTTGTAAATCAAGGTTCTGCTGGAGCAACTAATAAAACTATGCAGAAGGGGCAATGGTAATTGTGCAGGAAGGTAATTTTGCAGCTAATTCATTTGATTATATCACAATTTGAAAGCTTATTTTAACTTTTGTAAGTTTACATGATTAATTTTCTTTAAATTTCATGTATCTCATTCATTTTAAGTAGTTTTCAGATCCTAAATGCGAAGAGGTCTGAATATCAGTTTGGTACTTGATTAAATGTTTGGCTTTGTTTATAATCGTGATTGTGATGATGGTCCAACTTCAATCTTTATCCTATTACGAGAACTATTTATTATTTTGAATGGTGGTTGAATCATTG
This sequence comes from Lotus japonicus, assembly GCF_012489685.1. NCBI lineage: Eukaryota > Viridiplantae > Streptophyta > Magnoliopsida > Fabales > Fabaceae > Lotus > Lotus japonicus. The sequence continues at coordinate 44,902,364 of NC_080044.1, forward strand.
GTGGAAGGACTTTGAAGTCAATAAATATGAGATTGGATTATTCATAATTTGTCTTGGGCTATTTTTTATAATATTATAATGGAGAATCTGTTGAAGATCTTAAAACCTTCATTGTTTGCAAAAGTTTTTAATTTTTGTTTTGGACATTTTGTATTATTGTGCTTTTGGTATCACACTCGTGTTTTAGTTAGTTGTATATAAAATGGTCTGGTTTACTCTCCCTTCATGGCTGTGTTTTTCCTTATTCTTCACATGTTCTTGAAAGCCAATTGCTGAAAGGCATGAAGCTATTTTAATTTTATAATATTAGAGAATTTGATATTTGATATTAAAACCTTCAGAGCTCACATAATGTTTTATTCAAGTGTTCACAACAATTGTGTAAAAACAGGTTAGCTTCTTTTGTTCAAGTGTTCACATTTCCAATAAGATGACATACTCCATTGATCATACAAATAGTTACCTGTTACCCTATTAATATTTTAATTATCTCCTATTGGTTATAGACTATAGAGTAATGAGCTTTTCCCTTTTCATTCTCTATAAATACTCCCATTGTTTTGTTGTTTTCCCATCCTCATCCTCAATTGATATTGCATATGAAGTTGTGAGTTATACTGATACTGATGTCTTTTAATGATTCTATATTGTTGGTCCATATTCCTGGTATTACCCCTTTGGAAGCATTATTTAATTGCTTATAACGCCCTCTTTTTTAAGAGGTATTAGTCATGATTAGAGTTTTTTATACTTTCTTAGCTTGAATCATGTTCTGATCACACATTTCTCTTCTTTATTGTTATTATAGACAGAAAAGTGAGACCAAATATTACATGTTTCCTTTTCAATGCTAATCATTTACATAGTTGGTTGATTATAGCCATAACACATGGATGGAACATGGATGCTAATCTTTGATTTGACATTTTTTTATTTGATTTGTCCTTCAACTGTTGACAGTTTATTTAACATTATCCAACAGCGTTCAGGTTTCCTTGGCAGTACTCTAGCTGTGATGAAGAAATCATCGAAATTTCTTCCGATACATGCTTTGTTTTGGCTTTTACTTTTGAAATGAAAAGATTGGATGTTTTTTTTATTCTATGATTAAGAATATATCGCCAAAAGTGTACCCCGCGCTATATAGTATTTTGATTTAGTCCTTGGAAATAATAACATTTAATTCTTTTTTTAATGTTTCACTTTCTATGTGCAATTTACCTGCCTTGAAGATTACTTTTTGTTTTCTGATCACAGGCATAACTTTGGCATGTAATTATAATTAGTAAAGCATTAGAAGTATGTTACGCCGGTTATTTCTCTCAATATTGATATTTGTGCTAAATTCTATGTATGCAGGTCATTGGCTGGTTAATTTGGTTTCTGAGTATCTCTTTTTGGAGAAAAGTTAGGCTAAGGATGAAAGCACATTAAAGGTACGAGTTTCTAAATTATAATTACAAGCTATACCCTTTTATATGATAAAGATACTTGCTTTTGCTTGCCATATTATTTTCTTCTAACATATGCAGCAATATATATGAAATGACTAGGAACCCCTGAATAAGCTTTTAGTTTGTATTCTGGAATTTAAGTGTTTCATTACTCTTTCTGCAGTCATGCGCCTCCAACGGCTGAGTGATTTCCCGCTTTCATTTTGGTTGGCTCTATTTGTAGAAGGAACACGCTTTACACAGGCCAAACTCTTAGTTGCACAGGAATATACAACCTCCACTGGATTGCCTGTTCCGAGAAATGTTTTGATTCCTACAACTAAGGTGATGTATAACTATTTTTTCCGCTTCATTTGTCTTCAAACTTCCCTTGCATTTATTTTTCATACGTTGCCTAGATTTGAAGCTATACTATTTTGATCTGATATAACTACCAGGCTTAACTGTTCCATGTATAGCATCTATCACTTGCAAATCGTAGCAGCATTGTCTATGAAACTGTTACTATTGTTCTGCTTGTGATTAAGTTGATTTCATTCTAGCGAGCAAGGGTAGCTAAAAGTTTAATTCAGTTTGGTGGTTTTGTGGATAACACATTCATGAATCACATGCTAGCTAGGTTCATATGGTCATAGTGAATCGATTGATGCAATTTTTTGAGGACTGAAACAAAATGATTCAAGAGGAGTAGCTAAACATAAGCTATTCAAATTTGAAGCATTTTTATATATTAGAATATTTAAGGATAGAGGGAAAGGAGGCAGTTAGAGGAATTAGTTCTATGGTATGTTGATTAGGTACAATTTGAGAATTTAGTATTGAGAGGGGATATGGTCATATGGTTTAGAAATATTGGTAATTATGGAAGGATTCTTCAGTAAGTTAGGAAGTTTAAATAAAAGTTTTTCATATTCTCAGTTTTTAATAAAACAGTTTATTTCCTTTGTAGGTATTAGTTTCTCATTCAACTTCCCTGGGTTTCCTAATCCTATCCTAACTACATAGTGAAAATGGCCCAATGTTTTTTGTTTCTTTTCCAAATTTAATTAGTTGTTATGTTCTTCCGAAGCACCAAAAAAAAAGTTGCTATGCCTTTCTTTATATTTTAGATAATGATTAATCTAAGATGGAGAAAAGTTCAATTTTAGATTAGCTTGGATGAAATGATGTACTGGTCACCATTAGGTCTTAAGTTCTGTTTTTTAATAGCTAAATTAATTAATGCTAAACAAAGTCTTTTACATTTGCAGAATTGCTGGACGTCAATGGCACCTAAATAACCTGAAAACAATAAGGACCCTTCGATGGTGTGGGTTGATGCGGTGATAGTTGATTTGGTGGTTGTGGCTCGGTGGTGATGGGAAGAGAGGAAGTGGTGGCGGCGCTGAATGGAAGAGTGGAGGAGGTGGCGGCGCGATTAGGGAGAATGAGGTGGTGGCCGCGCGACTTAGAGTTTTGGGAGAAGAAGGAGAGAGAGAGAGAGCTGAGTGTTTCTGTACCGGTTGTTAGGGTTCTCTGTTGGTGTATGTTTTATAATTATATGGGTTCTGAAAACCCTAAAACTTTGGCAGCAAAATTAATTGCTTTATGTAATTTGCTCTACTATTTCTCGCGAATTATTTGCTTTATTGTTTTTCTGAATTTTTCTATTTTTTCAAAGCTTGATACAATTTACTTATTGAAGTTGGGACTATATAATGTGGGGTGTGTGTGTTGTTGGTATAGGTCATATATGGTCTCACTGCCTGTAGTGATGCTGTTTGTTGCTGAGTTGATGAGTTTTGAATTGTTGCTGGAATTGAGCGTGCAAGGAAGAGTTTATGTTTTCTTGACCAAGCCCCACTCTTCTTATGTATCTTTGGCTGGTAGTATAATTCCTCAAGAGATGGTGGTGGGGTGTTGGATTTTGGTTAAGTGATTAATGAAGTATCGAACTTTATGTTTTGCCCCTGGATATGATTGTACTTGATATAAAACACATTGGTTCCATTCCATGTGTAAAAGTACTACACTACATTAAATATATTTTTTATAATGTTATCATCTTATTCCATTATGACTCTTTAGTCTTTACAGTTTACACTAAAAATCTGTTGGGGGTGTTTGCACAAGTGCCCCATGAAATATATAGTGAGAAAAAAAATTAAAAATAATATGAGAATGATACATTAAAACATATGGAATCAATATGTTCTTTATGTTCATTTTGTCAAGTTCTTTATTCAAAGCATGGCATGGATTTTATTTCTTAAAATAAATGTAATTTATTTAAAATTAGACACATGCCACTATGTGAATGCAGAATTAGATGGATCATTTTGATATTTTTCTTCGTTCCAGCATAGTTTTAAACCCATGGCATGTGCATTGATTGATGAGGCAAATTTGTGAGCATTGGATGGATGCTGCCAATTGGCTTTTGCAGTCCTGTACATATGCATAGGGAGCTACTTGCTCTAATCTATTAGGAGTACTAGCAGGGGAGCAAAAGGGCATCTATTTCATAAAGTACATTCATATTTCTTGACCGCTACTGCTATTTTTATGTCCTTATTTCTTTTAGTATAATTTAAGGAAGCTAAAATTTTTATGTAGTGTATAGATTATGCAGTCAATGTTATGTTTCGTAAAAATAACAATTAATACGAATATGATATGTAAATATTTTATTGATTACTAAATTTAACTTTAAATAATATTCCAACAATTTATATATTTAGTTTGTTAATTTCTTGATTCACTATTAAATTGTCGAATGATTTTTCCTTGCGATACGAGTGCAGGACGACCTCACTTTGTGGAATTAATGGATAGTATTTTAAATACAGTTTCCTCTTTTGTAAGGATTTACATGTCAATTAACACAAACAAACCAGTAAATAAATATAAAAATATTCATTTTATCATTGTATTCCTCTTTTATCATGAAAAGGAACTACTGATCTAAGTGATGAATCAGATTGATCCAGAAAACGGTTAACCGTTACTCGATGGATATTTTTTTTGGTACATATTCTAATTCTTATTAATGGAGATAGAAGAAATAAGAGTTGTTAACAAAAGTGAAAGATTGGGTAAATTTGAAACACATTAAGGGCGAATTAAACTTAATATTGCAGAGTTATCCAATTAATGACTATAAGTAAGATGAAACATTAAGAGAAAATGGAAGATAATAACAACATATAAGTGTTTCACTAATTAAAATTGTATGTTTTCGTAAATATATCATTGTATAATTCCATATATATATATATATATATATATATATATATATCAAGTACTCAATAATTATAATTAACAATTAATTTGTTAAAAACTTACCCGTGCATCGCACGGGCAAACGGGCTCTATCCTAGTATATCAAAACAATGACTTGGACATAGTGGTAACTGTCGCTGCATGATGCAAGGAAAGCCTGGGTTCGAGCAAGGCTTTGGACCTTTTTTAACTAAAACTCACATTTTTATTAATTGTCACATTTTTTATTTTTGATTAATTGGTACTTACTATTCTTTTTTATGGACTTACCATTGAGATTGATTATTAATTACACGATCATTGATTAAACTATATCACATAAGATCTAGCTACACGAAATAGAGTTTCTCCACATTCAACTTTTTTTATGGACTTACCATTGATACATAATTAGTACGGAAGTTTTAAATTTTTCTTCACCGCTAACGTATATGAGATTCTTACATTTTTCTTATACTTGGAAGATTATTAGTTTAATTTGTACTTTTTTTTATATATATATTGCCATGAAAAATGTTTAAATTTATGTTTTGAAATTGAGTTTCAAACCCGCCGAACAACCAACAACAATTTTTATTTGGTCCCCCCAAAATTTGTGTCCTGGTTCCGCCACTGCCTATCTCTTGCAACCATCTCAAAACCGGCCAATTTATCCCTGCCAACCGCTGCATCAATATTTACTTTCACCACTCCTTGTTGGATGCGTCCACCTCCCCATTAATGTGAAAATCACATGGGCCATTGGAAAGGAAAATAGATTAGATGAGGAGTATTATTTTCCTGCACTATATGGTTTACATTGAAACAGAATCCTAAAATGCCATATAGACCCAATTTTAGGAGCAGTTAGCCAATTACATTCGGTTTTAGAATCCTTAGAAGAAATTCTCATATTCAAGAAGAATAAAGATTTTGAAATTTGAGTTTAAATTTATCTATTTTTTTTATACATCGGAAAAGATATTTATCTATTTTTTTTACTTCACGTCAATTTTTTTTAATATATATTTGTACTTAAAATAAATATTATGTCAAATACTTTTCAATAGTAAGATCTTAGGTGATAAATAAGGGGTTGTCTAAAAGAATTGCATTTATGGTTTTGTTTGGTACATCAAAAATATGGTTTGTTTAAATAATTCAACATTTTTATTTCAAATATATAAATATTAAATTAGAGCACTCAATCTTAAAATTAGAGCACTCAATTTTATCCCTAAATGATAATTCACGGAAATTTTATGTTGTAATATTTTAATAAATAAATAAGCTATTCGTTTATAAGCCATCGGTGTAAAGATATATGAAGAGAAAAATGAAATAAATAATTGTAATTGTATTGTGTACATCAAACATTTTCAAAAACTTTCTTAAACACTACACTTACAGTACTAGTCTGTTGTTTGCCCGCCTCATCCAGTATGCAAATTTAAGACCCTTTCTTGAGCGTATTCTAGAGAGAGTTGTATATAACTGACCATGACTTAATGCGGGCCTCGAAAGGAAGAGCACAAATAGTGTTTGTCCTTGACTTTTGTTTATGGTCATCGCAAAACATACTGAAATTGAAAACTGTCTTCTTCTGAATTTAATTGGAAAATTGGAATTAGAAGGAACCAATTCTATTCTTAAAATATGCACTTTGTCATTAGCATTTGTTCCCGTGATAACAGTTGCACCAATAACACATTCACCAAGGTCATCAACAATTAACCTGGTTCCATTGCATAAACCTGTTGTTTGGTCTATATTTCTCAAAAGCATGATTGGAGTACCAACTTTCAATAATAGTTTGTGGTTTGAGATTCCTGAACTTTCAGTTTCGTTCAAAATTTTGTGGTAAACCACTCACCTCATATTTTAGAATCTTCAACAGATTGCAAGGTAGAGTTAGAGCTCAGATATTCATGTTCTGGTGCAGCTATCATGCCAAGCGTATAAGTGTTTATCATTTCAACAGCCTCCAGTGTAAGGGGTCAATATTGCTCTATCTTGAAAGAATTGCAGGTCTTTCATTTTTTGTGGAAGGTCAGGATATGCATATTTAATCAATTTGATTAATGTGTCATTACTAATTGGGATGAGCAGATCTGGCTGGATTTGAACATCATATTCTCTAGCTCCGAAATCAGGATTATTGTAATTTTCAATTTTAAGAATCCAATATGCAAACTCTTTGATTTCTTTAGCTTCATCAGCCGTCTCAATTGCGGTTAGCTACATGTTCTTAGATAATATGACTCACTTTGTAATTCTTCCACATTGATGAAGAGTTTACAGTAGCTTCCACAACTTCTTGTCTGCTTTCTCTAGTTATTACAGGAGTATTTGTCTAAAATCACCTCCAAGTATTACTACTTTTCCTCCAAAAGGTTTATGTACGTTGTCTTCATTTTTCAACCTTATTAAATCTCAGACTATTATGTTTAGAGCTTTGAAACAAAAAAATTCAACATTGGAGCTCCATCCCATATAATAAGGCTTGTTTCAAGCAGAAGCTTTGCTCGTAGACTTCCCTGCTTTATATTATATGTTGAGGTCTCTATAGCATCTGATGGAATGCAAAATTTAGAATTGAATGAGATGTTCTGCCTCCAAGTAAGAGTAATGATGCTATGCAACTGGAAGCAACATTAAGTACAATTAGTCATCTTGATCTAAGTGACATGGATAAAGTGTTCAAACAAAAGTATTTCTGGTTCCACCATAGCGATATAAAAAGTAGAAGCCTCTTGAGTTTGACAACACATATGTGACAACCCTCACATATACGGACAGTTGCTCAAATGTAAGCATACTAAATAACTCTTCATATTGTATCTTTAATACATCTTTGTTATAGTTTAGTTCATCGACAATAAATTTATTGTCATATTGTAGGACTTCAACACATTCTGGAGATGACAAAGATGGGTAATCATTTAATGACCTACCATTTCTTTGGAGAAACTTCTCAATTTCAATGATACATAAATTTTTTAAATCAGGATCTACGATTTGTAGTCATGCAGGCGAGAAGGAAGATTGACTAATGATTTCTAACTATATCGAATATAACTAATGTTGTTGACACACTTTTTATAACTATCGAGCGCAACGTGATATTCTAAACTTTTGAATTTCATTTAAATTAAATTCAAGAAATAATTATGTTATCATAGAAACATTTCATGATCTTAATAATATAACTTGAAAATATACATACCTGGATTTTGAAATGTTTTTCTTTTAGGGTGTAGAATTCCTTCTGATAAGAGAAGTCATCATGCATCCCAAACATCATTAGGTTTTGAGATTAAATTCATCATTAACATTCTTACAAAGAGTTTTCGCATTTGTTCTCCGGAAGCTAAATAAGAGACTTCTTTAATTGCATCTATATATTCTTTGTCATCTGTTAGCAACTCCAATTGATCGCATGCTTCCTTAAAAGTACCATATGTTATTCCCTTCACCGTTCTTATACTTTTGTATGACTCTTTAATTCAGGAACGAAAGAGTGAAACCATACCAAATAGAGGAGCATCCGGTCCTTCAGATTCAAACCAATTAGTTATATAACCAAATCTCTATTTGATCGTAGTTTGAAAAAATAAGTAAAAACTGCATAACAATATGAGAATAATACTTGACTTACTATCTTTTAAATGAAAAAATAAATATATGTACTTTCCTTTAAACGACACACCAAATTCCTTGCCTCTCTACCCTAAAAATAATCTTTGTCTCTCTTTCAATTACCTTTAAATTCGTACTGTCTTGTAGTGGTCTTACAGTGGTATTTCTTTAGTAAAAAGATTACTCTAAGATCTCATGAGTGGAAATGAACGTCATAATTCAAGACTATTGTTACTGATTAATGAAAGACACTAAATTATCTCATATTCTAATAAAAAAAGTTGAAGAAAATTCAAATGAACAGAGTCAGAACCCTGTCTTCACAATGCAATTTTAAATCGTGAATGAGAGGAAAAAAAGAGGATTGCTATATGCTCCGAAACAATGAGCCGTATAATTCTCTGAAAAAGCATTGATGAGCCTTGCAGAATTTTTTGTTCAAGATACAACCTAATATCAGTTAATTTCTTATTGATTTTTATTTTCTTTTACCAAACTTACCCCTTGAATGTTTCAGTTAAAAAAAAATCAAATGTCACTTTCTTTTCTTCTCTTAGTGTTGTTTCTTTTTTAGTAATTTAAATAATTATAATATAAAAATATTGAAAATATTTGAATACTAATTTTTTATTTAATGAATAATTGATTAATTAGTTTAATTTTTATAGTGTAAAAATGTTTTATAGTGACACTCAATTTTTTCTCATGGTATTTCTAAGATTCTGAGATTATGTTAAATGGGTGGGTCTCTTTCAATAAATCATTTTTCATACGCATTGTTTAGAGATCAAATTCTGAACTAAAAGCTTAAGTAGTTTAGCTATTTATCAATTGTGCAAGATTTTGTCCGAACACTAAAACTCAATTATACTACCAAGATTACCTTCCATTTTAATTAAAATAAAAATATAGTTACTCATGTGGAAAAATCAATTAAATAATCTGAAGGTGGAATTTTTAAAAATTTGATTTTTTTTTAAGAAAACACTGATTTCGTTCTTTCCAAAAAAGCTCAATTTTAAAATTTAATTTTTTAATTTTTGGAAAAAGAATCTTAATAACATATGCTTCTTTTTGAAATTTAAATTTTTTTTTAAAACTAATTGTAAAATAGTTTTTAATAATTAGACATTATATATAGTATTTGACCACATTTTAGTCATCCTATTTAGAAGCACTGGTCTTAGGCGGTATTTTTTTAAAAAAATTAATTTTTTTCAAAAAAATAAAAACTGATTTAGTTTTTTTCTTAAAAAGCTCAATTTTAAATTTTGAAAATTTTGGAAAAAGCCACAAAGATTTTGTCAAAATTACTAATTATGAAATTTTAAATTTTTAAAAAAACTCAAAAAATTAAACACTGATTGTTTTTTTTTTTCTGAAAAACCTCAATTCTAAACTTTAAAATATTGGCATTTTAAAAAAAATTAAAATTTTGGAAAAGAGCAAAAAGATTTTTTTCAAAATTACCAATTATAAATTTTTTTAAAAATTAAATACTGATTTCATCGTCACTGTCACTTGCCGACGGCGTGCTGACTTTCGAACCCCGATTCCAGCCACGAAATTCCCCTGCGCCACTAACAGGAAGCTCCGATAAACAAATCAATTTCCTCAACTCATTATCCACCTGTACCCAAATCTCTTTCCCTCCAGTCCACGGTCGTGGAACCTCCATTAAAACACGAGCGACATCGAAGCGCCGTCTGTCCCGCGTAAAAGCTCAATTTTAAATTTTAAAATTTTGAAAAAGCTTAATGAATGTTCTAATTACGGCAAGATTATGATTTTTAATGGTTTATTTTTTAAAAACTCAATTTTAAATTTTGGAAAAGGCCACAAAGATTTTATCAAAATTACCAATTATAAAACTTTAAATTTTTCATAAAATTAAACACTGATTTGTTTTTTTTTTTCTAAAAGAGCTCAATTTTAAATTGTAAATTTTGGCATTTCAAAACAAAAAAATTTAAATTTTGGAAAAGAGCAAAAATATTTTTTTCAAAATTACCAATTATAAAATTTTTAAAAAATTAAACACCGATTTTGTCTTTTTCTAAAAAGGTCTATTTAAAATTTTGAATACGTTTAATGAATGTTCTAATTACGGTAAGATTGTGATTTTTTATGGTATCAACATTTATGGTGAATGAAATTAAACAAAAAATTTATGGAAATACTTGGAATGTCAACATTTATTGATTAATTTATTGACTCATTAAATTCGACCAATGAAAATTAAACAATGTGGACCGATCAGACGATGTCATTTGGAAATTCAATGACAATAACCAATAGAATGCAAACATGTGGAAATTATGTAGTAATGTGACCCACTTTGGTGGATGGGCTATATATATTATTAAGATTACAAATTACAAACCATAGGGAGGGAAGTGTGGAAAACATATTTTCAACGAAATATGGTGAAAAAACAAATTTTTACACCGTGATGTCCCACGATTGAGATTCGGCATCAATTAAATAAGAGACATTGCCCTCACATCTCTGAAGCGATTTTAGCTCTCAATGAAATAGTAGAAAAGAGGGAATCCAATTATCATGTCAAACACACACCCAACTGACCCAAGAACAATCTCCAATCCTATATCATAAAAAATCTTATATAAATGAAAACTAGTACGATAACCCGTGCGCTGCACGGAATTTTATGTTAGAATTTTGTAATAAATAAATTAGTTTTCATATATATGTAATTTGTAAATTATACATAAGTCAATCATGTAATAATATATATATATGAAGAGAAAAATAGAATAAATAAATGAAATTGTGTTGTCCACATCAAACATTTCCAAAAACTTCCTTAAACACTACATTTATAGTACTGGTCTATTGTTTGCCTGACTCATCCAGTATTCAAAGTTTAAGACCTTTTCTTGAGCGTACTCTAGAGAGAGCTACATATAACTGACCATGAGTGAAGACGGGCCTCAGAAAGAAGAGCCCAACCTGAGATAGTGTTTGTCGTTGGCTTTTGTTTATGATCATCGCAAAGCATACTGCAATTGAAAACTGTCTTCTTCTGAATTTAATGGAAATTTGGATCATAAGGAACCAAGTCCATTATTGAAATGTGCACTTTGTCATTAGCATTGGTTTCAGTGATAACAGTTGCACCAATATAACGTTCACCAAGTTCATCAACAATTAATCTGGTTCCATTGCATAAACCTGCTGCTTGGTCTATCTTTCTCAAAAGCATGATTGGAATACCAACTTTTAATAATAGTTTTTGGTTTGACATTCCTTAACTTTTAGTGTCGTTAAAAAATTATGTGGTAAACCACTCACCTCGGATTTCAGAACGCTCATAAGATCGCAAGGCAGAGTTGGAGCTCAGATATTCATGTTCTGGTGCAGCTATCTAGCCAAGCATGTAAGTGTTTATCATTTCAACAACCTCCAGTGTAGGAGTTAATATTACTCTATCTTGAAATAATTGCAGGTCTTTCATTCTGTGCGGAAGGTCAAGATATGTAAATTTAATCTATTCTATTATTGAGTCAAGACTAATTGGGATGAGCTCATCTGACATATCTAGTTTTATACTCATGTATTGGAGATATTCTATAGTTTTATTTACATAAATATTTTGAAAAATTAAAAAGATACAATGAAATTATATCAAAATTATTTTTGACATGAAAACATATCTTATCGTAAAAGTTTTTAACAATGTCATTTAAACTTAATATATATATATATATATATATATATATATACATTGAATTTTTTTCTAATCCTCATATAACATAATTTTACTACTACATTTTCATTATATCATAATTATGAAAAAATAATTTTTAATAGTTTTAATAGGAATAGATTTTCATGTAAAATGTTTCTTCCGTGAAATATTTTCATCCTGCAATTTATACAAAAATAAAAGAAAACTATGTTTACATGAAATTATATTTCAAAGCAGTGAGATTTTCTTAAAATTTACATTTATAGTATTTTCATGTAAAATTTACTTCTAAAATTATTTTACAACAATGAAAAAGGTATTGGAATGATATTAACGATTTTTCTAATATGCTCGTTCATACTTATTCTATATTTACTCTTAAAACTATTTGAAAAATTATAAAGAATGTACATAAACTATACGAATTTTTTTTTATGTTAGTTTTATCATGAAAGTAATTTCATTTAAAATGTACCTCCCCGTTGGAACTTTTAACCCTGTAATTTGTACAAAAATAAGAGTACATTATATTGTTTGATGAATTTCTTTTCCTACTTTTAGTTAATGAAAGTGATACACTGGTGCTTTTAGTTTCACTTTTAGAATTTCTTAAACTCATGTTAGTCCAAATTTATTATTTTTCCTTATAGAATTTAATCTTAATTCTTAATACTAACTAAAGTGTTCCCTTATCTTGGGGTTACAAATGGAATCTTTAACAAATATGACGGTGAAGTAGTTAAGTTGATATTTTCAAAATTAAATTTCAATTAATGTTATGATTATTCAATTTAATTGATTCTTTCTTTATTTCTCTCTTGTTCTAGTTTTTTGATTGAGACTTTAATGTCATTACGATTTCCTATAAAATAAAATTTAATCAGGAAATTTCCTGACATAAAAAGCAATAAAATTCCTTTATATTCTATAGTACATTAGCACGAATAGTATGTTTCCTCAAATCGCAAAATTCATACATAAGCATTCAACATAAGCATGCTTGTAGTGGAAAAACAAATTTGATTTGAACAGCTCAAGTTCTTCATCAGAATTAGTTCGATATGGTGTCAAAACCACTCTCTTTATAAATTGTCTAATTTCGAGGTACTTTAAAAAAAAAACAAAGCTCGAGAGTCAATGACATGTGCTTAACATGTTAGTTTTAACAACACAATATTTTCATTAAAATTTTCCTTTCGACCGGGCCTTTGTACTCTAAAAAATATTGAAATTATATCAAACATACAAAATGTGAAACATCATTTGATACATCAATTATAATCATAATAGAAAAGAATCATCCCAAACCCATTTTCATTTAAACAACTTGAGGAAGAATTTCTAATCAATCTATTTTCCAGCAAATTTGGAACTGAAATACTTCGAACCCCGAAAACACCATCAGGAGCAGCTCCTACTGAATAGACACCACCTTGTTTCCTAAAACAATTGTACTCTCCAAAATTAACTATCTTCAACACAAATTCTCAGGGTCTGATAGAGAAGTGATCTTATATCTTCCAAAGAAATATCTTTTAAATATATTCTCAGAATCAATCATTTGAAATCTGAACAAATTAACAGCTCTTTGTACAAAAGTTACATATATGAATTCCACAGTGAAAAGCACAAAGTAAGCGCGAGCAATCACACCCTCTCTCCATTTCTCAACAACTCAAATGGGGGCCTCATTTTTTATATTGTTACTTCTTCAAGCACATACTGGTATGTAGCTACTAATGTCAGTTTCTTATGAAATTATTTTAGTAAAAGATTTCACTTATCCAAATATTGTTACCTTTCTATATTGTACACATCAATGAGGGTAACTTGTGATTAAATAAGAAAAAGCAAAGGAAATGACAATGTATATTGTTAAGTTCAAACGTGTTACAACGTGTTTCAATCTTATTTTGATCCTAACAATTTTTATAAATACTTTTCTCTACTAAAATCTAATTCCAGATGTTAATGACATTTTTCAGGAAATATATATTATAAGGTCGCATGCTTCAACGAATATGTCTAAGCCTTATAAGGAAAAAGAAGTTTACGCAAGATATGACCGCATCGTCCAGTAAACAAGGAAGACACTTATTCTGTATCTTTTCATGCCACGTCATACCTCAGAATTTCAGAAGAAGCCTTTGAGCGGGAAAGTCAAAATTGTATCTCAACTATTTGCCCCATGCTTTAGTCAGAAGGAAACTAATCTGGTCACGTGCAAACTGATTTACCTTTGAAGAGAGAAGTCTCGATGACCAATGAAGAGGAAAAAGGACAACACGTCAACATCACTTTTCCAAAATGTCTCTCTTCTGCAAAGTAGCCCAAAGCTATCACCACCTACTAGCTGACAAAGTACACCTTTTTGGCTAAAGGATAGCTTTGAACAGCAGCATGCATTTAATGAAGCTACCAACCGGAGATTTGAATCAATGGTTAGATGACACTCACAACGGCTACAAACAACGGCCAGATTTTGTGTCTCAACGGCTACACAACTAGCAAGATCATATATAAAGGACATATCTGAAGATTGAAGAATAGAAGAAGAGAAAAATTTATTGCAAGAAAAGAAAGAACTCAGAGCAGTTACTCAAAACATTCTTCAAAGCATTAAAAGCTCACAGCAGATTTCCTAAGAGTCAAATCCGATCTCATACCTCTGCTAAATCAAGAGAGAATACCAAACCTTAAAAGAGTCAAACCTCTTCTCTTACTTCTCTCTTAGATTCATCAACTGCAGCTAATGCTTCATCAAACGGCAACGGACCTTCAGAAACAGCAGATGACGACTTGCCAAGTGTGATGACATGTGCTAATTACCTGAAGCTTCCTCCTTATTCTACCAAGGAAATAATGTACAAGAAGCTACTATATGCAATCAATGAAGGCCAGGGATCCTTTGATTTATCATGAGTTTCTGAAACTAACCAACCTTACCCTGTATGTTAATATAATGAATCAGGGTTTACTCTCTGATGCCTAATTTTTGGTTGCATGTAATATCCTCCTTCCCTCTCAAATAATGGCCTAATTTGGGGCGTTCATCAAAGGCTGTGGCAGAAGTGCAGTTGAATCGGTTCGCCACATTTTCAAGGTGTAAAGGTACATGCGGAGCTCGTTTTTTAGGTGTTACAACATGTAAATAAAATAGGAATGTTGAGTTATTTTTCCAACTAAATTTTTCATCATTCTGTTTTCAAATCAAATTATTGGCAGTTAATTATTATACATGTATGGAGCATAGTAAAAGGGATAGAAATTATTTCTACTACTATGCTTTATGATTTCATTATTTCCTGTTAGATCTGCTTTGAAGTGGAGCTTCATTGTGGCATATTTTTTTTATTCAAAAAAAAAAAAACTTCTCTCTTAGATTCCGAACTCTTGTGTGTTCCAACGTCCTTTCAGAACCCAAAACACTTGAGAGTTCCAGTGCCATAAATTGTCTACACCAACTCTTTTGAGAAGAGATTTCTTGTAGAGCCAAACAATCTTGTTGATTGTAGGAGGAATCCTGTACAATACTTGGAGAAGTCCGTGATAATACTAGGAGGAGTCCTGTACAATACTTGGAGAAGTCCGTGATAATACTAGGAGGAGTCCTGTACAATACTTGGAGAAGTCCGTGATAATACTTGGAGAAGTCCTGTCTAATACTTGTATTGGAGAAGTCCTTGATACTTGCTAGTGAAAATCTTGGTGGTGGCCAAGTACTGGACGTAGCCCAATCGTTTAGGGTGAACCAGTATAAATTCTTGTGTGCTGATCGTTCTGCTTTATTTACTTACTTCCGCTGCACTAAACAGTTTTTGAAAAGTCACCAGAACAATTTTCTTAAGAACTTATCTTCTTTTCATAAACTAAAGTTTTAACAAGTAATTTTTAAGAACACAATTCAAACCCCCCCCTTTCTTGTGTTACTTATTTACATATCAATTGGCATCAGAGCTTAGGCTCTAGAACTAACATCTTAACAGGTGTAGAGTAAAGATCCATGGCAGAAGATCAAGCTATCGCTACGGGCTCATCCACCAACAAGCCTCCTTTCTTTGATGGAACCGAATATCCCTACTGGAAGACGCACATGCAACTTTTCATAGAATCCTCAAGCTACAAGTTGTGGGATATCATTGAAAATGGCAACATCGTCTATAAAGATGACGCTGGTGAACCCATCAAGAAAGATCAGCTGACAGAAGCTCAACGCAAAGACTATCAACTCAATTCAAAGGCAAAACTATTTCTCTTATGTGCCTTAAGCAAAGCTCAGTTGGACAAAGTTGATGGACTCGCAACTGCCAAAGAAGTATGGGAAGCTCTAGGGCTTGCCTATGAAGGTACAGCAAATGTACGTCAAGCCAAAGTGAGTTTACTAGTGGCTGAATATGAAACCTTCAAAATGAAGGAAAATGAAACCATTGATGAAATGTTCGCAAGATTTCAAACCATTATCAATGGTCTTCGAAATCTCGATCGCACATACGCACATATTGATCAAATCACAAAAATACTGAGGTGCCTTCCTAAAAGATGGAGACCCAAAGTTACTGCTATCCAAGAAGCAAGAGATCTTAGCACACTAAAACTTGAAGATCTCCTGGGATCTCTGAAGGTTCATGAGATTGAACTTTCTCAAGATGAAAGCCTAAAGAAGCAGAAAAGCATCGCCTTCAAAGCTAACATCTCCAAAAACAGTCAGACGAAAGAAATGTCTGATGAAGAAGATTCCTCAGAAGAACTGTCCGATGATGAGCAAGCACTGTTCAACAGAAAGTTCAAAAAGATGTGGATCAAACAACAAAGAGGAAAAGGCCTGAAGAAGGACAACAAAAGAGAATCAAGTCAGAAAAAGAAATCCTTTCCACACAAAGGTGAAAGCACTTCAACTGCAGACAAAAGCAACATTACATGTTTCGAATGCAAAAAGCCAGGTCACATCAAACCAGACTGTCCTAGACTAGCTAAAAAGCCTGTCAGGAAACCATTCTACAAGAAGAAGAAAGCTCTAGTAACTGGCTGGGATGATTCTGAAAACAACTCTGAAGATGACGAGGAAGAAGAAGATGAAGAATCTCTATTCGCTCTCATGGCTTCAGTAGATGGATCAGATGATGATGAAGATGATGAGGTAAGATCTGAAAACCTTGAAGAAGAGTTTAATGAACTGCTTGAACATTCTTACACTTTATATGAAAAATACAAGAACCTGAAGAAACAGTTTTCCAAGTTGCAAAAAGAACATGAGAAAGTTTTAAAAGAAAAAGATTCCATTATTCATGAAAATGAGTTTTTAAAGAAACAAGACTCCACAATGGAAGTATCTGCTTTAAAGAAAAGAATCAAAGTTTTGATTGATGATTTATCTACTTTCACAATAGGGCATGACAACTTAGTTAAACTATGTGGAAACAGTAGAGACTTATATGATAAAAGTGGTCTGGGTTTTGACAGCAGTGAACCGTCTAATGAAACTATGTCTGATATATCGTTTACTTCTTCTATTGATAGTGAATCTAAATTTGTTGTGAACTGTTCAATAGAAAGGGAAGGAAAGAAAATCTTCTATGAGAAGAAGATTCCTCCCAAGCGTGCAACTAACCCTATAGGACCCAAGAAAATCTGGGTACCTAAGAAATCAATAATTCCTGTTGCAGATTTACTTAACAGAACGAAGGAAACGCCAACAATGGTACCTGGACAGTGGATGCTCGCGTCATATGACGGGAGAAAAGTCTATGTTCCTCAAGATTCAAGTTAGATCTGATGGTGGATTTGTAACCTTTGGTGGAAATAAAAAAGGATTCATTGTTGGAGAAGATCATGATGAAGCAGATGACGACACAACAAGAGCTCAACCATCAGAATCAGTTCATGAAGATCAATCTCCGTCACCTCCTGGTACTATTCCTGAACAGTCTGACCAAGTCATGACTTCAAGCGGAATCTCACTTCCAAAGGAGTGGAAGTACAGAAGTGATCATCCACCAGAGCAAATCATTGGAAGTGTATCAGAAAGAGTAAAGACCAGATCAGCATTCAGAGAAGAATCAAACAGTGCACTCATCTCAGAGATTGAACCAAAGAACGTTGAAGAGGCTCTACAAGATGAAGGATGGATTCTGGCTATGCAAGAAGAACTAAATCAATTTGAAAGAAGTCAAGTATGGACCCTAGTTCCAAGACCAACTGGAAAATCTATCATTGGTACTAAATGGGTCTTCAGAAACAAGATGGATGAAAATGGGAAAGTCACTAGAAACAAAGCGAGACTAGTAGCACAAGGTTACAACCAACAAGAAGGAATTGACTACACTGAAACGTTCCAACCAGTTGCAAGAATTGAAGCAATAAGGATACTCCTAGCTTTTGCATGTCAACATTCCATCAAGCTATATCAAATGGATGTCAAAAGCGCCTTTCTGAACGGAGTAATTGAAGAGGAAGTCTATGTGAAGCAACCTCCAGGTTTTGAAGAACCATCCACTCCAGACTACGTGTACAGGTTGAAGAAAGCTCTGTATGGTTTAAAACAAGCCCCAAGGGCTTGGTATGATCGTCTAAGCAACTTTCTCATGAAGAATGGTTTTTCAAGAGGAAAGATTGACAACACCCTCTTCAGGAAGCAATTGAAGGACGACTACATCCTTGTACAATTGTATGTTGATGATATCATCTTCGGTGCAACTAGCGATAAACTGTGTAAAGAATTTTCTACTCTCATGCAAACTGAATTTGAAATGAGTATGATGGGAGAACTGAAATTCTTTCTGGGACTTCAAATCAAGCAAGAGAAAGACAAGATCTTCATACATCAGTCCAAGTACATAAAGGATATGCTCAAGAAATACAACATGCACAAGTCAAATGAGATGAGTACTCCTATGTATCCCAACACTGTTCTGGACAAAAGTGATGAAAGCTCACCAGTTGACCCAACATCGTACAGAGGGATGATTGGTTCACTTCTTTATTTAACGTCCAGCAGACCAGACATAATGTTTAGTGTGTGTCTATGTGCAAGGTTTCAGGTAAACCCACAGCAATCTCATCTTAGTGCTGTTAAGCGAATCTTTAGATATTTAATTGGTACTGCTAATTTTGGTCTATTATATGAGAAAGGTGAAGATTTCAGGTTGAAAGGATTTTGTGATGCGGATTATGCTGGTGATCGAGTTGAACGGAAAAGCACTAGTGGAGGATGTCACTTTCTGGGAAACTGTTTAGTATCCTGGACAAGTAAACGTCAAAGCACTATTTCCTTATCCACTGCTGAAGCTGAATATGTGGCAACAAGTTCTTGTTGTACACAACTCCTATGGATAAAGCATCAACTTGAGGATTACAACATTCATGAAAACAAGATACCTCTTTTATGTGATAACACAAGTGCGATCAATATTGCCAAGAATCCAGTTCAGCATTCAAGAACAAAGCACATTGAGATCAAACATCATTTCATTAGAGACCTTGTGGCAAAGGGAAACATTGATATATCTCATATACACACAGAAGATCAACTTGCTGACATACTCACGAAACCTCTTTTAGAAGGCAGATTCTCAGATCTAAGAACAAGGATAAATATGCACTCTGCTCAATAAAAGGTATGGAAACAAAGGTTTCTATTTTGCAGGTTTCGTTCTTCGAAGAACATCCGCACTGTTCTGTCTCCTCACTGTTCAACCAGTAGATCAAATCGTTCAACAACTCTCCGTTCAATGAAGTTGCTCTCAGGAAATCTATATCGTTTGGTTAACAGCTGGCAAAGACATTGTTTAGTTCAATGCATCATTACTCTTGCACGTGCTACAACAGTGAACTTTGAAAGGTCTCATCACATTAAATGCGAAGCAGTTATCTCTCTTACTTTTAACGCGCGTGGTCTCAACTGCTCAATTGTTTAATAGTTTCCCTCTCATGAAAAGAAAACCGCCATCTGCACACCACCCAAAACTGCCATTCCTTATTCCAAATCAAATATATCCAAAAGATTTCCTTCTCTCTCTTTCACCTCACTTCATTTGACATTTACTCTCTCTCTCTCTTCCAAGTAAAGAAACCCTAAGCCTTCTCTGAAACTTCCTCTCATTCCCAAATGGCCGGAGTTCTTGCTACCTCTTCCAAAGCCCCTTCCAAATCTAAGGCCCCATTCAAGAAAGGTGGTAAAACACCTTACTCTGCTGAAGAAATGGAGATCATCCAGAGGAGATCAGAGAGGATCAACCGCCAACGCTCTGTTCAACTCAAGGAGGTTGGAGCCGTGAAAACTGAGAAACTGGGTGACAACTCTCTTGTGTCCACAAGGTACTTTGATCTGAAGGTGTTTGCCTTCGTGAAGATGGCTGGGCTTGCAGACTTACTTCATCAGGACTGGGAGACGGTGTACACCATGGCTCAGCGCGAAGTGTATGTGCCTTTGGTAAAGGAATTTTATGACTGTGCCGTTGTGATAAATCACAGACAAGTCATTAAGTCCAAAGTAAATGACAAGATCATCTCAGTGACTCTCAACGACATGGCTGAAGCACTGAATGTGAAGTTGGAAGTTGGTGAAAAATATTCCCCAAATTGGTTTGCGAAAGTTAATGACTGGAAGTGCATTTGGAAGAACCAAGAGGAACCACTGACTGTGGAAGTGGG
Organism: Lotus japonicus; assembly: GCF_012489685.1. Lineage (NCBI taxonomy): Eukaryota > Viridiplantae > Streptophyta > Magnoliopsida > Fabales > Fabaceae > Lotus > Lotus japonicus. Next base: position 44,923,058 of record NC_080044.1, read on the forward strand.
CAATCTCATTGATGATGTAAAGTTCAACAATGCTGTGATTAGCAAGGTTGTCTTACCAAAGGATGGTGCAAGAAATTATGTAAATGCGCATGCAAGGTACGCATTGTACAAGATCTTGAAAAGAGTGAAAATTAACCCTGCACACTTGATGTGGAACTACTTGATCAACTATCTGGAGAAAAGCCAAGGATACCTTCCTTTTGGCTCGCTGCTGACCGTTATTTTCGAAAAGAAAGGTGTTATCAAAGAGTTTCTGGAATCAGAGGATCGCTTGAATGAAGATGTGATCTTTCCTTCACCGATCAGACTGGGAGATGTGAGCAAAATGAACATTCCCTTTGATGCCTCTGATGTTCCTGAAGAATACTTGCCCAGAACAAGGAAAAACACCAGAGGAAAAGAAAAGGTATCTGATGAACAGACTGTCCAGACAAGGAAGAAAAATCTGACAGAACTGTCCGATGTGTCAAAGAAGGAACCGTCCAAGAGAACTGTTCCTGCAGCTCTCCGTATCGCACCGTTCCCTGAGGACGAGGAAGAACAGTCTGTTCGAATCAAGATTGTGAAGAGTGGTGAACCATTGCAGTCTCAATCCAACCCCATCGCTTCAAGAACCAGATCAGGAAAAGGTTCTCCGACTGTCAAGAATGCTGAACCCAAAAAGCTAAAGAGATTGAGGAAGCAATTTGAAGAATCTCAAGTAACTGTTGAACCACAACCTGCATATCAGAAAAGGAAGATTCTCTCTGCTGAACCTGAGGAGCCCTTCTTTGATGAGGACATTGTCCTTCACACAAGGTTAGCAAACTCTCTCTTACCTTATCAAGAAATTCCTTCTGAAATGTCCAAGAATTTCTGGATTCACTGTTTGTTGACAATACTCAAACACCACACTCCTCTCCAACACATTCACAACACCACACTGAACCATTGCCAAAACTCCCACCAAACACAAACCTCAATGAACCCTTGACTGAAACAACAAATGAACCACTCACATCTCAACCAAACTCTACCATGAACACTGCTTTCATCACTGACCAAACTGTCGTTGCACAAGAGAATGCCTCTGCATTCCAACTTGTTCAATCTTTGCCTAAGTCATTGATTGCCGATGAGCATATGACTTCTACTCTCAAACCGTTCACGAAAGCAAGCACTAAGAAGGCAAGCAGATCCGGTACTGTTCTCTATTTTTCTCAAGCAAGAAAGAGGCGCCTTCAGACGCTAGTGTCCTCTGCTATCCAACGCAGACGCACCTTGAGGACTACCAAGGGATCGTTCAAAAGCTACCTGAACCTTCTGGCAAGAAAGATTGACAAGTCTTCAAGCAATCAGCTCACCGCTACATGGAAACGACAAGAGGGTGACAACTACTTGTTCCAACTTCACGCTTGCAAAGTTCCTGATCCAGAGTTCTGGAAATTGAGTGTCTCTGAGGGATATGTTGGTGCTCTGCCATATTCTCTCATGAATCGGACCTCCGCGCTCTCACTGAAATTTGGAACTTGGGTGTTTGTCCTCCTACCCACTCACATTCCTGAAGTTGTTTCTCATTCTGAGAAAGCCAACACTGAAAAAGGAAAGGAGAAGATGCTTGAAGAAGCAGATGATACAGAGTCACAACTGAACAGTTCTGCTGATGGAAAAGAAGAAGATGAATCTGAGGGACTTCAAGCTGATTTCAAGACTGAAGGTGGAAGCTCAAGTGCTCAAGTCTTGGCGACTCAATTTGTCACCAGAGAAGACTTTGAAGACCACCGTGACCACATCAACCAGCAGTTCATGACTCTTGCCCAGAAAATCGATCAGCTGCTGACACGCTTTGGCTAATGGCCAACTCTCTATCCTGAACAATTCGCATTTACTTTTATGTTTTCAGACAATTGTTCACTGATTATGCATATTTTATAGTTCTATCATGCTTATCGTTTTATAACTAACGTTTGCCATGTTTACTATGCATATTATACCTTTCTACTAAATTCTTTTCCCTTTCTTTTTAATAATGCCAAAGGGGGAGAAAATAGGAATTAGGTTAGGAATTATAGAAAAGTTTAAGATCAAGTTCAAGGCTGTTTCCTTAACCTAACACCAAAGTTTTATACAACTCAGGGGGAGTAATATGATTTGAATAAGTTTTTTTTTAAACTTTTATCTTACCCAATTTAGGGGGAGTTATCTTACCCAATTTAGGGGGATCATAAATTCTTTTTACTCTTGATCATTATCCTTTTCAATAAAAATTGTCATTATCAAAAAGGGGGAGATTGTTAAGTTCAAACGTGTTACAACGTGTTTCAATCTTATTTTGATCCTAACAATTTTTATAAATACTTTTCTCTACTAAAATCTAATTCCAGATGTTAATGACATTTTTCAGGAAATATATATTATATGGTCGCATGCTTCAACGAATATGTCTAAGCCTTATAAGGAAAAAGAAGTTTACGCAAGATATGACCGCATCGTCCAGTAAACAAGGAAGACACTTATTCTGTATCGTTTCATGCCACGTCATACCTCAGAATTTCAGAAGAAGCCTTTGAGCGGGAAAGTCAAAATTGTATCTCAACTATTTGCCCCATGCTTTAGTCAGAAGGAAACTAATCTGGTCACGTGCAAACTGATTTACCTTTGAAGAGAGAAGTCTCGATGACCAATGAAGAGGAAAAAGGACAACACGTCAACATCACTTTTCCAAAATGTCTCTCTTCTGCAAAGTAGCCCAAAGCTATCACCACCTACTAGCTGACAAAGTACACCTTTTTGGCTAAAGGATAGCTTTGAACAGCAGCATGCATTTAATGAAGCTACCAACCGGAGATTTGAATCAATGGTTAGATGACACTCACAACGGCTACAAACAACGGCCAGATTTTGTGTCTCAACGGCTACACAACTAGCAAGATCATATATAAAGGACATATCTGAAGATTGAAGAATAGAAGAAGAGAAAAATTTATTGCAAGAAAAGAAAGAACTCAGAGCAGTTACTCAAAACATTCTTCAAAGCATTAAAAGCTCACAGCAGATTTCCTAAGAGTCAAATCCGATCTCATACCTCTGCTAAATCAAGAGAGAATACCAAACCTTAAAAGAGTCAAACCTCTTCTCTTACTTCTCTCTTAGATTCCGAACTCTTGTGTGTTCCAACGTCCTTTCAGAACCCAAAACACTTGAGAGTTCCAGTGCCATAAATTGTCTACACCAACTCTTTTGAGAAGAGATTTCTTGTAGAGCCAAACAATCTTGTTGATTGTAGGAGGAATCCTGTACAATACTTGGAGAAGTCCGTGATAATACTAGGAGGAGTCCTGTACAATACTTGGAGAAGTCCGTGATAATACTAGGAGGAGTCCTGTACAATACTTGGAGAAGTCCGTGATAATACTTGGAGAAGTCCTGTCTAATACTTGTATTGGAGAAGTCCTTGATACTTGCTAGTGAAAATCTTGGTGGTGGCCAAGTACTGGACGTAGCCCAATCGTTTAGGGTGAACCAGTATAAATTCCTGTGTGCTGATCGTTCTGCTTTATTTACTTACTTCCGCTGCACTAAACAGTTTTTGAAAAGTCACCAGAACAATTTTCTTAAGAACTTATCTTCTTTTCATAAACTAAAGTTTTAACAAGTAATTTTTAAGAACACAATTCAAACCCCCCCTTTCTTGTGTTACTTATTTACATATCATATATGTTTCACTCCAATATGTTCAATGTCAATAGTTCCACATTTCAAATCACTTGGATATGAACTCTTATGAATAAAGTTCATGCTCCATCAACTACCCCTAAAATTTGAGAATAGAAGTAGAAAAATATTCAATATAGAAGACCAAAATTATATGAATGAAGTGCTTTGCTCACTATCTTGTGTAATTCTGCATTAGGTTGTGAAGAGAGTGCTCGATAAGTGACAACATAGACTAAAGTATGAAACTGATACACAATCATTTTTTTTTAATTTACATTTTAAAATTCTAGAGTAATTTTTAAAATCTTATCCCGTATAGCTTTTGTTTGACAATAATATAACCACTTTATTAGCTTTCTTTGTATCCAATCAACATTCTCTCTCTCTCTCTCTCTCTCTCTCTCTCTCTCTCTCTCTCTCTCTCTCTCTCTCTCTCTCTATGCTCCTGCCTGCTGCCCATTTCCTTCTTTCAGCTTCTTGTTGCGTATGTCCAGCGACGCCTTGATTCTTTGAGGTTCCGATTTCAGATTAGCCTAATTCAACCAACCAACACACACATGGACCAAAATATAAAACAGACACAAAAGTAGCTTCAAACTAATACATCAATCAAACAGTGCCAGTTAAATTAAGTTTCCACTTACCAAAATAGACCTGCCTCCCGCCATCCCAGCCATGTATGCATGATCTCGTGAGATGTGATCATTCCAGATCCATACTTTAAGTAAAAAACCTGTAAATAAAAATACATTAACGCATATTACTTGAGGGCCTATTATTATATAGAGGAACTACAACCAATCCCTTGGCTTGATTTGTTTCTGACATGTCATCCATGAAATTGGAGCAATTCTATATGCCACCTCATCAATGTCATAAGAACCCATAATTCTTCACATACTGCATTCTCTTACCCATTGAAAATTTGAGGATGACTATGTTTTCCCCAAAAGCTAAAATTAAATGGGAAAATATAGGGCAAGTATGGACAGTATACCGCCACTCTGTGAAGAGTGCTTCACATTTAAACTACTAATTATATAAAAATGGAAACCTCTCAGAATTTAACAATAGCTGAAATGGTAAATGACTATCAAAAGATGTCATAGGTCCTGTTATACTTTGTGTCTACAACCAACCAAAAGAGAAAACAATGATGGAATGCATTTTGTATTATGCAAAAAAAAATAAGATGATATTTTATAAGGGGACACAATTAGGTTTAGATTGTGATTCAATTATCTAGTATTTTTCCCTTGGTTTTTCAAAAGAAAATCCTAATAAGAGATAAAAGAAAAAAATAAGAATTAAAAGAAAGATTTCAAATAATAAATTTGATTATAATCTAATTGGGATTCATAGTCCTTTTCTATTCATTTCAGAATAGTCAGACAAAAGAAGTATATTAGTATATTTTTCTTATAAAGGGAAAATCAGTTCAATAGTGTATGATAGACCAACAATATAACAAATTTAAACTGATACGAATCTCTCTAAATGCGTTATGGACTAAAATGTAGCCTTCTCGCAACAAAGACATTAAAATGCAGCTAGCTCCATTGTTAATAGAAGCAAGTATTGCGGATAGCTTGCCACGAAATCTTTCATCAATATCTCCAAACACACATCCATGTATATTTTACATTGGAAGCATCATGCAGAAAAATACTTAGACTTAGAAACATAATGCCTAAAAAAATAAGAGAAGAAAGCAACTTCATTGGAAATGTGTTTGATTCAACTATTTCTATAATATTCATAAAATAATTTGAATATAATAAATAATGAATAGTTTATATAAATTTCAATTTTTTTGGATAATGATAATTTTTTTGTATATTTTTTTAGGATAATATTTTTGTCTATTCATTATTGAATAATTTGTAAATAATTTTTTACAATATGTATTTAATGATATTAACGATTTTTGTGTTTCTATTAATATATAAATATAAATATATTTTTCTATCAATGGTTTAGGTCTATTTTTTTTGGAAAAACGTATATTTATTTTCTACGAAGCAAATATGTATATTGTTTTTTAAAAGTAAATATGTATATTGTTTTTTGACGGTCAAATACGTATATTGTTAATACTGTTGTGTACTATACATTTATTAATATACTACTTATAATACATATTCAATATATTGACAACACCAAAAACAGTATAAATAGTCCTCTAATCACATTATTTTTATCGATGACAGCATGAAAAACAGTATAAAAAAATGCTTGCTGTAAAAAAAATGTATAAAAGAATACTTTTATTGATGCAGACTGCAAAGTGCAAATGGACCAAATGTCAAAATTCTTATTTTTATATCTCAGCCAGATTCGAACTCACGATCATGGACTCATGTTATAAGTTTAGAACCTGTTTCACTTAAAACTCTACTTATTTACGGAACTGTCACCTTGTTTTCATCTCCATGATTTATGTCAACAATATGAGACCAATCAAAATTAGACATTTGGAAATTCAATATTATCAACCAATAGAATCAAAACATGTGGAAATTAAATAACAATGTGACCCACTTTGGTGGATGAGCTTTATATATTATTAAGATTGAGGAGGAAGAGGTACATGGATCAACGAGTTTAAAAAAAAAAAAGGTACATGGATCAATAATTAAATAGTGCAATTTATCTTTTCTATGTAAAAAAAAAGAACACAATGTTGAATCTCTATGCCAAAAGAAATCTTGAATCTCACCATGCTATGTTTTTAATTTTATTTCATGACGTCATGAACTTCTTTATTTAACTATAAGTCAAAATGTCAAATCCTTTACTCTTGTAAAAAGAAAATATAAGTCGAATATTTTTCAAAAAAAAAAAAATATATATATATATATAAGTTAAATAGATTTTAATTTATTTTTAAATAGATATTCAATCAATCAAAATTATGATCATTATTTACTTTTTTTAAAAGGATATTAATCAATAAATGTTTAATGTTTTCCATTAAATAAGTTCTGAAATTATGAAACAAATTGATTCTCTATAAATAAGTTGTGAAATTATGTTTCAAAAAAAAATAAGTTCTGAAATTATCAAATCAAATAATATTTTCTAAAAGAATGAAATTCCCTTTAAAAAAAAGAATGAAATTCAATTTTTTTTGAAAGATAAATTCAATTTAGAAAAATGATGTATTCTAATTTAAAATTTATATCTATATTTATGAAATCGAACTACACTCATATTGCACGCGAAACTTACAACTTTTTTTTATACAAGGAATCAAAAGGGAAAGGAAAAAACAAACACAAAAGGGAAAAGCTAACACCTAATAAAGGTTGTGCCTAAAGCATCCGCTAAAAGGACCTGAGCTAAATCTAGAGGTGGACACAAAACCAAGTTGAACCTCTGATCCTGGCTAGCTCCTGCTTTGGCGAAGAAGTCGGCACAAGAATTCCCCTTCCGGAGCATACGCTCAAGACATACCTCCCATTGACGATGCAGTAACTCACTGATGCTAGCAATCAACGCAACACACTCATGAGAACCCGATGGAGGATGAAGGAGGAGCGACACAGCCATCTGGGAGTCAGAAAGGCAGAGAACACGACGGAAACCTCGACTCCAAGCGAAACGCATACCATGAAAGATGCCCAACTTACAACTGATTACAAGTACCTAGAAAAAAAAATATAACATTAAAATAATAACAATATGATATAATTATTAGGGATTATTATCTTTTATTCTACATTAATGCTTTTTTGAAAGTGGTGGAGGTGGTGTTATAGGGAGAGGTGGCGGCGGTGGTGGTATAGGTGGCAATGGTAGAGTATGGTGACATGGTGGCAGTAGTGGTGGTAGCGGCGGTGAAGGGTGGTGGTTGTAGTGGTGGTAGTGGAGCGGTGATGCAGGGTTGAAGTGTGGTGGTAGTGGAGAGTGTGGTGGTGGTATTGTTGTAGGACGGTGGTGGCGACAATGGTGGTGGTTGAGGATGGTGGTGACAATGGTGAAGGTAGTGGTAGAGGAGGTTGCGGTGGATTAAATATTTCCAAGTACCTTAACAATCATACAGGCATTATCCAACTTTGTAGGTTGAATTAAATAATTCATCGTTTTAACCTGTAAGAGTAGATTGATGGATAAACCGTATAAATGTTACCAACAGACAATTGATGAACTTGTAATGTATTGTATAAGCCTCCCTAATATGACATATTAAACGAGCCCTTAAAAAATATATGTATAAGTGTAATTTATTCATAACTAGTCAACTAATATAATAACTTTTTAGCGCATTCAACTTTTTAAAAGATGGGTTATTTTTCACACATTTTCTCTCCCCGCCCCTATTACTACAAATCCCACCCCCTCCCACACACTTTTTGAAATTCCAAAACTACCCTCCCTTTAAAAAATGAAAAACTCACTCACCCCACTCTTTCCCTACCACATCACTGCACACCCTACCTCTCTCTTTGATTTCTACATACTCACTACTTGACTTTCTCTTCTCATCTTCTTCTTTTTCAACCCATTGATGCACATACTTCCTCCCCCGCTATTTATTGGGCACATCACTTCTCCTTATCTTCCTCACTATCTATCTTCCTTAGCATTGTTAATTTTATGATGGATTTCTCATAGTTACTAAGAAAATAAGGTTCTGTCAGTGTTTTAATACTCCCGGTTCTAAAGCTTGGAAGATAAAAACTTTATTGCAAATTGATGAATTTTGGATTTTAAAACTCGTTACTGTTAAAAACACAATAGGGGTTTTGAATGTCTG